>NC_071634.1:4819002-5145352 GCF_014839835.1 Dryobates pubescens
GCAGGCAGATATAGGTCTACCAGGATGCTATCACAGAATCACAGAATCACCAAGGTTGGAAGAAACCTCAAGGATCATCAAGTCCAACCTGTCACCACAGACCTCATGACTAAACCATGGCACCAAGTGCCACATCCAATCCCCTCTTGAACACCTCCAGGGATGAGGACTCCACCACCTCCCTGGGCAGCACATCCCAATGGCTAACAACTCTCTCTGTGAACAACTTTCTCCTCACCTCCAGCCTAAACCTCCCCTGGTGCAGCTTGAGACTGTGTCCTCTTGTTCTGGTGCCGGTTGCCTGGGAGAAGAGACCAACCCCCTCCTGGCTACAACCTCCCTTCAGGCAGTTGTAGAGAGCAATAAGGTCACCCCTGAGCCTCCTCTTCTCCAGGCTAAGCAACCCCAGCTCCCTCAGCCTCTCCTCCCAGGGCTGTGCTCAAGGCCTCTCCCCAGCCTCGTTGCCCTTCTCTGGACACATTCAAGTGTCTCAATGTCCTTCTTAAATTGAGGGGCCCAGAACTACACACAGTATTCAACATGTGACCTAACCAGTGCTGAGCACGGGGCAGAATGACTTCTCTGCTCCTGCTGGCCACACTATTGCTGATGCATGCCAGGATGCCATTGGCCTTCTTGGCCACCTGGGCACACTGCTGGCTCAGCCCTTCTTGTTCACCCCTATGAAGCCCAAGGGAAATTCATTGTCCACCCTTCTCCTGGGAGACCATTCAGGTTGGGGAGTACAGCTGACACACAACCATCCTCACACCTCCCACACTGCAAGGCCAGCACTTCCCTGTGCTGCATGTACACATCTTCAGTGCAGCTAGGTGACCTCTCCCATGAGCCAAACAGACCAGCTGCATGGGCTGCCTCTGCAAGAGAAGTGCAGCAGTGTCATACAGCTGGAGAGCCGTGGACCTCTCACAACAGAAGATGTTCTTGTGCAATCTCCTTTCAGCTCTCCTTGTCTTCAAGTGCATTTGAGAGGCTGAGAGCTGGAGCTGTTTGGCTGATAAAGAGATCAGGAGGAGATCTTCTCAGTGCATATAAATATCTAAAGGGTTGGGGTCAATAGGATGGGGCCAGAGTGTTTCCAGTGGTACCCAGCAATAGGAGAAGGGACCACAGGTACAAACTAGAACACAGGAGGTTTCATGGAAACATCAGAATAAAGGTCTTTGGTGTGAGGGTGCTGGAGCACTGGAGCAGGCTGCCCAGAAAGGTTGTGGAGCCTCCTTCTCTGGAGGCTTTCAACACCTGCCCAGCCATGCTGCTGGGCCACCTCCTCTAAGTCAACTTGCTTTAGCCAGGAGGGTTGGACTAGATGATCTCTAGAGGTCACTTCCAGCCCCTACTATTCTGTGATTCTGCAGGACACAGGCCCTGTTTGGTGGTGATTTTGAGTTTTGGCTCTAAGCAGTTCCACCTTGACAAGCAGCTCTCCTGCCAATGGATATGTTTATCACAAACACCTGAACTTGACACAGTTGTTTTGGATTATTCTGGTCTGTGACAATCTCAAGCTATCCCCACAGAAAAAGGGGCATAGGTGTCAACTCACCAGTGCAGAGTGCAGGGGCACAATGACCTCCCTGTGGCCAGAAGGAGCAGGGAAGTCATTGTGCCCTGTGCTCAGCACTGGTTAGGTCACACCTTGAGTCCTGTGTCCAGTTCTGGACCCCTCAATTTAAGAAGGACATTGAGAGACTTGAACGTGTCCAGAGTAGGGCAACGAAGCTGGGGAGAGGCCTTGAGCACAGCCCTGTGAGGAGAGGCTGAGGGAGCTGGGGTTGCTTAGCCTGGAGAAGAGGAAGCTCAGGGGAGACCTTCTTGCTGTCTACAACTACCTATTGATGGTGGGGTGTAGGGTTGCAGCTCTCTTGTAGTGCTCTAGGAAGAAGAAGCGTGCCAGGCAAGGTCATGGAACAGGTCATCTTGAGTGCAATCACACAGCACTTAGAGGACGGCCAAGGGATCAGGCCCAGCCAGCATGGATTTAGGAAGGGCAGGTCCTGCCTGACCAACCTGATCTCCTTCTATGCCCAGGTGACTGCCTGGTGGGCGTGGGGCAGGCTGTGGATGTAGTCTGCCTGGACTTCAGCAAGGCCTTTGACACGATGATCTTGAAGGTCTCTTCCAACCTGGTTTATTCTATTCTATTCTATTCTATTCTACTCTACTCTACTCTACTCTACTCTACTCTACTCTACTCTACTCTATTCTATTCTATTCTATTCTATTCTATTCTATTCTATTCTATTCTATCTCCCACAGCAAACTCCTGGCCAAGCTGTCAGCCCCTGGCTTGGACAGCAGCACTGTGAGCTGGATTAGGAACTGGCTGAAGGGCTGAGCCCAGAGAGTGGTGGTGAATGGTGCCACAACCAGCTGGCAGCCAGGCACTAGTGGTGTCCCCCAGGGATCAGTGCTGGGTCCCATCCTGTTTAATATCTTTCTTGATGATCTGGATGATGGGATTGAGTCCATTACCAGTAAATTTGCAGATGACACCAAGCTGGGGGCAGGAGTTGATCATTGGAATGTGCTGCCCAGGGAGGTGGTAGAGTCACCATCCCTGGAGGTGTTTAGGAAGAGACTGGGTGGGGTGCTTGGTGCCATGGTTTAGTTGATTAGATGGTGTTGGGTGATAGGTTGGACTTGATCTTGAAGATCTTTCCCAACCTGGTTAATTCTATTCTATTCTATTCTATTCTATTCTATTCTATTCTATTCTATTCTATTCTATTCTATTCTATTCTATTCTATTCTATCCTCTGCAATGTTGTGGTGAATGAACACATCAGAAGAGGGGAGTGCTGGGTTTTCTCATTCTGCACTTTCCCTGGTGCAGAACTCCTCAGTCTGTCTCTGGCTTGCAGGTATCTCCACATTTCTACTGAGCAGCAGATCCCTGAAGAGCAAGCTGCAGGTCACTGCCAAGAGTCCTGATTTCTTAATTACTTTTCCTGGGCTCAGAGACCACTTTTCCACCTGGGATTTGTAGACAACAACCTGAAGGCAACTGATAAGTTTATTAAAGTATCTGCTGTTACTTTGAAGCCCTGCAGTTCCTATTAATAGCCCAAAGATACTGCTTATGTGCTTAGGGGGAGGAAATTGCCCTCCCTCACCACCATCTGCTCTTGAATAAGGCTAGTGGGACTCTGAGGCTGTGGTGGATGAAGGCATTGCAGCCATAGGTGTGGTTGCACGCTGGTGTGGTTGAACCATGATGGCTGAGAAGGTAGACAAGTTGTGTCTCACCAGCCTGGGCTAGAGTAAGAGCAGTTGTGTGACTGTTCATCCCAAACCTCCAGCCAGTTCTGCAGTGTTTAATCACAAAAGGCAGCATCATGCCTAGCTTAACCTCTAGCTAGCATCAGAGAAAGGACTTCCTCTGTTGACTTTGGAACTGAGCACCAGGCATTTGTTTTCTTAATCAAGTGCTTTCAGGAGTGAGGAAGGCTGTTTGCCATGGCCCTTGAAAACATTGCTCTAACTCCTGATGTTATAAAAAGGATAAACCAAACCTCACATGAAAGCTCCTGTTTGAACTCCAGAACTAATTATGCATCTTGAGAGAGTAAAAGGGGAGGGTCAGTGTCTTCCCTCTACTAATGTAAGCACACATCCAGCATTCTTGTTCTCACCTTCATTTGGATTGAGAAGTGCTTTCAGGTCCAGGGGGTGAATTACTCAGGCTCTGCAACCAAGGGAATAATTGGCTCCCTCACACAGGAGCTCTGTTCTCTAGGAGCACCCTGTGCTTGCTTTTCCTCCTCCACTTTTCCTGCCCGTGGCATAGATCAGCACCAGCCTCAGCGGGCCAGAGCAACAAGCAGCACACATGGAAGAAGGAAGAGCAGGGCTGTCCCTGGCTCTGCTCTCTGTGTCAGATCCTCCAGTGCTTTGCACCTGGAGCACATCCCAACCTCATTTACAGTGCTGCAGAGCAGCTGCATTTGTGGGACTGATGTTACCCTGAGGAGGCTCTGAGCAGAGGCTGATCCATCAAGGGCCTGGAGGTGTAGCTGCATTCCCTGCTTTTCTGGCACAAGCAGCTGCAGAAGGCACATTAAGGAGAGCCAAGTGTGGCTCACAGGGTTTCAGTGGTGGGTGCCTCCATCAGGAAGACCTTCAGGCAAGCTCAGTAATTGCAGAACAATGTATATAGCTGGGAATTTCTGCCCCAATTAAGTTTGGTATCAGAATTTAATAACTCAAGGGTCCAGAGGACTGCAGTTGAAAGGAGGTCAGATTAGCAAGTCCTAAAAAAAGAAGCTTATTTCCTTAGGCTGTGGCTCGTGTCACAGATAGCATCTTTCCCCAGCCTCAGCTATTACTGGAGGCTTTAATGAGAAAGAAGCTTTCAGGAGCTGGGAAATGGACTATCAGCCATAAACATGGGCTGGGTTGGGGTTTAATTTCTTTTCCAGCTACACTAGGAAACCTACTCCAAACCCACTGCCAACACTTACAAACCTTGCCTTTTCTATGCCCTGCAGGCTGTTGCCTGCACTCACAGCCTCATAGAATCACCTGGGTGGAAAGACCTTCAGCTCACTGAGTCCAGCCACAACCTAACATCACCCTACACACAGCCATTAGACCAACTTCTGCCATCCCTCTGCCAAATATTATAGACTCAGGGAATGGTTTGGGTGGGAAGGGACCTTTAAAGTTCATCCAATCCAACCCCCCTGCAGTCAGCTGGGACATCTGCAACTAGAGCAGGTTGCTCAGAGCCCCAGAACAACCTGACCTGGAATGGATCCAAGGATGGGGCATCTCCTACCTCTCTGGGCAGCCTGGGACAGGGTCTCACTACCCTCAATGTAAAAAAAATTCTTCCTTCTTTCTGGTCTAAATCTCCCTCTTTTAACCCATCATCCCTTGTCCTGTCACAACAGGCCCTGCTGAAAGGCTGTCCCCACTTTAATTCCTTGATGTTGTCCGTCCCCCACAAATGTGGCTGCATCTCCCATGATATCCTGCAGGCCTCAAGGGCAGAAAGTCTTCTCTTTTGGTATAAGAAAGCAAATAAACTGAGGGATGTTTTGGAAAGCAAAGAGCCACCAGAAATCCTTGCCCAGAGAGAAGATTACTCCTAAGAGATGTTCACATGGAAAATGAAGCCAAACAAATCATTTCCTCCTAAAAACTGTCAACTTATTCCACATGATATATGTCCTTTGTGTGATCACTGGGAGGTGGTTCAACCCAGAGTTGAAATCAAGCTGATATACAGTCTGGCATTGCCCTAATACTGCACCTAACCACAACAACCTGGTACTGAAGACTTTTTACAAGGGCTTGTAGTGACAGGCCAAGGGGCAAAGGCTTTGAGGTGGAAGAGGGGAGACTTAGACTGGAGATTAGGAAGAGATTCTTTACAGTAAGGGTGGTGAGACACTGGAACAGGTTGCCCAGGGAGGTTGTGAATGCTCCCTCCCTGGAGGTGCTCAAGGCCATGTTCCCCTTCTCCTTCCCCTTCCCCTTCCTCTTCCCCTTCCCCTTCCCCTTCCTCTTCCCCTTCCCCTCCCCCTTCCCCTTCCCCTTCCCCTTCCCCTTCCCCTTCCCCTTCCCCTTCCCCTTCCCCTTCCATTTCCCCTTCCCTGGAGGTGTTCAAGGCCAGGCTCCCCTTCCCCTTCCCCTCACCCTCACCCTCACCCTCCTCCTTCCCCTTCCCCTTCCCTTTCCCCTTCCCCTTCCCTTCTCCAGCTGCAGAGATTACACTGGGAGGCCTGTAAGGAAGTTCTTATAACGGGTAGAGAAACCCAGAAGCTAAAGCTGCAAGCTCCATCCCTGCTCATGCAGCTAGTGAAGCCTTGTTTCCTACAGCAAGCAAGTGCACAGGGATGATATGCTTATGAGCTGTCCTTAGGCCATTCTTCCCCCCTGGAGCTGCCCTGCAGATTCACAGGGTATAAATAGGCCACACACAGAATCAAAACACTACATTGTCAGTTTAATGGTGCCTGACCATTTCATGTTCCTTCTTAAGAGGAGGAAATTCCTTCAAGTGGAATGTTCAGCAACTGCAACCCAAAATAGGACCTCTTTTTTTTTTCCCTCTCCCCTAACCAGCCTTGGCTTCGAGCTTCAGACTCCTCCCAAGCATATTTCATGTAAGGCTCCAGGCTGTCTCACCCCCTAACTGGGGCTTGGCTGGGTTGCCTGTCTCAGGCTTGTTTGGAAAGACAACAGGTAGGCAGACAGAGCGAGAGCTGCTGGGCAATGTCCCTTCCAACAAATGGAGGGAGACATTTCCTCAGTCAATCTGTGGTCTAGGACACTAATGACTCGTGTTACATGCAGTGAAATGAGCACTGGCTTTGTTTGGGCAATGGCACCAAGAGATTACCTCATGGGGGGGACTGGAAGTACTGAGCATGAGTCATCAAGGTCCCAGGCAATCCTCTGCATAACAACTACATAACTGGGACTGCAGCCTCTATGTGCTGAAACAAACAGTTAGGGCAAGACCATCTTATCAGGTACAGCTTCTCTGACCCTCTTCATGAAGCCATCTTTCTTGGATACAATGTTTGGCCACTGCCCTTAGGGGATTAATGAAATATTTAGAATGGAATGGAATGGAATGGAATGGCATAGAATAGCATAGCATAGCATAGCATAGCATAGCATAGCATAGCATAGAATAGAATAGAATAGAATAGAATAGAATAGAATAGAATAGAATAGAATAGAATAGAATAGAATAGAATAGAATAGAATAGAATAGAATAGAATGAATGGAATGGAATGGAATGGAATAGAATAGAATTAACCAGGTTGGAAGAGACCTTTGAGATCATCAAGTCCAATCTATCACCCAACACCACCTAATGAACTAAACCATGGTGGAAACTCCAAACCCTGTGGAAAGCAGAGTGGAGAACTTCTAGAATCATAGAATCACAGAATTGTCAGGGATGGAAGGGACCTCAAGGATCATCCAGTTCCAAGCCCCTGCCATGGGCAGGGACACCTCACACTGCAGCAGGTTGCTCACAGCCACATCCAGCCTGGCTGCAAACACCTCCAGGGATGAGGCTTCCACCACCTCCCTGGGCAACCTGTGCCAGTCTCTCACCACCCTCATGGGGAAGAACTTCTTCCTAACATCCAGTCTGAATCTACCCATTTCTAGTTTTGTTCCATTCCCCCCAGTCCTATCACTGCCTGACACCCTCAGAAGTCCTTCCCCAGCCTTCTTGTAGCCCCCTTCAGATACTGGAAGGCCACAATGAGGTCACCTCAGAGCCTTCTTTCTCCAGACTGAACAGCCCCAACTCCTTCAGTCTGTCCTCACAGGAGAGGTGCTCCAGCCCTCTGCTCATCCTCGTGGCCCTTCTCTGGACACCTTCCAGCACCTCCAGATCCCTCTTGTAACAGGGGCTCCAGAACTGGAGGCAGTACTGCAGGTGGGGTCTCAGCAGAGCTGAGCAGAGGCGGAGAATCCCCTCCCTTGCCCTGCTGGCCACACTTCTCTTGCTGCAGCCCAGGATGGGATTGGCTTTCTGGGCTGCAAGTGCACACTGAGAGCTCCTGTTGAGCTTCTCCTCCACCAGCACCCCCAAGTCCCTCTCCTCAGGGCTGCTTTCCAGCCATGCACCGCTCTTTAAGGAACAAGAGCTGTTATTTGCTGCTGATCCTTTTCACCCCAGAATGACAAAAATGCTACAGACACCATAATGGGAGCTAAAGGCTAAGGAAAATTAAAGCAGGAAGAGGAGGGCAGGGTGGCTTTCATCTTGGCCTTATTATCCATGCTGCTTTCTCAGCACTTCAGTTGTACTTTGCCTGGCAAATTAAAAAACACACAAGGAGATAAAAATAAAAGGTTTAGCTTTCTCAGAGTTCTGATTTCATTGTAAGTGGTTTCCAAGCCCTTTCATTTCTGCTGTGGATGGGACTCCTACAGTTATGCTTTCTCCCAAGCATGAAAGGACTTCAAATGCTCCAGAGCTGCACTAAACATTTGCTGCATGATGCAGGAAAAAAAAACCCCAATCAATGATATAATTTTGGAGAATCCCCCAAAGCAGAACAACCTTGCTAATGGCCAAGCCAGTGTGCATGCTCCTTGCACCCTGGGATGCATCTCCATTTTGCTCCTGGGGAAGCTGAGATGCAGGAGGCAGCTGTGAATTGAGTGCAGAACAAGCCAATCCTCTTAAAATAGGAAGTGTAGCTGTAACTGCCCTAATGGATGGTCAGGGCTGAGCTGTAAGGCTTCCTTCCTTCCTTACTTCCTTTAGTGTGGCCAGCAGGAGCAGGGAAGTCATTCTGCCTTGTACTCAGCACTGGTTAGGCCACACCTTGAGTCCTGTGTCCAGTTCTGGGCTCCTCAATTTAAGAAGGGCATCGAGACACTTAAAGGTGTCCAGAGAAGGGCAATGAGGCTGGGGAGGGGTCTGGAGCACAAACCCAGTGAGGAGGGGCTGAGGGAGCTGGGGTTGCTTAGCCTGGAGAAGAGGAGGCTCAGGGGAGACCTTCTTGCTGTCTACAACTCCCTGAAGGGAGGTTGTAGCCAGGAGGGGGACCTCTGCCTTAAAAAGGTGTCCAGCCCCAAAACCACAGAGGCAGGATTTGTTGTTTAGGAGTGACTAAAAGTTCGTTCCATGGAAACATGAGGAAGAAGTTTTTTATTGTGAGGGAGACAGAGCAGTGGAACAGGCTGCCCAGAGGGGCTGTGAGGTCTCCCTCTCTGGAGATACTCAGAACCTGCCTGGATGTGTTCCTGTGTGGTCTGGTGTAGGTGACCCTGCTCTAGCAGGGGGGTTGGACTGGGTCATCTTTCAGGGTCCCTTCCAGCCCCTAACATTCTGTGATTCTGTGAACAAGCTGGCAGGGAGCAGGACTGGGAGTTTCATACACCTCGTTTCTGCCTCTAGAACCTGCTGAAGGAGAAGAACAACACAGCTCACCAATAAACCCAGTGGCTCTTCTGGGAGAGAGCTCTACTGCATTTGTAAGAGGCTGTTGACAGATAACTGGAAGCACTGAAAGCCTTGTTCCATTTGAGCTGTCCCTCTCTATTTATAACCATGCACAATGCTGGGCAGTAGGAGGCAGATTAAATGGGAGGCACAGAAGTGACAACCAAAGCTTTAATGCCAACCAAAGTGCATTTAAGGTGGGGATGGGTCGGTCCCCATGCTCTGCTTTAAGCGCCCATAAACTTGTCTCCAAAGTGAAGCAAAGTGACCTTGTGTGCCAGATTTGGGGCTGATTTCCTTTACTGTGTCCTCCATGGCCAGTTCAAGTTGGATGAGTGTGGCCACAGTGTGAAATAAGCAGAAAAGCCCCCTCGAGAGATCTGTCAGCAGCAGGCTAAAAATAAAGTGGGCAACTGTGCTGCTGTGCCACACAGCCAAGAAACAGTCAGCATCCAACTGCCACAATTATTCCTTGCCCTGTGCTGCAGAGGAAATTGTAGGAGGAAATGTGCAGTGGCCCATCAGCATCTTCATGGTGCATGAAACATTTGTTGTGACTACTTAGGCTGAGAGGTCATCTCCCCCAGGGTGTGTGCATATGTGCAAAGCCAAGGTGATTTGCAAGCTGCCTTGCCCAGATTCTGCTGCCATTTCCAGGGCTGCAGCTCCCCTTGAGCATCATTAGAATCACAGAATGCTTTGGGTTGGAAGGGACCTCAAATATCATCCAGTTCCAGCGCCCCTGCCACGGGCAGGGACACCTCCCACTAGCCCAGGTTGCTCAAAGAACCAGCTTGGCCTTGAACCCCTTCAGGGAGGGGGCATCCACATCTTCCTTGGGCAATCTGTTCCAGAGTCTCACCACCCTCACTGCAAAGAATTTCTTCATAATCTCCAATCTAAGCTTCCCCTCTTCCAGCTAAAAGCTATTTCTCCTTACCCTAGCACTACAAGGCATTGTAAGAAGTCCCTCCCCAACTCTCCTGTAGCCCCCTTCAAGTACTGGAAGGTTGCTCTAAGGTTTCTCTGGAGTCTTCTCCAGACTGAGCAGCCCCAACTCTCCTAGCCTGTCCCCATAGCAAAGGTGCTCCAGCCCTCTGTTCATCTTTGTGGCCTTCAGAAGGCCTACTCCAGCAATTCTAAGCCCTTCTTGTGTTGGGGGGCACCAAAACTGGACACAGCAATGCATAGAATAGAATAGGATAGGATAGGATAGGATAGGATAGGATAGGATAGGATAGGATAGGATAGGATAGACCAGGTTGGAAGAGACCTTCAAGATCATCGTGTCCAACCTATCATCCAACACCACCTAATCAACTAACCCATGGCACCAAGCATCCTGTCAAGCCTCACCCTGAACACGCCCAGCGACGGCGACCCCACCACCTCCTCGGGCAGCCCATTCCAATGGGCAATCACTCTCTCTGTGTAAAACTTCCTCCTAAACTCCAGCCTAAGGTCTCCCCTGAGCCTCCTCTTCTCCAGGTTAAACAACCCCAGCTTCCTCAGCCTCTCCTCACAGGGCTGTGCTCCAGACCCCTCCCCAGCCTCATTGCCCTTCTCTGGACACGTTCAAGAGTCTCAATGTCCTTCTTAAACTGAGGAGCCCAGAACTGGACACAGGACTCAAGGTGTGGCCTAACCAGTGCTGAGCACAGGGCAGAATGACCTCCCTGCTCCTGCTGGCCACACTGTTCCTGATGCAGGCCAGGAGCCTGCTCTGAGCCAGGTCTGCAATGATTAGACAGAGAGCTCTGTTTGGTGAGCAGAGTCGTGAGGGTTATCTCGGATTTGCTCAGGAAGGGAAGCTCAAACCCCAAACATGGTTATCCCTTAGGCAATCTAAGCACACTGCCACGAGATTCCTAAAATATTTCAGATGATAGCCTTATCTCATTTTTCTCTGGGGGAACTTCACAGATTTGGAAGTCAGCAAATATATAGTTTACTTAGCTTAATTACTCATTAACATAACAAGCCTGTGTTCAGTGCTAGTGGAATCATACCGGAGCCTGAGAAATGCTGCCATTTCAGGCAAGTTTAATGTAGCATCATAGAATCATCACAGAATCATAGAATTGTTTTAGTTGGAAAAGACCTCCATGATCATCCAGTCCAACCTTCAACCCACCACCACCATGGCCAGTAAACCATGTTCCCAGATGTCATGCCCATATGTTTCTGGAACATCTCCAGCATTGGGGACTCCACCACCTCCCTGGGCAGCCTGTTCCAACCCCTGACCACTCTTGCAGCAAAGAAATGTTTCCTCTTTTCCAACCTAAACCTCCCCTGGCACAATTTCAGGTCCTTGCCTCTCCTTCTAGCACCTGATCCTAGGGAGAAGAATAAGAAATAGAAATAGAAATAGAAATAGAAATAGAAATAGAAATAGAAATAGAAATAGAAATAGAAATAGAAATAGGATAGGATAGGATAGGATAGGATAGGATAGGATAGGATAGGATAGGATAGGATAGGATAGGATAGGATAGGATAGAATAGAATTAACCAGGTTGGAAAAGACCTCAAAGATCATCAAGTCCAACCTGTCACCCAACACCTCATGAGTACTAAACCATGGCATCAAGTGCCTCATCCAGTCTCTTCCTAAACACCTCCAGGGATGGTGACTCCACCACCTCCCTGGGCAGCACATCCCAATGGCCAATTAGTCTTTCTGGGAAGAACTTTCTCCTCACATCCAACCTAAATCCCCCATGGCACAGCTTGGGACTGTGTCCTCCTGTTCTGGTGTTGGGTGCCTAGGAGAAGAGACCAACCCCCTCCTGGCTACAACCTCCCTTCAGGGAGTTGGAGAGAGCAAGAAGGTCTCCCCTGAGCCTCCTCTTCTCCAGGCTAAGCAACCCCAGCTCCCTCAGCCTCTCCTCCCAGGGCTGTGCTCCAAACCCCTCCCCAGCTTTGTTGCCCTTCTCTGGACACCTTCCAGCATCTCAACATCTTTCCTAACATGAGGGGCCAACCCCCACCTCACTCCAGCCTCCTTTCAGGGGGTTGTAGAGAGCAATGAGGTCTACCCTCAGCCTCCTTTTCTCCAGCTTAAACAACCCCAGCTCCCTCAGCCACTCCAGAACTGATAAACATTTTCCGGCTGTGGCTCACAATGCCTTGCCTAGCCTGAGCACCCTCTGCTAAGCAGATCCTGGCTCTCATTTCTTCCCCTCCCAGCCCTGTGACCCCAGTTACTCTGTCACCTTGACATCCCTGCTAAATGGATGTAAATGACAAATGCTAATAAATCCCTCCGCAGCTGACACGGGTCAAGAAAACAAGCAAACAGAAGATTAATGCAAGTTAACCAGGGCCTGTTTACAGAATAATTAAACTCTTGAAGCACAGCCCTCTCTCTCTGTTTTCAGGAAGGGATATTTGTAAATCACTGTTGCCACATGAGATCATTCAGCATCTTCTCTGGGTTTTTTTTCCCTGCCTCCTGACTTCCAGCCTAATGTTCGTAATGAGAGCCCTTCGAGTCGGACAGTGTTCTCGGGATTGAGAGTGAGCAGATTAATATGCACATAAAAATAATCAGCACATCACCTCTCATCTCTCCCTGCTGGCCAGGTTTTACTTTGCATGACTGACTCATTACAGATAATTAATATTGGCACCGTTACAGTTGGGCAAATTAAGCTACATGCCCGCCGAGCGGAGTCGCAGCAGCAGAATAACGTCTGTGCAAGTGAGGCAGGACCTGCAAAACCCCAGTGGCTTGCTTCTGCCTCCTACAGCCTGGCTGATCTGGAAGGCTATTCTCCCTCCATCTCACAGAATTTTTGGGGAGGTTTAGCAGATCAGTGCTGCTGACCTCCCTGGTGATGGTCTTTGCCTAAGCTACCGCATTGACACACGAGTTCATCCTGCTCTGGCAAGCAGCAAGCTGCCAGCAGGGCTCTCAGGGTGCCAGATGCTGGGTGAAGCTTTGCCACTCCTGGGAGATCCAGATGTTTTCTGCAGTGCTGTTCTTCTGCAAAACCCCAAGTTACAGAAATTAGCATTAAGATTTTGAGCAATTAATTGTCTATTAATAGCAATTTCTCTTCCCTTCCCTTCCCTTCCCTTCCCTTCCCTTCCCTTCCCTTCCCTTCCCTTCCCTTCCCTTCCCTTCCCTTCCCTTCCCTTCCCTTCCCTTCCCTTCCCTTCCCTTCCCTTCCCTTCCCTTCCCTTCCCTTCCCTTCCCTTCCCTTCCCTTCCCTTCCCTTCCCTTCCCTTCCCTTCCCTTCCCTTCCCTCCCCTTCCCTTCCCTTCTCTCCCCTTCCCTCCCCTTCTCTCTCTTCCCTACCATTCTCTACTCTCCCTTCCCTTCCCTTCCCTTCCCTTCCCTTCCCTTCCCTTCCCTTCCCTTCCCTTCCCTTCCCTTCCCTTCCCTTCCCTTCCCTTCCCTTCCCTTCCCTTCCCTTCCCTTCCCTTCCCTTCCCTTCCCTTCCCTTCCCTTCCCTTCCCTCTCTTCCCTACCATTCTCTACTCTCCCTTCCCTTCTATTCCCTTCCCTGTTCTATTCTACTCTGCTTTATTCTACTCTGCTCAGTACTTACAAGGGCCTATTAGGAAGCTGGGGACAGGCTTTCTATCAGGGCCTGTTGTGACAGGACAAGGGGTGATGGTTTGAACTAAAAGAGGGAGAATTAGACTAGGGAGAGGGAAGACATTTTTTACCTTGAGGATTCTGAGCCCCTGGCAGAGATTGTCCAGGGAGGTGGTAGATGCCCCATCCTTGGAGCCATTCCAGGTCAGGTTGTTTGGGATTCTGAGCAACTTGGCCTAGTTGTAGATGTCCCTGCTGACTGCAGGAGGGTTGGACTAGATGATCTTCAAAGTTTCCTTCCCACTCAAAACATGATGTGATTGTATGTTTTCATGATGCTGTGATTCTATGATTGATTCTATGACTCTGATTCTCTTCTTTCTTCCTCTGTTTGCCAGGGACAGCTGCAAGAACATTTAGTGGCCATATAAGAAATAGCCAGAGGTTCAATTCTGAGCAAAAGCCTTTACAATAACCTAAGCCTCAGTTTACACTGTGGTGTTACTGACCTCACCTTGTGAACTGAGAGGAATCTGTGAGCATGATCTAGTGTGTTGGCTGTTCACAGAAACCTCTGCTGTGTACCATCCTGCAGTTTGTGGTGAGCATCTTCATAAACTACAGCTCCACACCATCTACATGCTGACCATCACAGGTCCCACTCCTGCAGCTGCAGGGCATGATTCAGATGATGTGTCTCCCTTACCATCTCTCATGGGTTTCACTTACACAGAATCACAGAGTTGTCAGGGTTGGAAGGGACCCTGGCTTGGACAGCAGCACTTTGTCCCTGGTTAGGAACTGGCTGGAGGGCTGTGCCCAGAGAGTGGTGGGGAATGGTGCCACATCCAGCTGGCAGCCAGGCACCAGTGGTGTCCCCCAGGGATCGGTGCTGGGCCCCATCCTGTTCAATATCTTATTGATAATCTGGATGAGGGGATTGAGTCAGTCATCAGTAAATTTGCAGATGACACCAAGCTGGGGGCAGGAATTGATCAGTTGGAGAGTACAAGGGCTCTCCAGAGAGACCTTGACAGGCTGGACAGATGGGCAGAGTCCAACAGGATGACATTCAACAAGTCCAAGTGCTGAGTGCTGCACATTGATCACAACAACCCCAGGCAGTGCTACAGGCTGGGGTCAGAGTGGCTGGACAGCAGCCAGGAAGAAAGGGACCTGGGGGGACTGGGTGATGGTAGGCTGAACATGAGCCTGCAGTGTGCCTAGGGGGCCAAGAAGGCCAATAGCATCCTGACCTGTATCAGGAACAGTGTGGCCAGCAGGAGCAGGGAAGTCATTGTGCCCTGTACTCAGCACTGGTTAGGCCACACCTTGAGTCCTGTGTCCAGTTCTGGGCTCCTCAGTTTAGGAAAGATGTTGAGATGCTGGAAAGTGTCCAGAGAAGGGCAACAAAGTTGGGGAGGGGTTTGGAGCACAGCCCTGTGAGGAGAGGCTGAGGGAGCTGGGGTTGCTTAACCTGGAGAAGTGGAGGCTCAGGGGAGACCTTATTGTCTACAACTACCTGAAGAGAGGTTGTAGCCAGGTAGGGGTTGGTCTCTCCTCCCAGGCAACCAGCACCAGAACAAGAGGACATAGTCTCAAGCTGTACCAGGGGAAGTATAGGCTGGAGGTGAGGAGAAATTTCTTTCCAGAGAGAGTTGTTAGCCATTGGAATGTGCTGCCCAGGAAGGTGGTGGAGTCACCATCCCTGGGGGTGTTCAAGAGGGGATAGGATGTGGCACTTGGTGCCATGGTTTAGTAGTCATGAGGTGTTGGGTGACAGGTTGGACTTGATGATCTTTGAGGTCTTTTCCAACCTGGTTGATTCTGTGATTCTATGACCTCAATGATCAACCAGTTCCAATGCTTCCTGCCACAGGCAGAGACACCTCACACTAGATCAGGTTGCTCAGAGCCACATCCAGCCTGGCCTTAAAAACATACACATAAGGATCCCTACAAAGATGATAGTTTGACTTACAATCCAACAATGTGAGGCAGTACACTAAAGGAAGAAGCTTCCTCTCATTTTTTATTCTCCATCTCCTAGACTGGTGCAGGATCAAATATGTTTTGCAGTTCTTTTGTGTTTTCCAGACTATTAACTGTCCCCATTTGTATTTTCTGAGTGCATCTTGTAACTTCTTTACCAAAAAACCTCCACTATAAATCCTTTTGTATGCCCAAAGCCATTTCTTTTTCCTTGCAGAAAGCAGCCTAAACTGGGGGAGGGGGGAGGGGGAGAGAGAGAGGTCAGGTCTGAGAGAAACACTCTGTGATTGTCCTCTTCTTTTTGTTCTCCCACAAAGCAAGGAGTTGTTCTCATCTCCTCCTTCCCCCCTTCTCTTTGGCTGTATCAATGCAGCCACAGGTTTAAATTCTCCTGTCTTTGTTTGTCGTGCCCTCTGCCCTTTCCTGAGTGTCTCTATCCAGACTGTGGGCTAAGGGGTTCCAAGATTTCTCCATGCTTTCAGAGGGCTTTTTTTAACTCCTCAGGTTCTTAAAGCCCTCCTTGCCAGCACAGAAACCTAGATTGTCACCTTTTATTTTTCCCCCTCTTGGCTTCACCTTCTTCACCACCACTTCACTTTTGCCATTGGGATGTGCTGCCCGGGGAGGTGGTGGAGTCACCATCCCTGGAGGGGATTGGATGTGGCACTTGGAGCCATGGTTTAGTAGTCATGAGTGACAGGTTGGACTTGATGATCCTTCAGGTCTTTTCCAACCTTACTGATTCTATGATTCTATGTTTCTATGATTTTCAGCAGGCTTCTGCTATCAGCACTTAAAATACCCCCCAGGGCCACTTATGGTGTGAAGCATAAGACCCTCAAGGGAAACTGTGCTTCACTTTCTTGTTCGCTCTGACTCTAACACTGTGAAGCATTTCAGTGTGACCCATGTCTGGAAGGAGTCTTTGGACTTTTTAGGGTGTCAGGTAATGATAGGACTAGGGGAAATGGAACAAAAATTAGACATGGGTGGATTCAGATTGGATGTTAGGCAGAAGTTCTTCCTCATGATGGTGGTGAGAGAGTGGCACAGGTTTCCCAGGGAGGTGGTGGAAGCCTCATCCCTGGAGGCTTTTGCGGCCAGGCTGGATGTGGCTGTGAGCAACCTGCTGTAGTGTGAGGTGTCCCTGCCCATGGCAGAGGGGTTGGAACTGGATGATGTTTGAGGTCCCTTCCAACCCTAACAATTCTGTGATTCCATGATTCTGACAAAAGTGTTTTGCTGCAGTACCTCAGTCAGCTGGTCACAGAATCACAGCCTCACAGAATGCCAGGTTGGAAGGGACCACCTGGATCATCTGGTCCAACCTTTCTAGGTGATAGTGTGGCTAGAATGAGCTGTCAAGCAGAGTCTTAAAACTGTCCACCATAGGGCAATCCACCACTTCCCCTGGAAGATGATTCCAAGGTCTAACTGAGTTCTGCCAATGTCATGGTGGTGTGGCTGGCTTTGGGTGATGTAAATAAATTCCAAACTACCAAACAGTAATCACAGCTCAGTGTGGTCGTTTGAGGCTGTGCCTTTAAGAACAAACACTGCTGGAACACACTGGCTATTAGCAGCTGATTCCTCTAGCCTTACTTTATTAACCACTCTGATTAGAATGAGAGATGGGAAGACTTCCTGGGTACTGATGCATTGATCTACATAGAATCATAGAATCAATAAGGTTGGAAAAGACCTCAAAGATCATCAAGTCCAACCAACCTGTCACCCAGCACCTCATGACTACTAAACCATGGCACCAAGTGCCACATCCAATCCCCTCTTGAACACCTCCAGGGATGGGGACTCCACCACCTCCCTGGGCAGCACATCCCAATGGCTATCAACTCTCTCTGGGAAGAACTTTCTCCTCACCTCCCGCCTAAACCTCCCCTGGCACAGCTTGAGACTGTGTCCTCTTGTTCTGGTGCTGGTTGCCTGGGAGAAGAGACCAACCCCCTCCTGGCTACAACCTCCCTTCAGGTAGACATCTAAATATAGTCCTCATTTGGGTGACAGGTTGGACGTGCTGATCTCAGAGGTCTTTTCCAACCTTGCTGATTCTATGATTCTGTGTCTTCAAGGCACTCTGGTTTGGATCAACATGGAGAGAGAAAAAAAAGTGTGCACAAACAGGACAGAAAAGAACACATTTCAAATGGTTTTTTAATTGTTTGTGGATCAAAAAAGATTTCAGGCAACTCAGGCTTTTATGAGGAGAGGCTGAGAGCCCTGGGGCTGCTCAGTCTGGAGAGGAGACTGAGAGGGGATTTGCTAAATGTTTATAGATATCTGAGGGCTGGGGGTCAAGAGGGAGGGGACAGGCTCTGCTCACTTGCTCCCTGGGATAGGACAAGGGGCAATGGGTATAAACTGCAGCACAGGAGGTTCCACCTCAACATGCAGAGGAACTTCTTCACTGGGAGGTTCACAGAGCACTGGAGCAGGCTGCCCAGAGAGGTTGTGGAGTCTCCTTCTCTGGAGACCTTCAAGCCCCATCTGGATGTGTTCCTGTGTGACCTGTGCTGGATTCTATGGTCTTGCTCTGGCAGGGGGGTTGGATTTGAGGGTCTCCAGAGGTCCCTTCCATCCCCTGACATCCTCTGATCCTGTGAGGTTGCTTCCTCCCTTTCAAACTCCATAAGTTTTCCTCATTAATGCCTAGCATTCTTCTTTTGCTCTGCTAGACAGCTGATGCACATGGCTTGTGCATCTGGGGGAAGCTGGTTTATCTGAGAGTTTTAGAGGGAATCAAAGGGCAAAGTGTCTTCTGCTGCTTCATTTTCCAAGAACATTGGCTCTGCCAAATAATTAATGCTTTACATTCTTCCAAATGGGAAATCAAGCTTCCTGGCCCTTCACTAGGCTTGTTGTTCCTAACCAGAGGGTATGAAAAACAAGAGTCTGCTTTGGTTTTGGGTTGGGTTGGGTTTTGAGGCTCTCAGTCCATGAGGCACCTTTAATTTACAACATTTGTAAGCACAAATGGAATGAATGCCAGGTAAGGGTTCCAAAGGGCCTGGGAGTCGGATGTGCTCTCCAAAGGCTGCTGCCCAGGGTTCACAGACTACAGCTGTTTAAGGGACAAACCTGGCACACTCTCTTGAAAAGCTTTCATCACTGAAGTGGTGGTGTTGAACTCAGCACTTTAACATGTCTGGGTAAGCACTGGCAGGATTCACCCCTCCCTAAAGCTCTCCACTTTTACAGAGCTGTCTGGAACAAGCTCTAACTATAGCTGAGGGGTTTACAATGTCCATGCCAATCAAAATAGGAGACAGCTTGGGACATTAGCACCCTGTTATCTCTTTGTTTGTATGGACTGCAATCCACACAAACCAGGAGTTAACTCTTTCCCCCTCCCATCCTTTTTCTTTCTGTGATTCATTTATTTCACACTTTGGGGCTCATTCTTTCCAGCATCTTCAGCCTGTACCGGTTGAATTTGGTCTTTGGAGGCTATCACAGGATTGAAACTCCCTTCAGTTTCATCCCTTCAGTCACAGAATCATAGAATGAGAGAACTGTTAGGGTTGGAAGAGAGCTCAAGGAACACTGAAAACCCATAAATACAAGTGACAGAAGCCACACTGTGTCCTTGGAGGTGTTCCAGAGTCAACTGGGCATGGCCCTGAGCAACCTAACCCAGTGAAATCTTTTTTGAGCAGAGTGCTGGACTAATTGACCCCTTCCAACCTAAACTCTGATGCCATGGGTTTGTGCATAGTGATGTTGGATTGATGGTTGGGCTTGGTGATCTTTGAGGTCTTTTCCAACCTTCAATGATTCTAGGAAACTGCAGCTGAACTACATTTCCCATGATGGCCAATAGCAGTGTACTGACCAGAGATCTTCGTTCCCAGCAGAGTGACTCTAAGAACCTTTAAAATGTAGTCATGGGAGTGTGGCACAGAGGCTAACTTTTAAATCCCTCTTCACCTTCAAAGAATCACAGGATCACCAAGGTTGGAAGAGACCTCAAAGATCATCCAGTCCAACCTGGCACCACAGACCTCATGACTAAACCATGGCACCAAGTGCCACGTCCAATCCCCTCTTGAACACCTCCAGGGAGGTTGACTCCACCACCTCCCTGGGCAGCACATTCCAATGGCTAAAGACTCTCAGTGAAGAACTTTCTCCTCACCTCCAGCCTAAACATCCCCTGGCACAGCTTGAGACTGTGCCCTCTTGTTCTGGTGCTGGTTGCCTGGGGGAAGAGACCAATCCCCACCTGGCTACAACCTCCCTTCCAGCAGTTTATTGCTTATTGTAGACAGCAATAAGGTCTCCTCTGAGCCTCCTCTTCTCCAGCCTCTCCTCATAAGGCTTGTGCTCACAGCGTCTCCCCAGCCTCGTTGCCCTTCTCTGGACATGTTCAAGTGTCTCAATGTCCTTCTTAAACTCAGGGGACCTTGAAGCTATTTGTAGCTACTTTCATAGAAGAGTGACAGTATCCAGAATCTGGAGGCCAGCTGACCAGGCAACATCACTGACCTCAACAGTCCTCTCCATTCTGAACTAATAGCAGAGATCATCACAAGCCCCAAACTATCTGTAGACTAAAGCCAGCAGGATTTCTGTGCCAAAATCATTGGATCATTTTAATTGGAAAAGATCTTTGAAGATCTGGGAACAGGATCTTTGAAGAACCTGGGAACAGGTTGCCCAGGGAGGTGGTGGAAGTCTCATGCCTGGAGGGTTTTAAGGCCAGGCTGGATGTGGCTCTGAGCAACCTCATCTAGTGTGAGGTGTCCCTGCCCATGCCAGGGAGTTTGGAACTGGATGATCCTTGAGGTCCCTTTCAATCCTAACAGTTCTGTGAGTCTATGATCATTGAATTCAGCTGTTAGCCCAGCACTGCCAAGTCCACCACTAAATCATGACCCTCAGCACCACATCCACTTTTAAATACCTCCAGGGATGGGGACTTCACCACTGGGCCCTGGACAGCTTTTTCCAGGTCTTGACATCTCTCTGGGGGAAGAAATTGTTCCTAATGTCCAACTCAAGCCTCCCCTGGGGCCATTGAGTCCATTTCCTTGTGTCCTATCACTTGTTACTAGGGAGACCAGACTGAGTCCCACCTCGTTCCCATCTCCATTCAGGGAGTTGCAGAGAATGAGAAGGTCTCCCTTCAGCCTCCTTTTCTTCAGGCTAAACAATCCCAGGCCCCTCAGCTGCTCCTCACAAGACTTGTTCTCCAGATCCTTCACTAGATATTTTGCTCTGGATGTGTTCCAGCACTTTGTGTCATCTGCAGACTTGCTGTGGATACACAATCACTCCTAGTCATGACCAGGTCATTAGATGACCTTCTCGGTGTCTCTTTTCCTTTTCCAGTTGGTAACCCAAATAAAAGTGTAAAAACATAAGAAGAATATCCCAAATCCTGAAAAATCATAGAATGAGGAAAAATTATACTGCTTTCTGATGGATTTACAGCAACACCATTCCACACACTTCTAGAGTGTGTGTTCAGAGCTGGGGAAGGGTTTGCAGCACAAGCCCTATGAGGAGACACTGCGGGAGCTGGGGTTGCTTAGCCTGGAGAAGAGGAGGCTCAGGGGAGACCTTCTTGCTCTCTACAACTACCTGAAGGGAGGTTGTAGCCAGGTGGGGGTTGGTCTCTTCTCCCAGGCAAGCAGCACCAGAACAAGAGGACACAGTCTCAAGCTGCACCAGGGGAGGTTTAGGCTGGATGTTAGGAAGAAGTTCTTCATAGAAAGAGAGATTGGCCATTGGAATGTGCTGCCCAGGGAGGTGGTAGAGTCACCATCACTGGAGGTGTTTAGGAGGAGCCTGGACAGGACACTTGGTGCCATGGTTTAGTTGATTAAACGGGGTTGGGTGTTAGGTTGGACTTGATGATCTCTGAGGTCTTTTCCAACCTGGTCAATTCTGTTCTGTTCTGTTCTGTTCTATTCTACTCTACTTCTATTCTATTCTATTCTATTCTATTCTATTCTATTCTATTCTATTCTATTCTATTCTATTCTATTCTATTCTATTCTATTCTATTCTATTCTATTCTATCCTGTTCTATTCTATTCTACTCTATTCTGTCCTGTTCTATTCTATTCTACTCTATTCTATTCTGTTCTGTTCTGTTGTGTTGTATTTTATTCTATTCTACTCTATTCTATTCATATTTGATTGGCTGACATGAGAAAGAGTTGCTATGAACTTCACTGACTTCTGCTTGCAGCCTGATGCATTCCCATCTCTGCAGGGCAGTTTCCTTGTTCACAGCAGTCTGATTTCCTGACAGATGTTCCTTGTATCCCTGCCATTGCCCCTCTTCTCCTCCACTGGCTGCTTCCACCCCTCCACGCTTGTGCATCACACAGCTGATTCTTCCTTCTGAGGGCTAGCATTGTACATTTGGCCATATTCAATGGGAATCATTTTTCTTTTCCCAGATCTTTTTCCTTTTTTCTCCTATTTTTTTTCCCCCCCAATCTGTCAAGACTATTTTGGATTTCAGCCTTGTCCTCCTGCTGGCTTGTGAATGCCATCAGTCTGTAGGATCTCCAAGTCATTAATAATAAACATTGACTCATGCTTGTCCTAGGGCAGGCTTAAGCTTTTGTTTCTTAATCCATGGTTCTGGTCTGATACTTCTCAGAGAATATTTATTAATGCTGTGCTGTTTTCTCAGTCAGCTGCCAGTACAATAAATAGCAGCATTATCTAATCCCTCTTTCCCAAAATTGCTTAGGAGCCTATCTAGCAAAATGATGTCCAGACCTTAAGGCACAATGTTTGACATCTACGGTTGCTTCCCTGTCCTGCAGGCCTGTGGGGGTTTTAGGCTCTGCCTTTAAAATTTGGTTACAGAAAGAAGGAGACATAAATCACTGCTGGGTGTGAAAAGGAACATGAAAGATTATTCTAAGCAAATTCATTGGGTAAATGTCTGGAATAAGGGGAGCAGTGCCATAACAATTCTTCCCTTTTTCTCTCTTCTCACTGAAACACAGAATCACCAAGGTGGGAAGAGACCTCAAAGATCATCAAGTCCAACCTGTCCCCACAGACCTCATGACTAAACCATGGCACCAAGTGCCACGTCCAGTCCCTTCTTGAACACCTCCAGGGATGGTGACTCCACCACCTCCCTGGGCAGCACGTTCCAATGCCAAATTACTCTCTCTTTCTGGGAAGAACTTTCTCCTCACCTCCAGCCTAAACTCCCCCTGGCACAGCTTGAGACTGTGTCCTCTTGTTCTGATGCTGGTTGCCTGGGAGAAGAGACCAACCCCCTCCTGGCTACAACCTCCCTTCAGGTAGCTGTAGAGAGCAAGAAGGTCTCCCCTGAGCTTCCTCTTCTCCAGGCTAAGCAACTCCAGCTCCTTCAGCCTCTCCTCACAGGGCTGTGCTCCAGACCTCTCCCCAGCCTCATTGCCCTTCTCTGGACACCTTCAAGTGTCTCAATGTCCTTCTTAAACTGAGGGGCCCAGAACTGGCCACAGGACTCAAGGTGTGGCCTGGTCTTCTGATCTATGGCTGGTTTTGCTTCACTCCAGAGAGATAATGTGCTTTTTGGCTGCCCTTGGCTTAGGCTAACTTCTCTGCTCCTTTCTCTTGTCCCTTTTGTACAGGGGAGTGAGGAGGAGGCAGGGAATGAGAAGCTAGTAGCTTCCCCTGGTCCTTGGCCGGGGGGGGTCCTTGTAATGTTTGTTAATTGCTAATATCTGTAAATATTGTAAATCCTGGATATTTATACATATCCACTGCATGCCGTTGTGGAGTGTAGTTTTGCTTGTAAATACAGCCTCATTTGCTTCTAACTGAGTTGGCTGGTGAAGTTAATGCTGAAGGAGAAACTTCAACCCACCACAAGGCCAGCAGGAGCAGGGAAGTCATTCTGCCCTGTAGTAAGAACTGGTTAGGCTACACCTGGATACTGTGTGTGGTTCTGGGCCCCTAAGGTTAGGAGAGACATTGAGATGCTGGAAGGTGTCCAGAGAATGGAAACAAAACTGGGGAGTGGTTTGGAACACAGCCCTGTGAGGAGAGGCTGAGGGAGCTGGGGTTGCTTAGCCTGGAGAGGAGGAGGCTCAGGGGAGACCTCATTGATCTCTACAACTCCCTGAAGGGAGGTTCTAGCCAGGAAGGGGTTGGTCTCTTCTCCCAGGCAACCAGCACCAGAACAAGAGGACACAGTCTCAAGCTGTGCCAGGGGAGGTTTAGGCTGGATGTTAGGAAGAAATTCTTCCCAGAGAGTGAGATTGGCCATTGGAATGTGCTGCCCAGGGAGGTGGTGGAGTCACCATCACTGGAGGTGTTTAACAGGAGACTGGATGGGGTGCTTGGTGCCATGGTTTAGTTGATTAGATGGTGTTGGGTGATAGGTTGGACTTGATGATCTCGAAGGTCTTTTCCAACCTGGTTAATTCTATTCTATTCTATTCTATTCTATTCTATTCTATTCTATTCTATTCTATTCTATTCTATTCTATTCTATTTTGTTCCATTCAATTCCATTCCATTCTATTCTATTCTACTCCATTCTATTCTATTCTATTCTATTCTATTCTATTCTATTCTATTCTATTCCTCCTGATTTTTTTCCCCTGTGTGTTTGTGCTTGTCTTATAAACTTGCACTTTGATGATGTTTCTGGGTCCTGTTTTCTCTCTTTCTCTGAGATCCCTAATGATCTGTGTGGCCAAATAAGATTCTTGCAACTTTCAGAATAGATTTTTCATGCTCTATGTCGTCCTTTAACAGAGGTTTTTTAAGGCACTGCTAGCTCTCCACAGTTTTTCCCCTTAAAATAGTTCTCTCCTGGGTCTTAACTACTTCCATTTGAGGGAAATGCTTTTTTTTTTTCCTAAAGGCCATTACCAATATCTTGCTTTCTTTTCCTGTGACCCATTCATGCTGTCCTCTACCTTCATGTTCTCAGTCCATTCCTATCTATTCTATTAAAAGTCACAACATTTCCTGTTCCCTTTGCCTGAGGTTTTTTAATAGTTGCCCATCAAATATTTATGTTTATTAATACCAGGAGGGGTTTGGGTTCTTTATATACCCTGCTGTATTCTTCTTCTCAGACAGGTCTGGGTCAAAGAATTTCCTTTCTCACATCCCCCAGGTGCTACCAACACGTAGCACTGTGACTAATTCTGTTCCTTTTCCAGAGACTGGTTCAAAGTTGTAAAGTGAGTCATTCACTTGGAAGATGGTTTTAGCCCATGACAAAGATGTAGCCTGTGTTCTTCTCCCCCTCTACTCTGCTCTGCTGAGGCCTCACTTGGAACACTGCATCCACTTCTGGGCTCCCCAGGTCAAGAACTGTACTGTGTCCAGTTCCGAGCCCCGCAATTTAAGAAGGACATTGAGACTCTTGAAGAAGGGCAACGAGGCTGGGGAGAGGTCTGGAGCACAGCCCTGTGAGGAGAGGCTGAGGGAGCTGGGGTTGCTTAGCCTGGAGAAGAGGAGGCTCAAGGGAGACCTTCTTGCTCTCTACAGCTACCTGAAGGGAGGTTGTAGCCAGGTGGAGGTTGGTCTCTTCTCCCAGGCAACCAGCACCAGAACAAGAGGACACAGTCTCAAGCTTTGCCAGGGGAGGTTTAGGCTGGAAGTGAGAAGACAGTTCTTCCCAGAAAGAGTAATTGTGAGAATGTGCTGCCCAGGGAGGTGGTGGAGTCACCATCCCTGGAGATGGTTAGGAAGAGACTGGATGAGGCACTTGATGCCATGGTTTAGTAGTCATGAGGTGTTGGGTGACAGGTTGGACTTGATGATCTCTGAGGTCTTTTCCAACCTTATTGATTCTATGATTCTGTGAAGGAGGACAAGGAACTACTGGAGACAGTCCAGCAGAGAGACGCTAAGATGGTGAGGGAACTGGAACATCTTCCTTGAAGAGGAAAGGTTGACAGACCTGGGAATGTTTCACCTGGAGAAGAGCAGCCTGAGAGGGGATCTCATGAAGCTTATAAATAACTAGGAGGCAAATGTCAAGAGGATGGAGCCAGCCTCTTCTCAGTCCTGTCCAGTGACAGGACAAGGGGCAGTGGACACAAACTGGAACACAGGAGGTTCCACATAAACATAAAGAAAAAATGCTTCCCTCTGAGTGTAGCAGAGCACTGGAGCAGACTCTTCAGAGAGGTCATGGAGTCTGTCTCTGGAGGCACTCAAACCCACCTGGAAGTGTTCCTTGGTAATTTGCTCCAGGTGACCCTGCTTTAGCAGAGATGTTGGACTCGGTGATCTTCAGAGGTCAACTTCCAACCCCCAGCCTTCTGTGTCTAGCAAAGGAGTGAAATGTTGCAAGACAAGAGACCTTTCCATTAGCATATCCATTCCCACATCTCTCATAAACACTAAACCCAAATCAAACACAAAGCCAGCTGGTGCACCCAGCAGGAAAGGCTGCTCTCCACAGCACTGGGCCATCACTGGAGTGTTTGTTGGGGTTATTTTTACCCTAGCTTTATAGGATGCCCAAAGACTGCTCCAACTCCAGCATCCAGCCCGACAGTGGCTCTTGGATGCAGAGTTTTACACAGACTGTGGCCAAGCTCTACACAGAAGAGGGTTTTTTCCCCCCCACTTTCTTGGCTGGGTTGTATATGGTCTTTGTGGTTTATTTGTCTGCTTAATTAGTGCTTGAATCTCTTTGCTTTGTACTTCCTCTAGGAGCCAGTTCTAAGGAATTTTAATATCCTCTAGGAAGTTTCTCTTAATGCTTCAACTGGAAGCTTTCTCACACTTAGCTTATTTTAATTTAGGGCTCTTTGTTCAGCTGACAGTGGAACAATAAAAGCAAAATTGGTTGGAGCCTGCTATTTGGATGGGCTTGAAAGGTGAACATTGCTGATGGCTTGGTGTGGTGGGTAAACACTCATGTGAAAACAGGGGAGAGGGCTTGCGAGTGCTTTGCCCTCCCTGCAGGGCATTTTCCCCCTGGGAAACTGAATCTGTTGCACTCCCCCCTCCCTGCCCAGCTAGGGTATAAAAGGGAGGGCATTGTAGCCATTAGCTCCTTTTTGGCTCCTGCCTCTGCTGGACCAGAGCTACTGCAACTGCCTTCCTGCTCCTCTGCCACGTGGTCAGGCCTGATCCTTCTCCCTGCTGCCTCTGTGCCTCTTCAGAGAGAGACTGGTTTTGTATTCTTGTTTTTTTTCCCCCCTCCCATCCATCCCTATTCCTTGCCCTTGTGAACCTTATCTGTTATTGTTATATAGATATTGTTTAAAGAAAACTCTTTACCTCTCTACTTCCAAGCCAACTCCAAATTATTGCTTGGTGGATTTGTTCCTTTCCCTTTCCTTTTTCCCCCTCTCTGTTGGGAGGGAGTAGGGGGGAGCAGGGGAGAGATTCTCAGCCTTGCCCCCATTTGAGCTCTTAACTCCCAGTTAAGGCTCAAACCACTACACTTGGGTTAGCTCCTTGGAGCCTTCTCCTGTCGTGCAAGCTCATCTGTGTGGTGCTCATCACCACTGTGTCTGAGCATGTCTTGGTACTGTGTTAAGCTTTACTGACATTATTTCCATGGCCATCACTGT
Source organism: Dryobates pubescens (assembly GCF_014839835.1). Taxonomy (NCBI): domain Eukaryota; kingdom Metazoa; phylum Chordata; class Aves; order Piciformes; family Picidae; genus Dryobates; species Dryobates pubescens. Next base: position 4,846,026 of record NC_071634.1, read on the forward strand.
TCTTGTCTTTGCCCTTCCACTGCATTCATGGAGTCTCCCTGGTTGGTGAGCTGTCATTATTTATATATATTCTGTATTTTATTATTGCCATTTTTATAGCATTGTATTTATTAATATATTTTCCCATTGTTATTATTAAAGTAGATATTGAAAATAGAGGTATTTATATCTAAATGTAAAAAGAGAATGCAGAATTAGATAGTTATTGTGTATATATATAGAGAGAAATAATAAATATATCATATATATATATAAATAAATATAAAAGAGACAAATACATTTCTAAATACATTACTAAATGTCTCTTGGTCTCTTCTCCCAGGCAACCAGCACCAGAACAAGAGGACACAGTCTCAAGCTCGGAGAAGAGAAGGCTCCGAGGTGACCTAATTGTGGCCTTCCAGTATCTGAAGGGGGCTACAAGAAGGCTGGGGAGGGACTGCTCAGGATCTCAGGGAGTGATAGGACTAAGGGGAATGGAATGAAGCTGGAGGTGGGGAGATTCAGGCTGGAGGTGAGGAGGAAGTTCTTCACCATGAGGGTGGTGAAGCTGTGGAGTGAGTTGCCCAGGGACATGGTTGGGGCGCCGTCCCTGGAGGTGTTTAAGCCCAGGCTGGATGAGGCTCTGGCCAGGCTGATCTAGTGTGGGGTGTCCCTGCCCATGGCAGGGGGGTTGGAACACACTTTGAGTCCTGTATCCAGTTCTGGGCTCCTCAATTTAAGAATGACATTGAGACTCTTGAACGTGTCTGGAGAAGGGCAACAAAGCTGGGGAGAGGTCTGGAGCACAGCCCTGTGAGGAGAGGATGAGGGAGCTGGGGTTGTTTAGCCTGGAGAAGAGGAGGCTCAGGGGAGACCTTCTTGCTCTCTACAACTCCCTGAAGGGAGGTTGTAGCCAGGTGGGGGTTGGTCTCTTCTCTCTAGCAAGCAGCACCAGAACAAGAGGACACAGTCTCAAGCTGTGCCAGGGGAAGTTTAGTCTGGAGGTGAGGAGAAAGTTCTTCCCAGAGTGAGTTGTTAGCCATTGGAATGTGCTGCCCAGGGAGGTGGTGGAGTCACCATCCCTGGAGGTGTTCAAGAGGGGTTGGACGTGGCACTTGGTGCCATGGTTTAGTAGTCATGAGGTGTTGGGTGACAGGTTGGACTTGATGATCCTTGAGGTCTTTTGCAACTTTATTGATTCTGTGATTCTATGAAATATATTTCCTGTATTAACCATACAGGAGAAGCTAATTTTATTAAAGATCAGGGAAAACTTCTTTCCTGTCAAGGTGCTGGAGCCCTGGAGCAAGCTGCCCAGAGAGGTTGTGGAGTCTATCTTCACTCAGGAGATTCCAACCCCACCTAGCCATTGTGACCCTGAGCAATCTGCTGTGGGTGCCCCTGCTTTAGCAGGGAGGTTGGATTGGAAGATGTCCAGAGGCCCCTTCCAACTCTACCATGCTGGGATTCCAGGATTCTAGGAGTTGTGTGGTTGTGTGATTCTGTCTGGGATGATTTGCCAAGAGTTGGAGGCAAGCATTCAATGGACATGTACAATACAAACCAGCAAATTGAGGGCTGCTCAGCTTGTTCAGTCGTTTGGATGAGTGTCCCAGAAACCTGAATGAGGAGCACACCCTGCACAGCTCTTGCCTGGCATGCCCTGCTTTGGCTGCCCAGCTCAGTGAAATGACCACCACTGTGATTTGCTACTGGGGAGCTGACCTAGTTCCTGAAAACAAGCTCCAATTAAGCAAATATCTCAGCTCTTTGGTGTGGTGTTTTTCTCTTGATAGCAACATGTGGCTTTGAGTGCATTGTTTTGAAGGCTACAGCGTGGCTTTGGGAAAGTCAGCACTGCAAAGAATGCACTCAAGCTGTCCAGCAGATACTTAGGAATTAAGTCTATCATATGAGAAGGAAACAACACATTTTCTCCTCTTTGCCAACCACATGGGGACTCATCTCTCTTCCATTTCGTGTCCTGAGATGATGACCATGATAAGAACTGACTTAAATCCCACTGACCTTGCTTTTGCTTGCAAATTGGCTTAAGCTCCTCTCCTAATCAGGTACTTGAAGCATTTGTGTTTCTTGGCTGAACTCCAGCCTGAGTTCATCTCTTATGACATTGTTCCAGTTCATTAACCAGTCTGGTGATGCTGAACCAGTCAGCATGGGAAAATATCACACTTACAGCCAGAAAAGGGAGGATGACCAAGGCAGGTTTCAGAGAAGAGCTTGACACCCTTTGCCTTAGTTGTATGTCTGCTCTTGAAGGCTGCTTCCCAGCAGTGCTCCAAATCCTCCCCATCTCCTTCACTTGGCATATAGAGCTGAGCACCCACTGAGTCTGCCAGTATGATGGCAGATCCACCTCTCCTCCTGCCCCTGCTGCCTCCCAGAGACTCACAGCACTAAGCTGTTACAGTTTGGGGGAAGGAGGCAAACCTTAACCCTACAACATGAGCCCATTGCTCTTGCCCTGGACTATTCTTCGAGGTAGATCGGGGCATGGATGGGGTACTGCAGGTTACTGAGGCAGATCAGCCCTAACAGGCTGCTGAGAGTAACAACACAGAATCATAGCATTGTTAAGGTTGGAAGGGACCTCAAGGACCAGCCAGTTCCAACCCATGGGCAGGGACACCTCACACTACAGCAGGTTGCTCACAGCCACATCCAGCCTGGCTGCAAAAACCTCCAGGCAGGAGGCTTCCACCACCTCCCTGGGCAACCTGTGCCAGGCTCTCACCACCCTCATGGGGAGGAACTTCTTCCTAACATCCAATCTGAATCTACCCATGGTAGGTGGCTCTCCAGTGTGACAGAGAAGTACCAAAGATATGCCTTTAGGTGAGAAGAACTCTGCTGGTGATGTTCCTGGAGCTGGCTTTAAAATTGTCAGCCCTGTGCAGAGTCAGGGAGAGTCAGAACATGGCATGAAAGCGTGACACTTTCCTCCTTCCTCTACCACAGCGTGCTCTGGCAGCAAAGCCCGTTGCATTGCTTCAGAGAGGTGGGTTGCATACATTCTCATGCTGAACCCACAGGGATGGGTGCTAACAACGCTCCTCAACAAATTACTTTGCTAGCATTTAACAAGCTATTGGTATCCAGAGCATTCATTCAGGTTGTCAAGCCCTGGAAGAGGCTGCCCAGGGCAGTGGGAGAGTTTCCCTCCCTTAGAAGGGTTTCAGACCCCTGTAGATGTGGTGCTGAGGGACAATGGTTCAGTGGTGACCTGGCAGTGATGGGTTAATGGTTGGATTTGGTTGTTCTCAAAGGTCTTTTCCAACCTACCCAAACCATGATATGATTCTGATTCTCTGATTCTGTGACTCTGTGACTTTGTGGTTCTGTGACTCTGTGGTTCTGTGACTCTGTGGCTCTCTGACTGTGATTCTGTGGCTCTGTGACTCTGGCTCTGTGATTCTGTGGCTCTGTGACTCTGTGGTTCTGTGACTCTGTGGTTCTGTGACTCTGTGATTCTGTGGCACTGTGACTCTGTGGTTCTGTGACTCTGTGGTTCTGTGACTCTGTGGCTCTCTGTGATTCTGTGGCTCTGTGACTCTGATTCTGTGGCTCTGTGACTCTGGCTCTGTGATTCTGTGGCTCTGTGACTGTGATTCTGTGACTCTGTGACTCTGGCTCTGTGGTTCTGTGACTCTGTGATTCTGTGGTTCTGTGACTCTGTGGTTCTGTGACTCTGTGGTTCTGTGCTTCTGTGACTCTGTGATTCTGTGGTTCTGTGACTCTATGGTTCTGTGACTGTGGTTCTGTGGCTCTGATTCTATGATTCTGTGTCTCTGTGGTTCTCTGATTCTGTGACTCTGTGGTTCTGTGACTCTATGATTCTCTGGTTCTGTGATTCTATGATTCTGTGATTCTTTGATTCTGTGATTCTGTGCACATGTTCATGCTCTCTCCTGCCCCCACACTGCTGTGCTAAGTTATTCCCATCACATGGAATTTTTTGGACTTAGGAGGCACCCCTGGATGGAGTTCTGGTCTTTGCCAGTGGCTGTTTTGTTCTTCACAAGCAAATACAGCCTAAGGCAAGCATTTGCTTCTCCAGCTTTCTCCAGCAATTATGGCTGTAAACACAGCAGGGGGAAGACCCAAGCTCTAAGACCACCTCTCAGCTGTTGATCACCTCTGCCTTCATTTTTCATGTTTCATTTTCCCTCATCCTGGAAAGAAACTAGAGCAGCAGAAAGCATTAATCTCTGACCACAGTAACTTCCTGAATGCCAGAGGACTGCTGTCCAACCCAGGGATTCACTGACTGCTGAAACATCTGGATTGGATTACTGCACTTTCCTTTTCCCCTCCTGCACCATGCTGTGCAATCAGCCACCTCTCCACCCCAGGAGCTGGAAGGAGCTGCAGCCATCAAACCCATCCCAGCTGCAACTTCACTTCTGCAGCACACATCTTTGGGGGTCTTAGGGATGCTTCTTCAGCCAACCATTTGCACAGCACACAGTAAATCCTGTTTCCTCCCTGGAAGAGAGAAGAGGAAACATCTGCATTAGGTTCCAAATGTTTTAAATGTGTCTTTACCAATCTGGCTCTGCCTCAGTTTCACTGGGTTAGGAACTGACCGGGGGACTGAGCCCAGAGAGTGGTGGTGAAGGGTGCCACATCCAGCTGGCAGCCAGGCACCAGTGGTATCCCCCAGGGATCAGTGCTGGGCCCCATCCTGTTCAATATCTTTATTGATGATCTGGATGAGGGCATTGAGTCCATCATCAGTAAATTTGCAGATGACACCAAGCTGGGGGCAGGAGTTGATCTGTTAGAGGGTAGGAGAGCTCTGCAGAGAGACCTTGCCAGGCTGGACAGATGGGCAGAGTCCAAGGGCATGGGATTGAACACATCTAATTGCCAGGTGCTACACATTGGCCACAGCAACCCCATGCAGTGCTACAGGCTGGGGTCAGAGTGGCTGGAGAGCAGCCAGGCAGAAAGGGACCTGGGGGTGCTGGGTAACAGCAGCTGAACATGAGCCAGCAGTGTACCCAGGTGGCCAAGAGGGCCAATGGCATCCTGGCCTGCATCAGGAAAAGTGTAGCCAGCAGGAGCAGGGAAGTCATTGTGCCCTGTAATCAGCACTGGTTAGGCCACACCTTGAGTCCTGCGTCCAGTTCTGGGCTCCTCAGGTTAGGAAAGATGTTGAGTTGCTGGAAGGTGTCCAGAGAAGGGCAACAAAGCTGGAGAGGGGTCTGGAGCACAGCCCTGTGAGGAGAGGCTGAGGGAGCTGGGGTTGCTTAGCCTGGAGAAGAGGAGGCTCAGGGGAGACCTTCTTGCTCTCTACAACTCCCTGAAGGGAGGTTGTAGCCAGGTGGGGGTTGGTCTCTTCTCCCAGGCAACCAGCACCAGAACAAGAGGACACAGTCTCAAGCTGTGCCAGGGGAGGTTTAGGCTGGATGTTAGGAAGAAGTTCTTCCCAGAAAGAGAGATTGGCCACTGGGATGTGCTGAACAGGGAGGTGGTGGAGTCACCATCCCTGGAGGTGTTTAGGAAGAGACTGGATGGGGTGCTCGGTGCCATGGTTTAGTTGATTAGATGGTGTTGGGTGATAGGTTGGACTTGATGATCTCAAAGGTCTTTTCCAACCTGGTTAATTCTATTCTATTCCATTCCATTCCAGTCTAGTCTATTCTAGTCTATTCCATCCTGTTCCTTTCTGTTCTATTCTTTTCCAGATTGCTGCCACTGCAATCTGTGCCATTTTCTCCCACTGGCTGCCAAGCTGCTCACAACACACACTCTTCTGGATGTGTATTTTCCTCCTTTTCCTCTCTGTGTATTCTAGTCCCTCCTAAAAATAATGCTGGTAGCTTGAATAATGACTGCTCTCCCTCGACCTGATTTAGCTTTCCAGCTAGCCTGACGCACAAGAATTATTCATTGTCTTCTCCAAAGTCATTTCCATGAGTCTTTGGGAGTCATGTCTGACTGATTCATTAGATTTCAGGATCTCTAACATCCAAGATGGGGAAGGCTGAGCTGGAGAGAACCTTCTGGGAGTTTGCTGCTGACTTGCATGTCAGCCCTGAGCTGCTCCTGGGAGGCAGCAGTGCATACAGACAACCCTGCAAAGTGTTCTGGAATATTTATTTGGGCACCTGGCAAGCTGCTGGCATGCTGTGTGACAACCTTCTGCCAGTGTCCCCACCAAAAGGACCCTCTGAGAGCCAAGGAAATGCTCAGAAAGGAAGAAGGGATAAGCTACATGAGATAGCCCCAAGCAAAGGGTGCAGGGGTGGCTGTTTGCACAGTGGATGTTGCCAAGATGTCCTCGGAATGAAGTTCAACTCTCTCAGCCTTTGCAGCCTGCAGGCTTTTGGGGGGCAACTGAGCCCAGTTCACCAGGGACCACGGTGATCTGGGAAGTCTAACAGTGGAGACAGAAAATTTGGCTCCTTTCCTTGAAGGATCTTGGTTAATACCTTTGTTCCCTTGTCTTTAACTGGGGATAAAATGTCAAAGCTTTCTGAAATGTGTTCCTCACCACTCCTTCCAGCTGGGAGGTGCAATTGGAATGACACAGGAAATGAGGTGAGCCCTTCACAAGTGGGAACAGGGACCTGACTGCACATTTGGAGGTTGGATCTCCCACTCTCCTCCCTGCAAGATCAGGACATCGGCCGACTGGACAGATGGGCAGAGTCCAATGGGATGGCATTTAACAAGTCCAAGTGCCGGGTGCTGCACTTTGGCCACGGCAACCCCATGCAGAGCTACAGGCTGGGGTCAGAGTGGCTGAGATCTGCCAAACAGAGAGGGACCTGGGGGTGCTGATTGACACCTGCCTAAACATGAGGCAGCAGTGTGCCCAGGTGGCCAAGAGGGCCAATGGCATCCTGGCCTGTATTAGGAATAGTGTGGCCAGCAGGAGCAGGGAGGTCATTGTGCCCCTGTACTCTGCATTGGTTAGGCCACACCTTGAGTACTGTGTCCAGTTCTGGGCCCCTCAGTTTAAGAAGGACATTGAGACACTTGAACGTGTCCAGAGAAGGGCAACAAGGCTGGTGAGAGGCCTCGAGCACAGCCCTGTGAGGAGAGGCTGAGGGAGCTGGGGTTGTTTAGCCTGGAGAAGAGGAGGCTCAGGGGTGACCTCATTGCCCTCTACAACTACCTGAAAGGTGGTTGTAGCCAGGAGGGGGTTGGTCTCTTCTCCCAGGCAACCAGCACCAGAACAAGGGGACACAGTCTCAAGCTGTGCCAGGGGAGGTTTAGACTCGAAGGAGGAAAAAGTTCTTCACTGAGCGAGTCGTTCGTCATTGGGATGTGCTGCCCAGGGAGGTGGTGGAGTCCCCATCCCTGGAGGTGTTCAAGGGGAGATTGGACGTGGCACTTGGTGCCATGGTCTAGTTGTGAGGTCTGTTGGGACAGGTTGGACTTAATGATCCTTGGGGTCTCTTCCAACCTTAGTTATACTGTGATGCTGTGATACTGTGATATGCTGCAATTACCAGGTGGCAGCTCAGAAAGTTCCAGCTTCAGAAGTAGCATAGCAAAGAGTTCACCCTAGAGCATCGTCTAAAGCACCTTGGAGTGGCACAGAAGAGATGACCACCTCCTCTACTGCATCCAGGTGTCACAGTCACTGGTAAGGTTGCTGAACTCCCATGGGGCTTGGGAACCACATGGAAGGTTTCCAAACCCCATGGAAATTCAGCTGGAGAGAAAGGGCTCATACTGAGGTGCAAAGTCACCAGTGAAGCAATGTGGGAACTGCAGCTCTCTACCATTATAGACTCATAGAATGGTCCAGGCCAGAAGGGACCTCCAAAGGTCATCCAGTCTGACCTCCCTGCAGTCAGCAGGGACATCCCCAACTGGATCAGGCCGCCCAGGGCCTCCTCCAGCCTCACCTTGAATATCTCCAGGGATGGGGCCTCAACCACCTCCCTGGGCAACCTGTTCCAGTGTTCCAACACCCTCATAGTGAAGAACTTCTTCCTGATACCCAATGTAAATCTGCCCTTCTCTCATTTGAAGCCATTGCCCCTGGTCCTATCCCTGCAGGCCTTTACAAACAGTATCTCTCCATCCTTCTTGTAGCTTCCTTCAGGGATTGCCAGGCTGCTATTAGGTCTTCCTGGAGCCTCCTCTCCTCTAGGCTGAACACCCCCAGCTCCCTCAGCCTGTCCTCATAGCAGAGATGCCCCAACCCCCTGATCATTTTTGTGGCCCTCTTCTGGACCTGCTCCATCAGGTCCATGTCCTTCCTGTATTGAGGGTTCCAGAGATGGATGCAGTGCTCCAGGTGAGGTCTCACCAGAACAAAGCAGCAGAATCACCTCTGGCTCTGCTGGCAACACTGCTTTTGATGCAGCTCAGGATGTGATTTGTCTTCTGGGCTGCAAGCTCACACTGCCTGCTCATGTCCTTTTCCCTTCTGAAGAGAGATCCTCATAGAGAACAGAGAAGTCTGCTTCAAGTCACAGAACCACAGGATCACCAAGGTTGGAAGAGACCTCAAAGATCATCAAGTCCAAGCTGTCACCACAGACCTCATGACTAAACCATGGCACCAAGTGCCACATCCAGTCCCCTCTTGAACACCTCCAGGGATGGTCTAGGAAGGACATCCTGTGGATGTGCCATCCTTGGGTGGGCATAGCCCTGCTAAACACAACTGCACATGGTCACTGGGTGCCCGAGTTGCTTCTTTTAAGCTCTGGCATCCCAAGCAAAGGTTTATCCCTACCTGTTCTCCTCCCTAGCTCTGCTTGCTAACAGAAAGTTCTGGCCTGGAAGGCCAAGGTCACTGCCTGCAGTGACAAAGCAGCATAAAATCACTTGGGAACAACTAATAAGAACCTGATGCTGCCATTGCAACCAGGTCATTCTTGCAGCAAAACCTCTTTGTGGGGATCCTTTGACCTAGTTCACCTTCAAATTAGAGAGCTCTCAGCAATGTTCTCTGACTTTCACCAGCCAAGATGAAGCTGATGTTCCCTTCTGGCCTCTGCATCAGAAGGCAGTCATGCAGTGACTTTAGAGCCAGGGGGAAGGGAACAAGCCTAGCCTGCATGTGTCATGCTAAAAGCAAACATCTGGCTAATGCTTTTGCACACCCATTGCTGTGCCTGCTGCTGCATTCATGATCACTTTTAACTCTGTAGGTTGGATCAGACTGCAACATTTAGCCCAGCAGCTGGAAAGATTATTCTCTTCTTTTAATAACTTTGGCTGTTTCACAGAATCACAGAATGCAGCAGGTTGGAAGGGAGCCTCCAAGGTCATCTTATCCACCCCCCCCTGCAGCCAGCAGGGACACCTCCAACAGGAGCAGATTGCTCAAAGCCCTGTTAAGTTTCACCTTAAATGTCTCCAGGGATGGGGTCTCAAGTACCTCCCTGGGCAACCTGTTTCAGTATTTTACCACCCTCATGGTAAACAACTTCCTCCTAATGTCCAACTGAAACCTCCCCTGCTCCAGTTTCATGCCATTGCTCCTCACTCTGTCACTCCAGGCCCTTCTAAACAGTCCCTCCCCTGCCTTCCTGTAGATCCCCTTCAGATATTGAAATACTGCTGTAAGGTGTCCCTGGAGCCTTCTCTTCTCCAGGCTGAGCAACCCCAAATCTTTCAGCCTGTCTTCATAGCAGAGGCTCTCCAGCCCTCTGAGCATGTTTGTAGCCCTCCTCTGGATCTGCTCCATCAGGTCCACATCCTGAGCTGAGCACAATACTCCAGGTGAGGTCTTGCAATCCCACCACTACTGCTAAGCCACTACCACCAAACCACATCCCTAAGGCAACCACCAACAGAAGAAGAGGACACAGTCTCAAGATGCACCAGGGGAGGTTTAGGCTGGATGTTAGGAAGAAGTTCTTCCCAGAAAGAGAGATTGGCCATTGGAATGTGCTGCCCAGGGAGGTGGTGGAGTCATCATCACTGGAGGTGTTTAAGAGGAGACTGGATGGGGTGCTTGGTGCCATGGCTTAGTTGATTAGATGGTGTTGGATGATGGGTTGGACTTGATGATCTCAAAGGTCTTTTCCAACCTGGTTAATTCTATTCTATGCACCACACCCATGTGCCTTTTAAATTCCTCCAGGGCTGGGGACTCCACCACCCCTCTGGGCAGCCTGCTCCAGTGCCTGAGAACCCTTTCTGGGAAGAAATGTTTCCTAATCTCCAGCCTGATCCTCCCTTGGCACAACTTGCTGCGTGTGAGAAGAAACAAAGTTGTTGGCTGATGATATTAATGCAAGAGAAAGGTTCTTCCAGGTGAGCTTTCCACCTTGAGACATCCTCAGGTCATGCTTTACCTGCACCACCACATGTCCTTGCCCACAGGTAGCTGAGAAGCAGACCCCCAGAAAGCAAAGTTCAGGGCTTTAGCCACACCTGAGCAGCTGAGGGTCTGAACTTCTGAGTGGCAGGAAACAAAAGACAGTACTGGCAAATAAATAGTGATGCTTGGGGGAAGTGAAATTGCCCAAAGCAGCAGAAGTGCCAATAGAAACATTTCCCTGTGATAAGAGAGAAACCTTTTGGTGCAGTGTCGACCTTTGGGAGCATTTTCATTTCTGTGTTTGGTCATGCTGTGATTCATCTTTTGTGCTCCACTCTGCTTCCTTCTGTACAGCAGTGGCTGCTCCCTTTGGCATCACCCTTAGCAGTTCTTCTGCTAATTGTTAACTCTCTTAGTGATTTGCCTTATCTTTTGCTCATTTGGACTTGAAAATTTATATATATATATATTGAAATGTGGACCTGAAATGTTCTGCTTGCAGATGACACCAAGCTCAGGGCAGGTGTTGGTCTGTTGGAGGGTAGGAGAGCTCTGCAGAGGGACCTTGCCAGGCTGGACAGATGGGCAGAGTCCAAGGGCATGGGATTGAACACATCTAAGTGCCAGGTTCTACACAGTGGCCACAACAAACCCAGGCAGTGCTACAGGCTGGGGTCAGAGTGGCTGGAGAGCAGCCAGGCAGAAAGGGACCTGGGGGTACTGGTTGACAGCAGCTGAACAGGAGCCAGCAGTATGCCCAGGTGGCCAAGAAGGCCAATGGCATCCTGGCCTGCATCAGGAAAAGTGTAGCCAGCAGGAGCAGGGAAGTCCTGAGCCCTGTGCTCAGCACTGGTTAGGCCACACCTTGAGTCCTGTGTCGAGTTCTGGACCCCTCAGTTTAAGAAGGACATTGAGACTCTTGAGCGTGTCCAGAGAAGGGCAACAAAGCTGGGGAGGGGTCTGGAGCACAGCCCTGTGAGGAGAGGCTGAGGGAGCTGGGGTTGCTTAGCCTGGAGAAGAGGAGACTCAGGGGAGACCTTCTTGCTGCCTACAACTCCCTGAAGGGAGGTTGTAGCCAGGTGGGGGTTGGTCTCTTCTCCCAGGCAAGCAGCACCAGAACAAGAGGACACAGCCTCAAGCTGTGCCAGGGGAAGTTTAGGCTGGAGGTGAGAAGAAAGTTCTTCACAGAGAGAGTTGTTATCCATTGGAATGTGCTGCCCAGGGAGGTGGTGGAGTCACCATCCCTGGAGGTGTTCAAGAGGGGATTGGATGTGGCACTTGGACCATGGTTTACTTGTCAGGAGGTATTAGATATTAGGTAATAGGTTGGACTTGATGATCTCTGAAGTCTTTTCCAACCTGGTTGATTGTATGATTCTATGATGTTGAAGCATTTTATCATGAAGCTCCTAACAGAGCAAGAGATATATTGAAAAAAACAAAAAGAAGAAGAACAAAAGGAAAAGAAGATCCCTGAGGAATGCTTCATTTTGAACATATCAACATCCCCACTGAAATAACAAACATCTCCAACCAGCCCTATAAACCACACTTAAGTGCTTGTTCTATCTACCCATCCCACCTGCCTTGGCTGCCCAGTTACCAGAGTGGCACTCAGAGCTGGTCTCTGCACACACAAACAATCCCATCCAGCCTCTCTCCTCGGCTCCTGTCCACTGCCTTAGGCTCTTCTGGGGTGGAGGTTTGCTCCTCCTGAAATGCCTATTTCACAGGCATGTCATAGGATCATAGAATCAATAAACTTGGAAAAGACCTCAGAGATCATCCAGTCCAACCTGTCACCCAACACCTCATGACTACTAAACCATGGCACCAAGTGCCACATCCAATCTCCTCTTGAACACCTCCAGGGATGGGGACTCCACCACCTCCCTGGGCAGCACATTCCAATGGCTAACAACTCTCTCTGGGAAGAACTTCTTCCTAACATCCAACCTGAACCTCTCTGGCACAGCTTGAGACTGTGTCCTCTTGTTCTGGTGCTGGTTGCCTGGGAGAAGAGACCAACCTCCGCCTGGCTACAACCTCCCTTCAGGGAGTTGTAGAGAGCAAGAAGGTCTCCCCTGAGCCTCCTCTTCTGCAGGCTAAGCAACCCCAGCTCCCTCAGCCTCTCCTCACAGGGCTGTGCTCCAGACCCCTCCCCAGCTTTGTTGCCCTTCTCTGGACACCTTCAAGAGTTTCAATGTCTTCTTTAATTGAGGAGCCTGGAACTGGACACAGGACTCAAGGTTTGGCCTAACCAGTGCTGAGTACAGGGCACAATGACTTCCCTGCTCCTGCTGGCCACACTGTTCCTGATGCAGGCCAGGATGCCATTGGCCTTCTTGTCCACCTGGGCACACTGCTGGCTCATGTTCAGCTGCTGTCACAGAATCACAGGCTAGCCTGGGCAATTTTAGGTAGATGTCAGAGGAGGACTGACTGATTTTCATTCCCTCTGCCATTCTCAATCAGCTAATAAAAGCCATTTCCTCTCCTTATGCTTCTTGCCTCATTAATTAAGACATAAACATTCAAAACATAGCCTGATTTTGCCTACACTTCAAATAAAATGACAACAATATCAGCAAAAGATTGGATGTGGCACTTGGTGCCATGGTCTAGTCATGAGGTCTGTGGGGACAGGTTGGACTTGATGATCTTTGAGGTCTCTTCCAACCTTGGTGATTCTGTGATTCTGTGAGTCACCATCCCTGGAGGTGTTTAAAAGATGTTTGGATGAGGAGCTTGGGACCATGGTGTAAGAGTTGTGTACAGGGAGACATTAGGTGGTGGTTGGGCCTGATGATGTTAAGGTCTTTTCCAACCAAGGTGATTCTATGATTCTGTGGTTTCAGCACTGTTCTACAGTCAACACAATCAGGATCCAGCTCCCCCAGCTCCAGACCAGGAGATGCTGCAGGCAGCTGCCCCACAGCTGATCTTTCTTTGCAGAGCAAGGGTGCACCCAGGGCACCACTCTCCTTCTTAGAAAGCTGGAGCACTTCAGAGGCTGATCAAAATTCTCTAAGCTGTGATCTTCTGCACTGAAGAATTCCCTTCCCTTTTCAAGCCTCAGATGCATCACGGAATTGCAGTGTGACAAACTGCTCACCAGCTGTATGTGTCTTCCATGGTTTTGGTGCTGCCCAAGTCCTAAGGCAAACTCTGCCCCAGAAGAGTGAAAAAGAGGGAGGAGAGAGATTCAAGATTTCAAGAGGGACCAGAGCTGTTTCATATCTTCATCAGTAACACAGAGGGGGGTTGGATTAAACTAAAAGAAGGAGGTTCAGACTAGAAAGAAGGAAGTAATGTTTTACCCTGAGGGTGGTGAGACCCTGACCCAGGTCACCCAGAGAGGTGGGAGATGTCTCATCCCTGGAACAATGCCAGGCCAGGCTGTTTGGGGCTCTGAGCAGCCTGTTCTAGCTGGGGATGTCCCTGCTGACTGCAGGGGCAAGATGACCTTTTAAAGGTCCCTTCCAACACAAACCACTCTGTGACTGTATGATTGTCAGAGGGGCAGGAGCTGCACCTCCTTCCAGCTCATACCCTACAGACAGGCAAGGTCCCAGGTGCTCACAGATCTCTGTGGCTGTTCACTTCAGGCCCTTCAGTTCCTCCTCACAGACCTACCCAAACACTTTTATTTAAGTACATTAGGATAAACCTGTTCCTCATTAGCCTAAATTAACCATAATAGACCTGGCTTAGACGGAAGGAAGGAGACAGATGCAAAGCAATGAGGTAACTGGGTGGTAATGAGCTGATGGTTATTAGCTGAGCTGCACTGACAACACAGTCTCCCTGCACTGGTTAGAGGATGAAAGGCATCAGGATGGTCTCTAAGGTTTTCTGCAAGGCCAGGGCAGGTCCTTCAGTCCTGAGCAGCTCATGAGAAGGCAGATCCCAACCTTAGCTGCACCAACTTCACCTCAGCTATCCCATCAAGTGGGTCCAGAGGAGGCCCATAAAAATGATCAGGTAGCTGGAACCCCTCTGCTGTAAGGACAGGTTGGGAGAGTTGAGGTTGTTCAGCCTGGAGAAGGCTCCAGGAAGACCTTTCATACAGTCATAGAATCAATAAGGTTGGAAAAGACCTCAAAGATCATCAAGTCCAACCTGGCACCCAACACCTCATGACTACTAAACCATGGCACCAAGTGCCACATCCAATCCCCTCTTGAACACCTCCAGGGATGGTGACTCCACCACCTCCCTGGGCAGCACATTCCAATGGCTAACAACTCTCTGGGAAGAACTTTCTCCTCACCTCCAGCCTAAACCTTCCCCGGCACAGCTTGAGACTGTGTCCTCTTGTTCTGGTGCTGGTTGCCCGGGAGAAGAGACCAACCCCCTCCTGGCCACAACCACCTTTCAGGTAGTTGTAGACAGCAATAAGGTCTCCCCTGAGCCTCAGTACTTAAAAAGGGCCTAAAGGAAAGAGAGGGAGGGACTCTTGATCAGGGAGCATAGTTACAGGACAAAGGGTGATGCATTTCAACTGAAAGAGGGAAGGTTTAGGTCAGATATTAAGAAGTGTCTTCACTGTGAGGGCAGTGGAAGGCCACATTAAGGTCTCCTTGGAGCCTTCTCTTCTCCAGACTGAACAGCCCCAACTCCTTCAGTCTGTCCTCACAGCAGAGCAGCTCCAGCCCTCTGCTCATCCTTGTGGCCCTTCTCTGGACACCTTCCAGCATGTCAATATCCTTCTTGTAATAGAGGCTCCAGAACTGGATGCAGTACTCCAGGTGTGGTCTCACCAGAGTGGAGCAGAGGGGAACAATCACCTCCCTGGCTGTGCTGGCCACACTTCCCTTGATGCAGCCCAGGATGTGATTTGCTCTCTGGGCTGCAAGCGCTCACTGCTGGCTCCTGTTCAGCTTCTCCTCCCCCAGCACCCCCAAGTCTTTTTCTTCAGGGCTGCTCTCAAGCCAGTCCCTACCCAGCCTATATCAGTGCTTGGGATTGCCCTGACCCAGCTGAAGTTGTCTTTGAAGACATCAAGAGAGGAAGAGAGCTTATGCAGGGAGGGCACGAAGCAGGGCAGAAGCAAACTTCACAGCATGTCCTACCATGTCATTTGGGAGAAATCTTCCTTGTCTGACCAAAAAGGTGGTTCCAGTCCCAGCATGCATATGAAGCAGATTCCAGCATTAACTTTGGGGGAAAGGCAAATGTTTTCTTTATCTCTGTTGTCACTGGCCAGATTAGAGGAGATATATTTATCTAGACAGCAATCTGTGGAGCTGCAAAGACACAGCCTCAAAATTCCAGGGCTTGAGATCATCCCATGCTGAGTTTTGCAGCCCAGGAAGAAGTGATTCTTCATCTGGGTGGCTGACATGGTTTCACCCAAACAGAAGGCAAAGGAGTAATTTGACCTCCACTGTTGGGTGTTCAGGCTGCTGGTTGCTTGCTTTTGGTTTGGATTTTTATTTGATTTACATTAAAAGAATACTTAAAGGCTTTGGTGGGTGGGGGTTGGGGTTTATTTGTAAAGCAAAATCATACTATTGAGCATTTCCCTTGCCACACCTTGAGTCCTGTGTCCAGTTCTGGGCCCCTCGGTTTAGGAAAGCTGTTGAGTTGCTGGAAGGTGTCCAGAGAAGGGCAACAGAGCTGGGGAGGGGTTTGGAGCACAGCCCTGTGAGGAGAGGCTGAGGGAGCTGGGGTTGCTTAGCCTGGAGAGGAGGAGGCTCAGGGGAGACCTCATTGCTCTCTACAACTCCCTGAAGGGTGGTTGTGGCCAGGAGGGTGTTGATCTCTTTTCCCAGGCAACCAGCACCAGAACAAAAGGACACAGTCTCAAGCTGTGCCAGGGGAGGTTTAGGCTGGGTGTTAGGAAGAAGTTCTTCACAGAGAGAGTGATTGGCCACTGGAATGTGCTGCCCAGGGAGGTGGTGGAGTCACCATCACTGGAGGTGTTCAGGAAGAGGCTGGATGGGGTGCCTTGTGCCATGGTTTGGTCGATTAGATGGTGTTGGGTGATAGGCTGGACTTGATGATCTCAAAGGTCCTTTCCAACCTGGTTACTTCTCTTCTCTTCTCTTCTCTTCTCTTCTCTTCTCTTCTCTTCTCTTCTCTTCTCTTCTCTTCTCTTCTCTTCTCTTCTCTTCTCTTCTCTTCTCTTCTCTTCTCTTCTCTTCTCTTCTCTTCTCTTCTCTTCTCTTCTCTTCTCTTCTCTCCTCTCCTCTCCTCTCCTCTCCTCTCCTCTTCTCTCCTTCTCTCTTCACTCTTCTCTTCTCTTCTCTTCTCTTCTCTTCTCTTCTCTTCTCTTCTCTTCTCTTCTCTTCTCTTCTCTTCTCTTCTCTTCCCTTCTCTCTTCCCTTCTCTTCTCTTCTCTTCTCTTCTCTTCTCTTCTCTTCTCTTCTCTTCTCTTCTCTTCTCTTCTCTCTTCTCTTCTCTTCTCTTCTCTTCTCTTCTCTTCTCTTCTCTTCTCTTCTCTTCTCTTCTCTTCTCTTCTCTTCTCTTCTCTTCTCTTCTCTTCTCTTCTCTTCTCTTCTCTTCTCTTCCTCTTCTCTTCTCTTCGAATCTCCTCGAATCTCCTCTCCTCAAATCTCTCCTCGAATCTCCTCTCCTCGAATCTCCTCTCCTGGAATCTCCTGGAATCTCCTCGAATCTCCTCTCCTCTAGTTTACTCTAGTTTACTCTACTCTACTCTACTCTATTCACTCCTGTTTGCTTGTTGCTCTGCTTTGCTTGCTCCCTGCAGGGTCACAAACCCAGCTCTGGGAAGGAGGGTGAAATCTCAAGCAAGAGAGAAAGCCCTAAGGAAGATCTAAAGTGTGTCATTTCCTGTGAGGATTGCCAAGGAAAAAAAGTTGCTAAATGTACACTTTTATATATATTTTCTTGTTGTTGCTGTTAACTCTCATATTCAGTGAGCCAACAGATCTCCCAAGCTCTCAGAGAGCCCAAGTGAAACCACCTCACTGTCCACTTGCACTGCCCTTTTAAAAGCATTTTATTGAAACTGGAAGTTGAAAAAAGCAGGGATAAACAAACTCCAAGGAAATATTTCCTGTGTACAGTAAGAAGGAGCTGAGGGAGAGACCCTGTGGTCAGTCCCCATTGCAACGTATGGAGGCTGGAGAGTAGGGTCACTGGGAGGAAACCAGTGTAAACAGGATCTGCTTTTATCAGTGGGAAAAAGAACCAAGCCTGTTTAAATTAGGCAGAAATATGTGCCTATATGTTTTAGTCACGAGCTGCCTTCTCCAAGTCTTGCAGCAGGGTGAAGTCCCAGACGTGGAGCTGCCCATCACATCCTGTCCCTGAACACGAGAGGCTGGGTGACCCTACTGCTTTTGGAATGAACTGCTTGAGGGGCAGCCCATGCTGGCAGCCTGAGAAGGATGCCTGGGTTGGAGTGGCAGGACAGGAGGAGCAGGGTTAGCATGGAAAGGGTTAGCTGGAAGCCCTGGATGTGGGGAAAGAGGGGAGATCTTGCAGAGCATCCTTCTGGTGAAATACTGGGTCTGGAAGGGACCTGCCAGCCCTGCAAGACATCCCTCCTGGGGTGATGCTGGGGCTAGTAGGGATCTGCCAGCCTTGAAGGACATCCCTCCTTATGGGATGCTAGGGTTGGGAAGATCTACCAGCGTTGCAGGACATACTCCTCATGGGATGCTGGGGCTGGGAGTACATGGCAGCCTCACAACACAGTCCCATCTCCAGCCTGTCCCTCTCCCAGCACACCTCCATCGCCAGCCTGTCCCTCTCCCAGCACACCTCCATCTGTAGCCTGTCCCTCTCCCAGCACACCTCCATCTCCAGCCTGTCCCTCTCCCAGCACACCTCCATCTCCAGCCTGTCCCTCTCCCAGCACACCTCCATCTCCAGCCTGTCCCTCTCCCAGCACACCTCCATCTGTAGCCTGTCCCTCTCCCAGCACACCTCCATCTGTAGCCTGTCCCTCTCCCAGCACACCTCCATCTCCAGCCTGTCCCTCTCCCAGCACACCTCCATCTGTAGCCTGTCCCTCTCCCAGCACACCTCCATCTCCAGCCTGTCCCTCTCCCAGCACACCTCCATCTCCAGCCTGTCCCTCTCCCAGCACACCTCCATCTCCAGCCTGTCCCTCTCCCAGCACACCTCCATCTGTAGCCTGTCCCTCTCCCAGCACACCTCCATCTGTAGCCTGTCCCTCTCCCAGCACACCTCCATCGCCAGCCTGTCCCTCTCCCAGCACACCTCCATCTGTAGCCTGTCCCTCTCCCAGCACACCTCCATCTCCAGCCTGTCCCTCTCCCAGCACACCTCCATCTCCAGCCTGTCCCTCTCCCAGCACACCTCCATCTGTAGCCTGTCCCTCTCCCAGCACACCTCCATCTGTAGCCTGTCCCTCTCCCAGCACACCTCCATCTGTAGCCTGTCCCTCTCCCAGCACACCTCCATCTCCAGCCTGTCCCTCTCCCAGCACACCTCCATCTGTAGCCTGTCCCTCTCCCAGCACACCTCCATCTGTAGCCTGTCCCTCTCCCAGCACACCTCCATCTGTAGCCTGTCCCTCTCCCAGCACACCTCCATCTCCAGCCTGTCCCTCTCCCAGCACACCTCCATCTCCAGCCTGTCCCTCTCCCAGCACACCTCCATCTGTAGCCTGTCCCTCTCCCAGCACACCTCCATCTGTAGCCTGTCCCTCTCCCAGCACACCTCCATCTGTAGCCTGTCCCTCTCCCAGCACACCTCCATCTCCAGCCTGTCCCTCTCCCAGCACACCTCCATCTGTAGCCTGTCCCTCTCCCAGCACACCTCCATCTCCAGCCTGTCCCTCTCCCAGCACACCTCCATCTCCAGCCTGTCCCTCTCCCAGCACACCTCCATCTGTAGCCTGTCCCTCTCCCAGCACACCTCCATCTGTAGCCTGTCCCTCTCCCAGCACACCTCCATCTGTAGCCTGTCCCTCTCCCAGCACACCTCCATCTCCAGCCTGTCCCTCTCCCAGCACACCTCCATCTGTAGCCCCCCCACCATCGCACCTGCAGCCCCCCACGGGTGTCTCACGGCCCCGCAAACCCTGCGCTCTGCTGCCCTCTGCCGGCGGCGGACGGAGCGGCGGCTGCACCCCCGGGGGAATCTTCCCACGCATACCCCCACACCCCCCATCAATCCAGGGTGCCCGCACCCCAGCGCTGCCTGTGCCCCCGCTCAGAGTGGCTGCTTCTCCTCCCCTGGGGGTGCTGCTCCCCTCCAGTAGCTGCCAGCCCCCTCCGTCGCTTCCCGAACCTTCAAGTTGTGCCTGCTCCCCACCACGTCCCCGGGTGGGTGCCTGCTCCCCAAAGCAGTGCCTGCCCCGCAAGTGCCTGCCTGCCCCCCGTCCCCGCCGCATCGCTTCTCCTCCCCAGCCCGGTGCTGCTGCGTTTTCACCCTGTCCCGGGCTCGTCTCGTCCCGCAAAGCAGCGCTGCCTCCTTCTCCTCTTGCGGCGGCACCTGACGCCCGCGGCTCCCAGCACCCCCCCACCACAGCCCGGCTCACCCCTCCCTCCAGCCCGCCCTTCCCTGGCCCCTCCCGGAGCTCTCCCGGAGGAGCGGGAAGAGGAAGGGAGCAGCCGAGCGCTGCCGGCCGCTGCCCAGCGCAGCCCCCCCGGAGCATGCGAAGGCAGCGGCGGGGGGGACCCAGCTCGCTGCCCTCCGGGGCGGGCCGGCGGCGGGGCTGAGGCAGTGGCGGGGAAGGATGCAGCGGGGCTGGCCGGTGTGAAGAGGGCTGGGGGGAGGGGGGGGGGGGGGGCGGTGAGGAGCTGCCTGCCTGCCTCCATCCCAGCTGGAGTGAGGAACCTTCCTGCTCTCCATCCCGGCTGGGGTGAGAAACCTTCCTGCTCTCCATCCCGGCCGGGGTGAGAAACATTCCTGCCCTCCATCCCAGCTGGGGAGGACCCAGACTTGCCCCACAAGGTGCCGAACGAGTCTTGGAGGGGGCTGCAGGGATCATGCCGGGGGGGCTGCACCTCGGCATCGCTTTCTCCTCGCCCTCCATGGAGCCCGGACTTTCTCTACAATGACTTTCCCTGAGCTGAGCAATGGCAGCTTGAGTGGGAACCGGACAGGACAAGGCAGCCAGAGCGGCGCCAACCGGTCCTGGGGGCTGCAAGGTGAGGAGATCCCTGAGGACAACAGCACCACGTTGACTTTCGCCTTGGACGTGCAGGCAGTGGGCGTCGGGGTCTTCCTGGCCGTCTTCATCCTCTCGGCCATCGTGGGGAACATCCTGGTCATCCTCTCGGTGGCTTGCAACCGGCACCTGCAGACGGTCACCAACTACTTCATCGTCAACCTGGCCATCGCCGACCTGCTGCTCAGCACCACGGTGCTGCCCTTCTCGGCCACCTTGGAGGTGCTGGGCTTCTGGGTGTTCGGGCGCATCTTCTGCAACATCTGGGCAGCGGTGGACGTGCTGTGCTGCTCCGCCTCCATCATGAGCCTCTGCATCATCTCCGTGGACCGCTACATCGGCGTCAAGTACTCCCTCAAGTACCCCACGATCATGACCGAGAGGAAGGCGGGGGTCATCCTCGTGGTGGTCTGGCTGTCCTCCATGGTCATCTCCATCGGGCCGCTGCTGGGCTGGAAGGAGCCGCCACCGCCGGATGAGAGCATCTGCAGCATCACGGAGGAGCCAGGCTATGCCCTCTTCTCCTCCCTCTTCTCCTTCTACCTGCCCCTCATGGTCATCCTGGTGATGTACTTCAGGATCTACGTGGTGGCCAGGCGGACCACCCGGAGCTTGGAGGCAGGGGTCAAGAAGGAGAGGAACAAGTCCATGGAGGTGGTACTGCGCATCCACTGCCGCAGCGTGCTGGAGGACCCGCTCTCCAGCAGCCGCAGCAAGGGCAACAACTTCAGGAGCTCCCTCTCCGTGCGGCTCCTCAAGTTCTCCCGTGAGAAAAAAGCAGCCAAGACCCTCGCCATCGTCGTTGGGGTGTTCATCCTCTGCTGGTTCCCCTTCTTCTTTGTCCTGCCTTTTGGTGAGTGGCCCACATCCCCCACCCCTTAGCCTGCAGAAGGGGAGGCCCAGGGGAGACATTATTGCCCTCTACAACTACCTGAAGGGAGGTTGTAGCCAGGTGGGGGTTGGTCTCTTCTCCCAGGTGACCAGCACCAGAACAAGAGGACACAGTCTCAAGCTGCACCAGGGGAGGTTTAGGCTGGATGTTAGGAAGAAGTTCTTCACAGAAAGAGAGATTGGCCATTGGAATGTGCTGCCCAGGGAGGTGGTGGAGTCACCATCCCTGGAGGTGTTCAAAAGGGGACTGGACCTGGCACTCGGTGCCATGGTCTAGTCATGAGGTGTTGGGTGATAGCTTGGACTTGATGATCTTTGAGATCTCTTCCAACCTTGGTGATACTGTGATACTATCACTGCAGGTGTTTAGGAAGAGACTGGATGGGGTGCTTGGTGCCATGGTTTAGTTGATCAGATGGTGCTGGGTGATAGGTTGGACTCGATGATCTCAAAGGTCTCTTCCAGCCTGGTTAATTCTGTTCTGTTCCCTGCCCCACTGCCCAGGGTTGAGCCCCTGGAGACCTGCTCCTTGGGATGGACTTGGCAGGGCACAAGTGAAGCTGTGGGGGTGAGGGATCGGTAACTGATCAGTGAACAAGGCAGTGGTGAATTAATTCAATTAATTAGCAGGTTTTTCAATATTTATTAATCAGAGTCAAGTAATCAACCAAAGTAAACAGCCAATGAATAAACTCGCAGCCTAATAATTGGTTTAATTAATTCGTTCTGCACACAGCAGTTTAATTAATGAAGTTCAGGCTAAGGAGGAAGCAGCTCTGTTTCAAACAGGCTGTAATTATGCACAGTGGTCTCCAAACAGCTTTGCCAGCCTTCTTCCCTGCCTCCCTTCCTCCCAGCCTGGGGGAAGGGCAGCCAGATCTGCCTCTGTGGGCACTGGGCTCCCACCTCTGTTGCCAGCTGGTGATGATGTTGGAGATCAGTGAGGTCTGATGCCCCCCAGGGAGCTTGTCAGAGGCTGAAGCTTAAGCCTCACTGACTTCCTGAGCTGTCAGTGCTGTGCAGGGACCAGGAGCAGAACCAGGTCTCATCTACAAGGGTGATAGTCTGAGGTGATTTCCCAGGTGTGGTCCAAACCCCTCCAGGAGTTATGTCCTCAGCTCCTAAGGCTGCCATGGTACTTGTGTCACTGGCTGCTCATTTGGACTTGTCTGATGGGTTGTGCTCTGAAGTTTGGCAGCTTGTGTGGGTGGAAACGATGAAGCCTCCTGCGTGCAGAGGTGGCTGAGTGGGCACAGAGCCCAGCAGGGAAGTGTGATGTCCAAAGCAGCATCCCCTTCCAGCACCAGTACTACCCGTGGCCCATGGAGTGCAGGGCTGCTGGTGCAGGAAAGCCTCTTCATCATCACCTCATCTAACAACAGGACCCAGCTCAGAGGGCCTGATTAACCCTTTGGAGAAGTGCAGCTAAACCTAGGGTGGGAAACAGAGGTTGAACCAGCTTCACCGGCTTGACCTTCATGCAAAGCTCAGCGAAGCGGAGAGCTCTGTCAAGCCGTCTGCTGGGTGGGACCCATGTGTCCCACAGCCCACCAGGGACACATGTCCAGCCAGCCCTGCAGCCAGAGAAACCTTACAGCAAGGTCTGCACTTTTGCTCGGGATCTTTCCAATCCTCTCACTCGAGGCTGCCTCTCGAGTCAGTAAGAACAGCATCCTGATCACAGGGCTGGTTTTGACCTCTGTGCCTATCCCCCTGGGGTCAGCTGGAGCCCAAGACTGTTAGACACCCATTAAGGTCACTCAATCCCCACCAGTGGGATAGGATAGTTCCCCAGGACTGATGCTGCCTTGAGAGCTGAGGTGTCCCTGATGGTGGATCAGGGTTGAAGGGTGTCTGGTCCCACCACACTGCTGTCTGGTTGCTCTTTGCTTCAGTTTCTTTCTCTGGGTGAGGGCAGTGGTTGGAGAGTTTCTCTCAGTTCTCTGTAGAGGTGAAATTGCTGCTCTGAAGAGTTTTCCTTCTGTGTGAGCAGGGAAGTTCGTGATAGGGCTCAGCAGGGAGCAGGCAGGCTGCAGTGAGCTTCATTCTCTGGAAGACCCAGGATGAATTGTCCTGGCTGACCATGCCTCAGCCTCCCTTTCATTAATCAGGTGCATTGGGGGATTTTTGTAGCCTGCAAATCAAGAGTTTGGGAATTGCCTGGCCCTGGGAGGTGCCAGCCCTCAAAGGTTGAGCAGCCCCAGGCTGACACTGGCCTCCTTGGCTGATCAGCAGGGCAGGAACCAGCTCCAAACCTTACTCACCTCTTTAATACTTACAGCAAGAGGGAAACTGGGAGTTGGGGTCCTGCTCCTCTGAGTTATTCCTGGTGCTTGTAGATGGAGAACAAACATCAGGCAAATACCAGCAAGGAAAAAAAAACCCAAACTGTTTTATTTCATTTTACTGTGTGTGTTCTCCCTTGAAACCCTTGAAGCAGCTTCTCCACTGCTGTAACTCACTGAAGTGAAAGGAGACACACTGATTTCCACCAGCTAAAAACCCAAACTTCATGCCTTTAGCACCTCCCACAAAGCCATTTACCACCCCCATGCACGCCACTTGCCAAGTTCCCTATCAACAAGGCTTTGA
This sequence comes from Dryobates pubescens, assembly GCF_014839835.1. Lineage (NCBI taxonomy): Eukaryota > Metazoa > Chordata > Aves > Piciformes > Picidae > Dryobates > Dryobates pubescens. The sequence goes on from NC_071634.1 coordinate 4,869,866, forward strand.
GGGAGGCTTCCTGCTGTATTATACCTACAACATAAACACAGCAGAAGTTCATTTGTTTTATGACTACAAAACATGCTGCCTGTGGGCTCCCCCCCCCTCCCCTTCTCCCACCCCCCCTTCCCTTCTCCCATCCCCCCTCCCCTTCTCCCACCCCCCCCTTCCCTTCTCCCATCCCCCTTCCCTTCTCCCATCCCCCTTCCCCTTCTCCCATCCCCCTTCCCCTTCTCCCATCCCCCTTCCCCTTCTCCCACCCCCCCTTCCCTTCTCCCACCCCCCCCCTTCCCTTCTCCCATCCCCCCTCCCCTTCTCCCACCCCCCCCTTCCCTTCTCCCATCCCCCTTCCCCTTCTCCCACCCCCCCTTCCCTTCTCCCATCCCCCCTCCCCTTCTCCCACCCCCCCTTCCCTTCTCCCATCCCCCCCCCCTTCTCCCACCCCCCCTTCCCTTCTCCCATCCCCCTTCCCCTTCTCCCACCCCCACCCCCCCTTTTATTAATTGCCTTTTCCTACTCAAATCTGAGAGACATTCAGCACTAAATGCAAGGAGAACAGGAACTGCTGCAAGGTCTGCTCTCCAATTTTACAGCTCAGGAGGAAGAGAAATCAGCAAAGTTCACCAGGAATCCACAAACTGAAACATTTCTCCTTGAAAAGGCTGAAGGACAGGCTGGGTGCCATCCAGAGGGAGCTGGGCAGGCTGGAGACGTGGCTGAGGAGAATCTAGAGAATAGAATGGAATAGAATAGGATAGAATAGAATGGAATGGAATAGGATAGGATAGAATGGAATGGCATAGGATAGGATAGAATGGAATGGCATAGGATAGGATAGAATGGAATAGAATAGGATAGAATAGAATAGAATAGAATAGAATAGAATAGAATAGAATAGAATAGAATAGCAAAGTGCAAGGTTCTGCACCTAGGTTGGGGCAACCCTTGCTATCAATGCAGGCTGGGAGGTGATGAGACTGAGAGCAGCCCTGCAGAAAAGGACTTGAGGGTGCTGGTGGGTGAGAAGCTGGACATGAGCTGGACACTTGCAGCCCAGAAGGCTGATAGCATCCTGGGCTTCATCTAAAGAAATGTGGCCAGCAGAAGGAGAGAGGGAAATCCTGACCCCCTGCTCTGCTCTGGCTGGAGCACTGTGTCCAGCTCTAGGGTCCCTGACACAAGAGGGACGTGGATCTGATGGAGAGGGTCTAGAAGAGGGCCACAAAGATGATCAGAGGGCTAGAGAACCTCTGCTGTGAAGACAGGCTGAGAGAGTTGGGGTTGTTCAGCCTGGAGAAAAAGCTCCAGGGAGGCCATAGAGCTGCATTTCAGTATCTGCAGGGGACCTAGAGGAAGGCTGGGGAGGGACTGTTCAGAAGGGCCTGTGGGGATAGGACAAGGAGCAATGGTTTGAAACTGGAGCAGGGGAGGTTTGGGTTGGACATAGGGAAGAAGTTGTTTACAATGAGAGGGGTGAAACACTGCAACAGGCTGCCCAGGGATGTGGTTGAGGCCCCATCCCTGGAGACATTCAAGATCAAACTGGATGTGTCCCAGGGCAGCCTGCTCTGGTGGGAGGTGTCCCTGCCGCCTGCAGGGGACAAGATGACCTTTGTGGGTCCCTTCCAACCCACTGCAATCTGAGATTGTGTGAATGTGTGAAAAGGAGACTGGAAAGGGTTAAGTGAGCAGCTTTGGGATTGATTTGTTGGAGCCAAGTTCTGTGAAATGGTTGGGGGCCAACTGGAAAGGCTCTGGACACCTGGTTTGAGATGAAAGCAAACCACTTCTGAGAAACACAAATCAGCTGAAGTGAAATACCTTGCTGCAATTTAAGAATGAGTGGAAGATCAGGGGGAAGTGAGCACTCAGGTGGGTTTCAGAATGAGCTGTCTCATTAGAATGAAACAATCAGGTCATCTGGTTTCTCCTGAAAATAGCCCAAAGCCCTTTGTTTTTTTGCTCTCTGATGTGAGCTTGCCAGAGGTGATGGTTGATTCACACTGCTGGCTGACTGTTGTCTCATTAGACTTCTTTAGGGAGAAGAGCTACAAAGCTGCTGAGGAAAGGCTCAGAGAATGGGGGCGGGGGGGGTGTTTAGTCTGGAGAAGGGAAGACTGAGAGGGAGGATCTCATCAATGCTGATCAATACTTACAGGGTGGGTGTCAGGATGGGACCAGGCTGTTTTCAGTGGTGCCCAGTGACAATACAAAGGGTAACAGGCACAGACTTGAACATAGAGAGGGGCAACGAGGCTGGGGAGTGGCCTCGAGCACAGCCCTGTGAGGAGAGGCTGAGGGAGCTGGGGTTGCTTAGCCTGGAGAAGAGGAGGCTCAGGGGAGACCTTATTGCTCTCTACAACTCCCTGAAGGGAGGTTGTAGCCAGGTGGGGGTTGGTCTCTTCTCCCAGGCAACAAGCACCAGAACAAGAGGACAGAGTCTCAAGCTGTGCCAGGGGAGGTTTAGGCTGGAGGTGAGGAGAAAGTTCTTCCCAGAGAGAGTTGTTAGCCATTGGAATGTGCTGCCCAGGGAGGTGGTGGAGTCCCCATCCCTGGAGGTGTTTAGGAAGAGACTGGATGGGGTGCTTGGTGCCATGGTTTAGTAGTCAGGAGGTGTTGGGTGACAGGTTGGACTTGATGATCCTTGAGGTCCTTTCCAACCTTATTCATTCTATGACTCTATGATAGGAAGTTCCATCTAAACTTGAGGAGGAACTTTAAGGGTGGTGGAGCACTGCAGGATGTTGGGGTCTCCATCTCTGGAGACATTAAAAACCCACCTGGATGTGTTCCTGTGTGACCTTCCTTGGGTGAATCTGCCTTGGCAGGGGGGTTGGACTTGATGATGTCTGCAGGTCCCTTCCTCCCTGGGACTGTGAGAAGTAAAATTGTTAGCTGGAAGAAAACCCCCAGCCCTACTTGGCATTGACTTAGCAATCAGAAACTTCTGCAGGGGCTCTGCTACCAGTGTTGCTGGGAGCTTGCATTTATCTTTGTATGTCCAGAATAGTTTCCACCTTGGTTACACAGGAGTCCTATTTTCAGGAGTAATTTATTCAGCGTTGAGAAGCTGAAATAGGCAATAATTTTAGATTGCAGGATCCCTGTACCTGCCAAACGCTGGCAACCACCATGTCTCTGTGTTGAATAATCTACAAAGATCCTTTAAAGCAGCTTGAACTGCCCAGCAGCCCCAGTACAGGCCACCAGCACCAGAACAAGAGGACACAGTCTCAAGCTGTGCCAGGGGAGGTTCAGGCTGGATGTTAGGAAGAAGTTCTTCATAGAGAGAGAGAGATTGGCCATTGGAATGTGCTGCCCAGGGAGGTGGTGAAGTCACCATCACTGGAGGTGTTTAGGAAGGGACTGGATGGGGTGCTTGGTGCCATGGTTTAGTTGATTAGATGGTGTTGGGTGATAGGTTGGACTCAATGATCTTGAAGGTCTCTTCCAACCTGGTCTATTCTATTCTATTCTATTCTATTCTATTCTATTCTATTCTATTCTATTCTATTCTATTCTATTCTATTCTATTCTACCTCCACAGCCTGTTCACCAGCTGCAGGATGTAGTTCTCTCCTGGCTGTGACATGTGTCCCCAAGCCACACCTTGAGTATTGTGTCCAGTTTTGGGCACCTCAATACTAGAGACATGTGGAGGTGCTGGAGCCAGGGCAGAGGAGGGCAAGGAAGCTGGGAAAAGGCCTAGAGTATAAATCTGATGAAGAATGATGAGGGAGCTGGGGATGGCTAGTTTGAAAAAGAGGAGGCTGAGGGGAGACCTCATTGCTGTCTACAACTACCTGAAGGGAGGTTGTAGCCAGGTGGGGGTTGGTCTCTTCTCCCAGGCAGCCAGCACCAGAACAAGAGGACAGAGTCTCAAGCTGTGCCAGGGGAAGTTTAGGCTGGAGGTGAGGAGAAAGTTCTTCCCAGAGAGAGTTGTTAGCCATTGGAATGGGCTGCTCAGGAAGGTGGTGGAATCCCCATCCCTGGAGGTGTTCAAGAGACGATTGGATGTGGCACTTGGTGCCATGGTTTAGTCATGAGGTCTGCAGTGACAGGTTGGACTTGATGATCTTTGAGGTCTCTTCCAACCTTGGTGATTCTGTGAAAATGTGAAAATGTGGGACCCTAGACTGGATCCTAGCAGGAGCAGGGCAGTGATTGTTTCCCTGTGCTCAGTAGCAGGAGCTGGGCAGTAATTGTTTCCCTGTGCTCAGTTCTGCTGAGGCCATACCTCTAATCCTGGGCTCAGTTTTGGGCCTCTCACCAGAGAAGGATATTGAGGTGCTGGAGTAGGTCCAGAGAAAGGCAACAAAGGTGGGGAAGGTCTGGAGAACAGGACTGGTGAGGAGCAGCTGAGGGAACTGGGGCTGTTCAGCCTGAAGAAAAAGAGTCTGAGGGGAAACCTTCTGGGTCTCTACAGCTCCCTGAAAGGGTTTGTCTCTTCTCCCAAGTAATGTGAGAGGACAGAAGGAAATGGCCTGAAAGTGACCCAGGGGAAGCTTAGGTTGGAGCCAAACCAGAATTCTTTTATCAATCTCAATCACATCTGAGGAAGTGCTAAAAGTCCTCAACAGACCAACTTCCTACAGACATGGGAGGATGGTGAAGGAGAGGGAACTTCTCTACTCTCCCCCACAGAAGGAAGGCTTCAGAGTGAGTTCAGCCCTTGGTTAGTCATCAGAAAATGATCACTAAAAATCCATCACAACACAATAGAAAACCAAACTTCCTCAGGTTCATTATGCACAGAAGGCCCTGATCAAACATGTGATTTAAAAGGAGGGGGATGAAAGATGGACCATGCAGTCACTCTGGTTGTCAGGGCAGTCTCATGTCTCCTGAAATGTTGTGAGTCATGGTGGCAGTGGCAGAATGAGCGTGGCAAAAGGAATGGGCAACCGCTTTGACCCAGAGCATCAGATCAAGCTGGATCAAGAACAGCTGCAATGAACTGTTCCATCTGCCACACATCCCCTATTGATCCTCACCCACAGGAACCACACACCCATTAAGAATGCCAGCAAAGACATGGAATCTTAAGAGCATCTAGGTACCAGGCTCCAGTTTGATTCATTTGGCGTCACAGAGGTAAGGGGCAAGATCCTTCTCCTCTGCTTTGTACCACAGGACCCCTGAGCAAGCCTGAGAAGTGAGCCCTTGGGAACCTCATGAGGTTCAATAAGGCCAAGTGCAAGGTGCTGCACATGGGTTGAGGCAATCCCTGGTATCAACACAGGCTGGAGGATGAAGGGATGGGGAGCAGCTCTGTGGAGAAGGACATGGGGGTGCTGGTGGGTGAAAAGCTGAATGTGATGATCTTGAAAGTCTCTTCCAACCTGGTCTGGTCTATTCTATTCTGTTCTGTTCTATTCTGTTCTGTTCTGTTCTGTTCTATTCTATTCTGTCCTGTCCTGTCCTGTCCTGTTCCCAGATGAGCCATCACCGAGCACTTACAGTGATGGGAGGGCTGGAAGCCCTCTTCTGTGAGGCCAGGCTGAGAGAGCTGGGATTGTCCAGCCTGGAGAAGAGAAGGCTCCAGGGAGACCTTCTGGTGGCCTTTCAGTGCTTAAAGGGGCCAGTCAGAAAGCTGGGGACAGACTCCTAGCAGAGCCTGTTGTGACAGGACAAGGGGTGATGGATTGATACTCAGAGGAGAGAGGGAAGTAATTGTTTATGCTGAGGGTGGTGAGACCCTGCCCCAGGTTGCCCAGAGAGGTGGGAGATGCCTATCCCTGGAAGCATTCCAGGTCAGATTGTCTGGGGCTCAGAGCAGCCTGCCCTAGCTGCAGATGTCCCTGCTGACTGCAGGGCTGTTTCAGACCAGATGACCTTTGGAGGTCCCTTCCCACCTAAACCAGTCTACGACTGGATGATGTTTCCATCCAACAGGTCCATGCCAAATTAGCATAAATTCATTGAAATCACAGGGGAGGGATGGGTCTTGCACCTCACCTCCCTTTTTCAGGGGAAGATCACTTGGCCCCAGACCATTCCTGACCTGTTTTGCCAGACTGTTCTCATGGCAGGGCAGTGCAGGAAGAGGCTTTGCTTTCCCAAGCAAGTCATACTGTTGCTGAAGCTGCCTCCAGTTGCGATTTCTGCTTCTCTTTTTCCAGTTCAGAGTTTCTGCAATGACATCAGGGCTGTGTTGCAGCCCACCAGAATGTCACTCCTAGGACATGACAGCAGGGACATAGATGGTGGGCATGGTGCAGGAACAGATGGGTGTATACAGCCCACTGCAGGAGCAGTCCAGGCACAGGGGACCTGGCTGGGAATCATCTGCATTGGATGTGTCTGTCTAGAGAGAATACTGTGGAAAAGCAGCTGTGAGCTGGGTTTCTCTCCAGGGAGGACATGTCAACATCCTGTAGAAGGGCACAGGAGAGAATTACAAGCAGACACATGGATAACGAGCCCACGAGCAAATTATGCAGCTAAAGCACTTGACAAGGGTTTGTTCACTCCTGGTGCCCTAGAGCAGCAGGCACCAGAGTGCAGGGCACCAGGGAAACACTCTGGGTGTGTTTGGAAATAGCCAGCAAACCCCAATTAATTGGAGCCCAAGGGAGTGTGTGTGGTTCCCTTCCTACCCATTACCCTCTGCTGAGGGCCAGAGAAGGCTGCTATAAGAGCTGCAGCATATTGGACCTCAGATAATCATTTGGGCACTCAGGCCTGAACACATGCCTGTCCCAAAATAATGCCTTGATTCACTGAAGTCACTGGGAATGAGGGGCTGAGGGTTATGGGGGTCAGAGTGGCTGAGAGCAGCCAGGCAGAGAGGGAACTGGGAGTACTGGTTGATAGGCTGAACAGGAGCCAGCAGTGTGCACAGGTGGCCAAGAAGGCCAATGGCATCCTGGCCTGGATCAGGAACAGTGTGGCCAGCAGGAGCAGGGAAGTCATTGTGCTCTGTACTCTGCATTGGTTAGGCCACACCTTGAGTCCTGTGTCCAGTTCTGTGCTCCTCAGTTTATGAAAGAAGTTGAGCTGCTGGAAGGTGTCCTGCCCTGTGAGGAGAGGCTGAGGGAGCTGGGGTTGCTTAGCCTGGAGAAGAAGAGGCTCAGGGGAGACCTTCTTGCTCTCTACAACTACCTGAAGGGAGGTTGTAGCCAGGTGGGGGTTGGTCTCTTCTCCCAGGCAACCAGCGCAAGAACAAGAGGACACAGTCTCAAGCTGTGCCAGGAGAGGTTTATATTGGATGTTAGGAAGAAATTCTTCATAGAGAGAGTGATTTCCCATTGGAATGTGCTGGAGGAGATGGAGCAGGTGGAGTTGCCATCACTGGAGGTGTTTAGGAAGAGACTGGATGGAGCACTTGGTGCCATGGTTTAGTTGATTAGATGGTGTTAGGTGATAGGTTGGACTTGATGATCTCAAAGGTCTTTTCCAACCTGGTTTATTCTATTCTATTCTATTCTATTCTATTCTATTCTATTCTATTCTATTCTATTCTATTCTATTCTAAAACTAGTGCCTTGATTCACTGAAGTCACTGGGAATGAGGTGCTGAGGGTCATGGTTTAGCACCAGGCTTGGTAGAGTAAAGAATGGTTGGACTCCATGATTCATAGCTTCATAGATTCACAGATTCATAGATTCATAGACTCATAGACTCATAGAATACCAGGCTGGAGGGCACCTCAAGGCTCACCTGGTCCAACCTGTCAGGGCAAGAACACAGCTGAAATGTTCTGGCCCAGCACCCTGACGAGCTGAGCCCTGAGACTCTCTAATGATCTTAAAGGTCTTTTCAACCCCCAATGATTCTGTGATTATTTTTCTCTTCTCTGAATAGGAGCCAGATCTCCCATGACCTGTGCATGGGATTATTCTGCTTCCAGTCCACCCACCACACCACCACATAAAACTATTTAAAGGCCAATGTCTCTTTTTATATCCCGGGGCCTTTGACGCATCTGGAGACAGTTGCTAGAATGGATCTACCACAAACAGGGGAAAAAATAGATCCTGGAAAAAAAATCCAAAGCTCCTGTGGGTAAAAACCTTATAAAAATCTCCCCACAGGAGCTTTTGGAACCCAGACCAAAGCTCCATCACATCAGAGCAGAACCCCATCTACATTCAGCTGGGCCCGAGGTTTTATTGTGCTTGCACACACACAGAGCTTTGTGCTGGCTTCTTCTGGGAAGGAGCTTTTAATTAGCCTCATCTATCTTCATTAATTTCTGTTTGGGTAAATACTTCCCCATTCATTCTGGTAATGTGGTTAATGAGATGCTGCAAAGATTGAGTGGAAGGGTTGGGGATGCTCTGTGGTGAGCTCGTGCCAGGTGGTTGTTTGTGCTCTTGTCACCAGCTTGGTTGGAATTGGTTTTGTCACAACAAGCAGCAGGGACTGGAGACCAGCAGCTGTGTCCTGTTAGCTGCTGGGGTTGCTCAGGCTGGAGGAGAGAAGGCTTCAGCAAGACCTTACTGTGGCCTTTCAGCACTTAAAGAGGGCCTACAAGAGTGATAGAGAGGGGCTCTTGATCATGGAGTGCAGTAACAGAACAAGAGAAGATGGTTTTAAACTGAGAGATGGGAGATTTAGATCAGGTACCAAAAAGAAATGCTTTACAGTGAGAGTAGTGAGACCCTGGAGCAGGCTGCCAGAGAAGCTGTGGATGCTCCAGCTGTGGAAGTGTTTAAGACCAGATTTGATGGGGCTCTGAGCAACCTCCTCGGGTTGCCAATGTCCCTGCTGACTGCAAAGGGGTTAGACTAGATGACCTTTAGGATAGGATAGGATAGGATAGAATTGAATTGAATTGAATTGAATTGAATTGACCAGGTTGGAAAAGACCTTTGAGATCATCAAATCCAACCTATCACCCAACACCATCTAATCAACTAAACCATGGCACCAAGCACCCCATCCAGTCTCCTCCTAAACACCTCCCCAGGCAGCCCATTCCAATGGGCAATCACTCTCTCTGTATAGAACTTCTTCCTAACATCCAACCTAAACCTCCCCTGGTGCAGCCTGAGACTGTGTCCTCTTGTTCTGGTGCTGGCTGCCTGGGAGAAGAGACCAACCCCCACCTGGCTACAACCTCCCTTCAGGCAGTTGTAGAGAGTAATAAGGTCTCCCCTGAGCCTCCTCTTCTCCAGGCTAAGCAACCCCAGCTCCCTCAGCCTCTCCTCACAGGGCTGTGCTCCAGACCCCTCCCCAGCTTTGTTGCCCTTCTCTGGACACCTTCCAGCAGCTCAACATCTTTCCTAAACTGAGGAGCCCAGAACAGGACACAGGACTCAAGGTGTGGCCTAACCAGTGCTGAGCACAGGGCACAATGACTTCCCTGCTCCTGCTGGCCACACTGTTCCTGATGCAGGCCAGGATGCCATTGGCCTTCTTGGCCAGCTGGGCACACTGCTGGCTCATGTTCAGCCTATTGTCAACCAGTACCCCCAGGTCCCTTTCTGCCTGGCTGCTCTCCAGCCGCTCTGACCCCCTCCATCCCTGGAGGTGTTCAAGAGGGGATTGGATGTGTCACTTGGTGCCATGGTTTATTAGTCAGGAGGTGCTGGGTGACACGTTGGACTTGGTGATCTTTGAGGTCTTTTCCAACCTCATTGATTCTGTGATTCTATGATTTCAGTTAGACATTAGGAGAAAGTTCTTCACAATGAGAGTGCTAAAATCCTGGGACAGGCTGCCCAGAGAGGTAGTTGAGGCTCCATCCCTGGAGACATTCAAGAACAGCCTTGATGTGTCCCTGGGCAGCCTGATCTGGTTGGAGGTGTCCCTGCTGAATGCATTGGGTTTGGGCAAGATAACCTCTGAGAGTCCCTTCTAAAGCAATGCAATCTGGGAATCTGTGTGGCTCATCTCCTAGGTGTTTAGACATATTTGACCAATCCAAGCTGTTCCTCCTCCTGATTCTTTTTTTCACACACAAGAATTCAAAGTTTTCCTGAGGTCTCTAACTTTGAGGATCAAAGTGGGGGGGGGGGGTTGGAACTCAATGATCCTTGAGGTCCCTTCCAACCCTAACAAGTCTATGATTCTATTCTTCCAGAATAATTTCACCCTCCCTGTGCTGAGTGGATTCTCTGGAGGCTCTGAATCCACTTTGTCCTCTGATCAAACCTTTTCCCTGGAAAGCCTGATTCCAAGGATCAACCATGTGTTTTGGGTTTGCTTTTGTTTACTCCCCTGCTCTTAATTGGGTTGTGGTTGAAAGTGTTTGGGGTGGATCATGAGGAATAGCTTCAATATTAAAAGTCCAGCAGCTGACTCCTTTCACAAGAGGGCTGCTTTCCAATTTGGCACTTGATTACCAGTCTTATTTGCTGTAAATATTGCCTTAAAAATGCTGTTAGGAACACTGAGTGATGAGCTTTTCCTTCTGAAGGCTTTGCCTTTGCAAGCAAATCCCATCCAGAGACCTCTCAGCCCTCTGCTCCTGTGCCTGAGCACACCCCTCCCAATTGCCTCATCGTTCCCCCTGCCTCCCAGGCAAGTTTCAGCCACCACAAATGAAGTCTCTGGTAGGTATTGATTTGTTGCACCAACTACCTGCTGTCCAAGCTGATGAGGAAACCTGCCTGAGTGGCCCACATGACGTGGGCTGAGGACAGACTTACCGCAGTGCTGCCAGCTCCTGAAGTCAAAGGACTGAGTAGGAAGAAAGGGAACACACCCAAATGTCATCAGGGAGACAGAAAATCTGCCCTTCAACACTCTTTTTCATCAGGTGGTGGGGTCACCATCCCTGGAGGGGCTCAAGAAATGTGTGGCTGTGGCAGTCTGGGACTTTGTTTAATGGCCATGGTGGTGTTAGGTTGATGGTTGGACCCCATGGTCTAAGAGGTCTCTTCCAACTGAAACAATTACAGGATCCCAGGATGTGAGGGGTTGGAAGGGACCTCTGGAGATCATCAAGTCCAACCCCCCTGCCAGAGCAGGATCACATAACCATAGAATCCAGTGCAGGTCACACAGGAACACATCCAGATGGGGCTGGAAAGTCTCCAGAGAAGGAGACTCCACAACCTCTCTGGGCAGCCTGCTCCAGTGCTGTGTGACCCTCACACTGAAGAGTTCCTCCTCATGTTGAGGTGGAACCTCCTGTGCTGTGGTTTATATCCATTGCCCCTTGTCCTGTCCCAGGGAGCACGTGAGCAGAGCCTGTGCCCTCCCTCCTGACCCCCAGCCCTCAGATATTTATAAACATTTATTACATCCCCTCTCAGTCTCCTCCAGACTGAGCAGCCCCAGGGCTCTCACTCTCTCCTCACCAAGCAGTGCTCCAATCCCTTAATCATCCTGGTAGCCCTCTGCAGGACCCTCTTCAGCAGATTCCTGCCCTCTTGAACCGGGGAGCCCAGAACTGGATGTGATATTCCAGGTGTGGCCTCACCAGGGCAGAGCAGAGGGGGAGCAGAACCTCCCTTGCTCTGCTGGACACATTCCTGTGATTCTATGATTTTTCTCTAGGGAAACTGAGGCACTTGGTAGCTCCTGTGACCTGTGGTCTCTTGGAAGCTCTCCAGTTATTTGCTACCACAGCAGCCTGTCCTGCTGTCTCCGTGTGGGTGCTGTGCAAAGCTGTCAGATGGAAGCAGGGGACTGTACTTCTCCCTGTGCCTTAATTTATGGGTGCAATGAGCCCCAGGATGGATTTGCTGGAGTGGCTGGAACAGGATGTGGCTTTTCAGCTGCTCCTAATGAATAGCCTTTCTCTAACAGGGCTCCTCAGCTAATGTGTTTAGAGCTGAGCCAGAAAACCACCAGGTCCTGTGGCAGAAAACCAAAGGCTGAAGAGAGGCCATTTCCTCCTCTCGGGAAGTTTCCAACCCGAGGTAATTCAGAGCTCAGTCACTCAGGCCCCTGCAATGCAACTTCTCATTTCACCCCCTCTAGCAGCTGAAAAAATCTCCCTCCTCCTGGGAGGAATCTCTGTCCCAGACAAGCCCAAGCCACCTTTCCCCACCGCCTGCAGTGGGCACAGGGATGGCAGTCAGTAAAGGAAGAGCAGCAGGAGACGGCAAGGGCTGGACTGGCCCCAGGCAGCTCTCTCCAACACCAGCCTGCCCAAGAGGTGTGCCTGGAGCAGTGTGAACAGGTTGGTGCCAGGACCTGGCATCAGACCTGTGCCTTTTCTGTGCAGCACTTTGGGTGTTTATCACAGTTAATGGGATCTCAGTTCCCCTTGGTGAGGCGAAGTCTGGAGCAGATCACAGGAGGCCTTGGGCCTGATGTCCTGGAGGGACCACTGGCTGCATGCCCCTGCATGACTGTTGTAAGGCAAGGCTGCAAGCACTGAGAAGTGTAAATCCTCCAACATATATCCATGATGTGGAAAAAAGACCCAACATATGGAAGCCCAGCAAGGGAGCTCCTATGCAAGGGTCATGCAAATGCTGAGCAGGGAACAGCCCTCACTTTGCTGGAAAGGCTGTGCTGGAGCTTGGGCCAGGTCTTCTGCCACCAACAAGACCTTTGTGAAAGCATTCAGAATCACAGAATCATAGAATTGGTTAGGTTGGAGAAGACCTTAAAGGGTGTGAAGTCCAACTATTAACTCAGCACTGCCAGCTCACCACTGCACCGTGTCCCTCAGCACCACATCTACACAGCTTGGAAACCCTTCCAGGGATGGGGACTCCACCACTGCCCTGGGCAGCCTGGGCCAGGCCTTGACAACCCTTTCTATCAGGAAATCTTTTGCTAATGTCCAACCTAAACTTCCTCTGGTGCAGCCTGAGGCCATTTCTTCTTGTGCTGTCACTTGTTACTAGGGAGAAGAGACCAAACCCCATCTGGCTCCAGCCTCCTTTCAGGGAGTTGTGTCTCACCAACTTCATGGGGAAGAACTTCTTCCTAATATCCAATCTGGAGCTACCCATTTCTAGTTTTGTTCCACTCCCCCCAGTCCTATCACTCCCTGACACCCTCAAAAAGTCCCTCCCCAGCTTTCTTGTAGCCCGCTGCAGATACTGGAAGGCCACAATTAGGTCTCCTGGGAGCCTTCTCTTCTCCAGACTGAACATCCCCAGCTCTCTCAGTCTGTCTTCATAGCAGAGCAGCTCCAGCCCTCTGCTCATCCTCGTGGCCCTTCTCTGGACACCTTCCAGCACCTCCAGATCCTTCCTGTAATAGGAGCTCCAGAACTAGACCCAGAGCTCCAGCTGTGGTCTCACCAGAGTGGAGCAGAGGGGCAGAATCCCCTCCCTGGCCCTGCTGGCTCTGCTTCTCTTGCTGCAGCCCAGGCTCTGCTTGGCTCTCTGGGCTGCAAGTGCTCACTGCTGGCTCTTGTTGAGCTTCTCCTCCCCCAGCACCCCCAAATCCTTTTCTTCAGGGCTGCTCTCAAGGCAGTCCCTGCCCAGCCTGTATGGGCAAAGCTTGTCCCATCACAGCTTTAGCTCTTTGCCCGCCTGCTGATGCTGAGATGTGAGAACCAGCTCAGAAACCCTCAGCAAGACTCGTGTGATGTGCAGCCTCCCCCTGGGCTTCCTTAGCATCCTCTGAGGACCCCAGCAGGCAGCATGGCTACTGCTTCCCTGCAGGATCCATGAACTTCTCCTCAGGGTCAGGGGAACCGGGCCGTGGGCGGTTTCGTTTTCCTGCTGCAGCGGCAGGGCAAGGGAAAGCGTTGACATTGAACCCAGAACTTTCCCAGTGTGAGGCAGTTGGAGGCCCAGAGGGTGGGGGTCAAGTGGAGGTTGTGGCCTCTGAGGATCCATTCCACAGGTTCAGCTGCAGAAGGTCTGCTCCCTTCCCCCGCGTCCTCTCGCCGCACGCCCGTCCGCGGGCGCGTAGAGAAGCAGCCAGCGATTCACTTGCAAGCGATTCAATTCGCAGCCGAATGTATGGCACAAAGATGATGTGCTCCGAAAGCAGGCAGTTCCCCACTCTCAGAGGAGCTGGCTGACTCACAGCAGAGCTCAGACCAGCCGCTGTGGAGCAGCACGGAGCTGCAAAGTGATGGTGCCTGTCAGCTCACCAAGCGCGCTGCCAGGCCCTCAAGCGTCTTCTTCCCTCATAGCTCTTCACAGGGTCCTCTTGCTTGGAAGAGATCTCTAAGATCATCAGCTCCGATCACTGGCCCAACACCAGGGCCAGTAAACCTTGTCCTGAAGTGCCATACCCAAAGGTTTCTTGGATGGTGACTCCACCACCTCCCTGGGCAACCTATTCCATCTTCATCTTCTCCTTCCCCTCCCTGTTTCTTCTTCCATTTGTAACTCTCTTTGGCTCTGGTGTGCAGCAACCATGGGCAGCTGGCACCACTGAGAGGAGTGACTGCCACTGGAGATCACCATCGTGCATGACACAGTCTCAAGCTGCACCAGGGGAAGGTTAGGCTGGAGGTGAGGAGAAAGCTCTTCCCAGAGAGAGTTGTTAGCCATTGGAACATGCTGCTCAGTGAGGTGGTGGAGTCCCCATCCCTGGAGGTGTTCCAGAGGGGATTGGATGTGGCACTTGGAGCCATGGTTTAGTTGTCATGAGGTCTTGGGTGGCAGGTTGGACTTGATGATCCTTGAGGTATTTTCTAACCTTGCTGATTCTGTGATTCTATGTGGGATCCCTCTAGGTACTGGAAAGCAGTTCTAAGGTCCCTCTGGAGTCTTCTCTTCTCCAGGCTGACCACTCCCAGCTCCCTCAGCCTGTCCTCACAGCAGAGCTGCTCCAGCCCTTGGACCATCTTTGTGGCCTCCTCTAGACTCACTCCAACAGCTCTGTGTCTTTCTTATGCTGGGGACACCAGAACTGAAGGCAGGATTGGAGGTGGGGTCTCAGCAGAGCAGAGTCAAGGGGCAGAATCCCCTCTCTTGCCCTGCTGCCCACACTCCTCTGGCTGCTGCCTGCTGGGCTGCATGAGGGCACTGCTGGCTCATGGGGAGCTTCTCATCAACCAACACCCCCAAGGCTTTGTCTTCAGGGCTGATCTCAACCCACTCTGCACCCAGCCAGGATTTGCTCACTCAAAGGAGGGATACTCAAACACACTTCATGGGAAGGGTGTTTGGATCCTACCTTCCGTAAGATGGGACTGGGCTTTTATAGTGCAGCATGACTGACCCTCAGCCATTTGTTGCTAAGCTACAATTTCAAATTCAGAAGAAGATGTGGTTTAACTTTATTGTCATTTAGCTCAGCACAATATGATTTATCTTCATTGCTGTTTGTTCTTTCTGTCTGGAAGCATCTGGTCCTACATCCTACCATGTGCTATTTTATTTAGGACCTATTTCAGTCAGGCTGATCCTCATTGTGCTTCAGCACTGGGGACAGTGTGACCTCCTGGAAGGACTGGTAGTTTTCCACCAAGGGACTCAGACAAGTCAAGCCTTTCCTCCACCTAGGCGGTGTCCTGCTACAGATCCTGAACTTAGGTGTTGGCACCTCAGTACCTAGAGATTGAACACATCCAAGTGCCAGGTTCTGCACATTGGCCACAACAACCCCAAGCAGTGCTACAGGCTGGGGTCAGAGTGGCTGGAGGGCAGCCAGGCAGAAAAGGACCTAGGGGTACTGGTTGATAGTAGGCTGAACAAGAGCCAGCAGTGTGCCCAGCTGGCCAAGAAGGCCAATGGCATCCTGGCCTGCATCAGGAACAGTGTGGCCAGCAGGAGCAGGGAAGTCATTGTGCCCTGTACTCAGCACTGGTTAGGCCACACCTTGAGTCCTGTGTCCAGCTCTGGGCCACTCAGTTTAGCAAAGATGTTGAGTTGCTGGAAGGTGCCCAGAGAAGGGCAACAAAGCTGGGGAGGGGTCTGGAGCACAGCCCTGTGAGGAGAGGCTGAGGGAGCTGGGGTTGCTTAGCCTGGAGAAGAGGAGGCTCAGGGCAGACCTTCTTGCTCTCTACAACTCCCTGAAGGGAGGTTGTAGCCAGGAGGGGGTTGGTCTCTTCTCCCAGGCAACCTGTGACAGAACAAGAGGACACAGTCTCAGGCTGCACCAGGGGAGGTTTAGGCTGGATGTTAGGAAGAAGTTCTTCACAGCAAGAGAGATTGGCCATTGGAGTGTGCTGCCCAAGGAGGTGGTGGAGTCACCATCCCTGGAGGTGTTTAAGAGGAGACTGGATGTGGCACTTTGTGCCATGGTTAGTTGATCAGATGGTGTTGGGTGATAGGTTGGACTCGATCTCAAGATCTCTTCCAACCTGGTTAATTCTATTATTCTATTCTATTCTATTCTATTCTATTCTATTCTATTCTATTCTATTCTATTCTATTCTATTCTATTCTCTCTGCACAGATCCTTGCACTCAGAGCTTGTTTCCTTCCTTCACAAGGTTGAATCCTCCCTCATTTTGTGGCTGTTTGTCTCCATCCCATTCTGAATGCCTCTTTTAGCCATCTCACCTGGGGCCAGGTTGGTCACTCAGAAAAGTTTCCTCACTAGCAACTTTTCCCTTGATTTTCTCCTTTCCTAGTCTATCATTCACAGCTTCCCAGATTGCACTGGGTTGGAAGGGACCCTCAAAGGTCATCTTGTTCAAACCCCCCACAGTCAACAGGGACACCTCCAACTAGACTGCCCAGGGCCACATCAGGTCTAATCCTGAATCATCATAGAATTGTTAGGGTTGGAAGGGACCTCAAGGATCATCTAGGTCCAATCCCCCTGCCATGTCCAGGGACACCTCACACTACATCAGGTTGCTCACAGCCACATCCAGCCTGGCCTTCAAAACCTCCAGGCATGAGGCTTCCACCACCTCCTTGGGCAACCTGTGCCAGGCTCTCACCACCCTCATGGGGAAGAACTTCTTCCTAACATCCAGTCTGAATTTACCTCAACTACATGATGTGACCTACCCTAGATACTGTGCTCCTGCTGTGACAGGGGGGTTGGGCTCAGAGATCTCCAGAGGTACCCTTCCAACCCCTAGCATCCTGTGCATCCTGTGAAGATCTCTGGGCAGCCTGTCCCAGTATTTCACTACTCATTGCAGAACTTCCTCCTGGTGTCCCTGCTCCAGTTTCAGACCGGTTCCCCAGTACTGCAGTAGCTCTGTTTCATTCCCTAAACACTGTGACAGGTTTCAGCACACTGGAGTTCGATTCCTGCAGAGTTTGGCAGAAGCCACCCTCAGTGCTAAGCAGTAATTGTCCCTCTGTCACTCCAGATCAAGAGCAAAGAAGCTTCCCACTGGCCAGATGTTTCCCATTCAACTTGGGAATGCCTGCAGCAGCCTGCAAGGGAAGACCTACAAATGCAAAGCCAGCTGAGCTGTTTACTGCCATTAGCAAGCAGCAAAATCAAACAAACCCAACCAAACCCCCAACAGCCCCCTAACAACAAAGCAGCAGAGCATGCAAGGATGTGGTCAGTTGGGAACAAGTCACTATTTGTTATTCCTACTAAGACAAAGGCCTCTTTGTACTGCAGTTACAACCAGCAGCATGTGTGTAGGGGCTGGAGTTCCCACTGTGAAAATGGGAATCCCTCACTCTGAAGACTTTATTGCCCTGGGGTTGTGAGCCTCACTGTGAAAACTGTTAACCTCTGGGCACCCTCAGGCTGCAGGACTGCCACAAGTGGTCCCCAGCAGAGGTACAGAGGAATATCAGGCATGCAAATGTCCATGTTGTGAGTGAAAAGCTGAATAATGAGGTTGCTGAATCACCCATGGGAGATCCAGAAGGCTGATAATGGTCTTTTAGCAGCAGGTTTAGGATCTAGTGAAGGGAAAGAATTGGTGGGTCAGCAAAAGAAAAGTAAACTTGGGAGTGTTGGTTGATGGAAAACTCAGCATGAGCCAGCAATGGTCCCTGGCAGCCCAGAGCCAGCTGTGTGCTGGGCTGCAGCCAAAGCAGGGAGAGCAGCAGCTCAGGGAGGGGATTCTGCCCCTCTGCTCTGCTCTGCTGAGACCCCACCTGCAGCACTGCCTCCAGCTCTGGGGCCCCCAGCACAGGAAGCACAAAGAACTGCTGGAGAGGGTCTAGAGGAGGCCACAAAGGTGATCAGAGGGCTGGAGAACCTCCCCTATTGGGGACAGGCTGAGGGAGCTGGGTCTGTCCAGCTTAGAGAAGAGGAGGCTCCAAGGAGACCTTAGAGCAGCCTTCCAGTACCTGAATGGGAACTGCAAGAAAGGGGAGGGACATTTTAACCCCTTAGGGGCTTGTAGTGATAGGATGAAGGGCAATGGCTTTGAGCTGGGAGAGGGGAGATATAGGCTGGAGATTAGGAAGAAATTTTTGACAGTGAGGGTGGTGAGGCACTGGAACAGGTTGCCCAGGAGGTTGTAGGTGCCTCCTCCCTGGAGGTATTCAAGGCCAGGCTGGATGAGGCCTTGAGCATCCTGGGCTGGTGGGAGGAGTCCCTGCCCCATGGCAAGGGGGTTGGAACTGGATGATCTTTAAGGTCCCTTCCAACCCAAACCATTCTGTGATTCTATGAAACTCCTTTTCAGGCTGCCCCAGAGCATCCTATTGCCTTTTGTGGTTTGATTCAATTTGGTTCATAAATAGAAACATAGGCAACATTGAACCCAAAGTACTTTGGCATTGGCTTGCTCCTCCCTGACCCCAGGAAAGTGTCAGTATTGAAACTTTGCATTTGTTTTCTCTTTCCCTCTCACCTGCCAAAATAATTTGATGAGTTTGTCCTACATGAGCATTTGTCTTTGACCCCTCCAGTCTGTGTCCCCTTCAGACAATGAAAGAGCCAGCCAGTGGGGTTTTGCCCCAAGACATGACATTTCAGGACATGGTTTAATGGCCATGCTGGTCTTAGGCTGAAGGTTGGACTCAGTGATCTTAAAGGTGTCTTCCAACCAAAACAATTCTGTGGTTCTGTGATACCTCCAGATGGCTTTTTATTCTGGCAGGCTGTATGGGAAGGGTGTCAGGAGAGAGAGATCCTGGCACAGCCTGGAAAGCTTGGGGGAATCTCTGTGTGTAAAAGTGGGAGGTTGGATAACAAAGCAGAAACATCTTACTGCTGTGAACAGCCAGCAGTGCAGTGCTGTACTCAGCACTGGTCAGGCCACACCTTGAGTCCTGTGTCCAGTTCTGGGCTCCTCAGTTTAGGAAAGATGTGGAGTTGCTGGAAGGTGTCCAGAGAAGGGCAACAAAGCTGGGGAGGGGTCTGGAGCACAGCCCTGTGAGGAGAGGCTGAGGGAGCTGGGGTTGCTTAGCCTGGAGAAGAGGAGGCTCAGGGGAGACCTTCTTGCTCTCTACAACTACCTGAAGGGAGGTTGTAGACAGGCAGAGGTTGGTCTCTCCTCCCAGACAACCAGCACCAGAACAAGAGGACACAGTCTCAAGCTGTGCCAGGGGAGGTTTAAGCTGGATGTTAGGCATAAGTTCTTCCCAGAAAGAGCAAATGGCCATTGGAATGTGCTGCCCAGGGAGGTGGTGGAGTCACCATCACTGGAGGTGTTTAGGAAGAGATTGGATGAGGCACTTGGTGCCATGGTTTAGTTGATTAGATGGTGTTGGGTGATAGGTTGGACCTGAAGATCTCAAAGGTCTTTTCCACCTGGTCAATTCTGTAATCTGTATTCAGCATCTCCTGGTTGTATCTATCTTTAGGTTTACCTTTGCAGAACTAAGTCTAGGCTTAAATGCACACTGGTGGCTCTCTATATCCCAAAAGCCACTGTAAGGGAGCAAGTGGCCTCTTTGAAAGGCAAGTCAGAGGCTGCTGGCAGTGGCAGAAAGCAAGAAAGGATGTCACCCTTGAGCCATCCCAAAATGCAGGCAGGAGAGGTCAGTTTGACATAGCTGGTCTGCAAGCTGTCAGCTCACTTGGCCATGGGAGCAGCACTGGAGGCCAGGCACCAAGTTAGGCTCAGCCACAGAGACAAATTCTTGCCTGTGGTACCAGAAAATCCCTCCCTGGGTTTCTGGTCATAGATGGTATTAGCCAGACCTCCTGTGCCACAGGGCATGAGGAGCAAGGGCAGGTCTGTGACCATGGAGTTCCCAGGCTAAGTACCAAGAGAGCTTGGACAGTCTGCAGAGACAGCCCATAAGCCAGGCTGCTGCCTCCCTCTCAGAAGAAACATCCATGGATTTCTCCATGCCAGGACATCAAAGAGCAGATTGTAACCAGATGTCTCATGCAGCTAATTGATATCAGAGCTCCTTATTCCTCAGGGAAGTCTCTTGAGGGAAGTAGCCAAGGGAGGTTGAAAGGAAGGAGCAAAGGAGTACAGATGTCCCAGCGTGTGAGGAGGGCAGCGACCACTTTCACCCCATGGTCTCCTCCAGGGAGCAATCTTTCAGTCACTCCAACAATCCTCCCTACCTTTCTCTCAGGCCAGAGTCCAACACTGGAATCTGGACTCATTTGTCACCCAGAGCCCAAGGGAATGTCTCATGTCACCCAACTTCACCCTCTTCATTTTTAAATAGCCTAGTGCGAGGGCAGGACAGGAGCTCAGTACAGGCTGGGGGATGAATCATACAATCACCAAGGTTGGGAGAGACCTCAGAGATCATCAAGTCCAACCTCTCACCCAACACATCATGGCTACTAAACCATGGCACCAAGTGCCACATCCAATCCCTTCTTGAGCACCTCCAGGGATGGTGACTCCACCACCTCCCTGGGCAGCACATTCCAATGGCTAACAACTCTCTCTGGGAAGAACTTTCTCCTCACCTCCAGCCTAAACTTCCCCTGGCACAGCTTGAGACTGTGTCCTCTTGTTCTAGTGCTGAGTGCCTGGGAGAAGAGACCAACTCCCACCTGGCTACAACCTCCCTTCAGGGAGATGTAGAGAGCAATGAGGTCTCCCCTGAGCCTCCTCTTCTCCAGGCTAAGCAACCCCAGCTCCCTCAGCCTCTCCTCACAGGGCTGTGCTCCAGACCCCTCCCCAGCCTCATTACCCTTCTCTGGACACCTTCAAGGGTCTCAATGTCCTTTTTAAATTGAGGAGCCCAGAACTGGACACAGGACTCAAGGTGTGGCCTAACCAGTGCTGAGCACAAGGCACAATGACTTCCCTGCTCCTGCTGGCCACACTGTTCTTGATGCAAGCCAGCAGGCCATTGGCCTTCTTGGCCCCCTGGGCACACTGCTGGCTCATGTTCAGCCAGCTGTCACTTGTGCTAGTCTTGGGAGCAGTGGCCCAAAGTGAAGTGTTTAAGCAGATGCTGAGCTTAGAAGATTCCCCAGCAGCAGGTCTGGAGGCTGGTGAATACCCCAGCTGGAAAACCAAGCGGAAATGTCCCAGGTTTAACAACCTCTGCTTCAGTCACTACTCACAGCTCTGAGGCAGCCCCTTCATGCCAAGTTTCCATGGCTTTCTTGCCATGCAACCAGCAGCTTGAAAACCTTGGCAGCTCTGTGCTGAGGCAGGGTTTGCCTCCTGGATCCACCGCAAGTAACCTGGAAGCCCTGAGCATCTTGGCTCCAGAAAGGCTTTGCTCATGCTCCAGGGCTTCCTGCTACAAGTCTGTTAATTTGTGGGACAGCAAGACACTCCAGCCTCCCAGATTCACTAATTCCAAGGACCTTAGAACTTCTATTGCCTGATCTCCTCTGCTGCTCAGCCCAATGAATGCCCAAGAAAAGTAGCTGGCTAAGGGCTTGGGGGTGCTGATTGACAGCTGCCTTAACATGAGCCAGCAATGTGCCCAGGGGGCCAAGAAGGCCAAGGGCATCCTCGCCTGCATCAGGACCAGTGTGGCCAGCAGGGGCAGGGAAGTCATTGTGCCCTGTGCTCAGCACTGGTTAGGCGACACCTTGAGTCCTGTGTCCAGTTCTGGGCCCCTCAGTTTAGGAAAGATGTTGAGTTGCTGGAAGGTGTCCAGAGAAGGGCAACAAAGCTGGGGAGGGGTCTGGAGCACAGCCCTGTGAGGAGAGGCTGAGGGAGCTGGGGTTGCTTAGCCTGGAGAAGAGGAGGCTCAGGGGAGACCTTCTTGCTCTCTACAAATACCTGAAGGAAGGTTGTAGCCAGGTGGGGGTTGGTCTCTTCTCCCAGGCAACCAGCACCAGAACAAGAGGACACAGTCTCAGGCTGCACCAGGGGAGGTTTAGGCTTGTGGTGAGGAGAAAGTTCTTCCCAGAGAGAGCTGTCAGCCATTGGAATGTGCTGCCCAGGGAGGTGGTGGAGTCCCCATGCCTGGAGGTGTTCAAGAGGGGATTGGATGTGGCACTTGGTGCCATGGTTTAGCCATGAGGTCTGTGGTGCCAGGTTGGACTTGATGACCTTTGAGGTCTCTGCCAACCTTGGTGATTCTGTGATTCTGTGATCCTCTGTATCCTGTGACTGGGGGGGAAGAGGGCAAGGGAGGAAAATGCCTCACAGTACAGATCCATCTAGTGAGGGCTGACCTTTGTGATGGCTCTCTCCATGGATCAACAGTGTTTCCACTGTTGTAGGTAGTTGTCAGGTTTCCAGGGTTACATCAGTCCTCAGTCAGCAGTGTGCTCTGGAGGTTCTTAGAATCCATCTCTTTACATTTATAGTTCATTGGAAACTTTCATGAATTATTTTATTGCACTCTGGGTCTGAATGAAAACCAAAAAGAAAGCCAGACACTGCCATTTCCCACAATCCAGGCAGCTGGACTGCAGACAGCTCTCCTCCCAGCCACCTATCGACATGCTCTCAGCACTGAGCCTGAACAATTCCATCCTGTCACAGGGAAATCAACCTAGAAATAGAGATCATTTGGGCTGGAAATTGTCCAAAGAGATCACAGAATTGTAGACCCCCCAGTTGGAAGGAACCTAAAGGATCACCTATGAGGAGAGGCTGAGGGAGCTGGGGTTGCTTAGCCTGGAGAAGAGGAGGCTCAGGGGAGACCTCATTGCTGTCTACAACTCCCTGAAGGCAGATTGTAGCCAGGAGGGGGTTGGTCTCTTCTCCCAGGCAACCAGCACCAGAACAAGAGGACACAGTCTCAAGCTGTGCCAGGGGAGGTTCAGGCTGGATGTTAGGAAGAAAGTCTTCACACAGAGAGTGATTTCCCATTGGAATGTGCTGCCCAGGGAGGTGGTGGAGTCACCATCCCTGGAGGTGTTTAGGAAGAGACTGGATGAGGTGCTTGGTGCCATGGTTTAGTTGATTAGATGGTGTTGGGTGATAGGTTGGACTCGATGATCTCAAGATCTCTTCCAACCTGGTTAATTCTATTATTCTATTCTATTCTATTCTATTCTATTCTATTCTATTCTATTCTATTCTATTCTATTCTATTCTATTCTGATTAGATTCTGATTCTATTCTATTCTATTCTATTCTATTCTATTCTATTCTATTCTATTCTATTCTATTCTATTCTATTCTATCTGCTCCAACCTTTCTTGGCACAAGCATGGTCTAGACAAGATGGCTCAGCCCCTGTCCAGCTGAAGCTTAGAAGTGTCCAATGCTGGGACCTCCATCAGCATCAGACACTCCACCACCAGATGGAAGAAGAGGAGACAGCAGTTAGGTGGAATGACAGCAGTCTGCACAGGGGCTGTCCTCAAAAGCAGCACAGTCCTAAAGAGGGGTGGAAAGTCTACTTTGAATCATAGAATCAGTAAGGCTGTAAAAGACCTCAGAGATCATCAAGTCCAACCTGTCACCCAACACCATCTAATCAACTAAACCATGGCACCAAGTGCTTCATCCAGTCTCATTTTAAACAGTTCCAGTGATGGGGACTCCACCACCTCCCTGGGCAGCACATTCCAATGGCCAATCTCTCTTTCTGGGAAGAATTTCTTCCTAATTTCCCATCTAAACCTCCCCTGGCACAGCTTGAGACTGTGTCCTCTTGTTCTGGTGCTGGTTGCCTGGGAGAAGAGACCAACCCCCACCTGGCTACAACCTCCCTTCAGGGAGTTGTAGACAGCAAGAAGGTCTCCCCTGAGCCTCCTCTTCTCCAGGCCAAGCAACCCCATCTCCCTCAGCCTGTCCTCATAGTGCTGTGCTCCAGACCCCTCCCCAGCCTCGCTACCCTTCTCTGGACACCTTCAAGTGTCTCAATATCCTTCTTAAATTGAGGAGCCCAGAACTGGACACAGGACTCAAGGTGTGGCCTAACCAGTGCTGAGTACAGGGGCAGAGTGACTTAGGGTCACTTCACTGGAATGAGAAGGGAAGATGTGAAGTTAGCATACCCAAAAGTTGATAAGGAGTGAAGGTCACATCAGGACAGGGAGGGTGGAATGCACCTGGTCCCATGGCTTTTGCTTCTGAGCAGTGAGAGAAGAGCACAGGAGGCAACAGGCTTGTTTATCTAATGAAGAGGAGAGAGAGAGGCAGGCAGGTATCTCATGGGCTGCACTCAAACTGCCATGAAAATCAAATGCAAATTTCCATCTTTTCCCTCTAGGATCAGAGAGTTAAAAACAGAAATAGAGGTAGGGCAGCAATGGAGCAGGAAGCAAGTCAGTGAAGAATGAGCCTCATCACCATAATGAGGCACTTTGAGACACTCAGCTCAGCAGAGATCCAATTGCCCTTGTGCAGGCATTTAAACCAGGCAATGCAGCAAGCTTCCTCCACTCTCTCTCCTGAAATAAGCTCCTAGAAACTCCACGTGGCTGTCAAGTCTAAACAAAACCACCCTGATCTGTTTCTTAGTCCTTCCTGCTTGGCCCAGGCTCATCCCTGTGGCTAAGACCACCAGGTAGAGCAGTTTTTGCTCCTTGGTTATTTATCTTTCTCTTGAGCCATGGCATCCAGAGGGGTTGCTCAAACAACAAAACCATATCAACAGTTTGTGTTCTCTGGGCTTGGCACCCCTGCCCTTTGACAGATCCTAAAACTCTTATGCATGGGTCTGTCATGGCACCAGCTCTCCTGGAGGCTGCTCCAGTCCACACATCTCCAGCTCTCTCCTCTCCTAACTTGGAGCAACCTGCACAAGTCTCACGCTGCCCAAAATCTAAGTGCCAGGTTCTACACATTGGCCACAACAACCCCAGGCAGTGCTACAGGCTGGGGACAGAGTGGCTGAAGAGCAGCCAGGCAGAAAGGGACCTGGGGGTACTGGTTGAGAGTAGGCTGAACAGAGGCCAGCAGTGTGCCCAGGTGGCCAAGAAGGCCAATGGCATCCTGGCCTGCATCAGGAACAGTGTGGCCAGCAGGAGCAGGGAAGTCATTGTGCCCTGTACTCAGCACTGGTTAGGGCACACCTTGAGTCCTGTGACCAGTTCTGGGCTCCTCAGTTTAGGAAAGATGTTGAGCTGCTGGAAGGTGTCCAGAGAAGGGCAACAAGGCTGGGGAGGGGTCTGGAGCACAGCCCTGTGAGGAGAGGCTGAGGGAGCTGGGGTTGCTTAGAGGAGGCTCAGGGGAGACCTCATTGCTCTCTGCAACTCCCTGAAGGGAGGTTGTAGCCAGGTGGGGATTGGTCTCTTCTCCCAGGCAAGCAGCACCAGAACAAGAGGACACAGTCCCAAGCTGTGCAGGGGGAAGTTTAGCCTTGATCTTAGAAAGAAGTTCTTCCCACAAAAAGACATTGCCCATGGGAATGGGCTGCCCAGGGAGGTGGTGGGGTCGAGGTCCCTGGAGATGTTCAAGCCTGGATGAGGCACTTAGTGCCATGGTCCGGTTGATTAGATGGGGCTGGCTGATCAGTTGGACTTGATGATCTTGGAGGTCTCTTCCAACCTGGTTGAAGCTGTGATTTGATTGTGTGAAATGGATGTCATGCCATGACAAGACTCTCCTCATGGAGGCAGGGGAAATCAACAAGTAAGAGGGATCCTTTGCAGGCAGCTGGTGTGGCATTAAACAGGAGACTCAATCCCTTCAAGTTCAGGCCCTCAGGAACTGTTGAGAGTGATGAGGATGTTGTTATCTCACCATTCTTCTTGCTTGTTTGGAGCCCTGTTGCACTGACCCATTGTTTTCTGAAAGGGGGAAGGTCTCTTTCTGAACTGCAATGTTTGTAGAGCTTGATATCAGCTGGAAGCTGCCCTTCAGGAGCCAGGGAGAGACCCAGCAGCACTCTCTGCTATCTCCCCTGAGTCATTCCACATTGAGGGAGAAGAAGGAAATATTCTTTAATTATTTTTTTTTCCCCAGTTTCCCTTCTTGTCACACAAAAACCTCTCAGAAGGGCAGAGAAGGCAAATGCTTAGAGACTGCAGATTGTTCCAGCAGGGCTGTGCCTTGGAGCTGGGGGCGGAAACAGGGCAGGCGTTGGAGGATTTTCCCCTCCCAGCCTGAAAAGGAACAAGAAGTTGGCTGGCTGGTCTTGAATAACCCCTCCTGAGCCCGCAAAGGCAGCCACAAGTTTTCACCAGAGCTGAAAATATCAACCTCCCCCCATCCTTTCTTCTCCACCCTTTCCTCGGCGACCTCACAGCGCCTGGGTCCGGCGGCGCGGCGCTCTGGAGGGTGCCGGCCGGCATCCTTCGCAGCCAGCCACCCTGGGAGTGGGGCTGGGAGGTGCTGTGGTGCCAGGCTCCTGGCTGGTGACGTGCTGTCTGCCCAGTTCTGATAGAAACAGAATGTCCTGGGGACCAGGGTGGTGGAAACAGTCTGAGGAAGCTCCCACACCTCCCCTGCAGAGCGTGTTTGCCGAGCGCTGGCGTCCCGCCACTGGCAAGCCCTCCAGACCCGGGGCCACCAGCACGGCCAGCAGCCAGCTGAAGTTAACCTTCCACTCTAGCATCTTTCCAGATCAATGTGGCCATCTCTGTTTGAGCCCAGGTGATGCTCACCTACCCATGGGGAGTTCTGCTCCCTTACCCAAGGGGAGTTCTGCTCCCCCCACACTGCAAATCAAAGTCAGGACTGAAGCATTTTTGCTCTAGGAGACCATTTTTACCCTTGAGTTGGGTTGGCCCCCATGAAAAATTGCCTTCTTCCTTTGTGCAGCTCAGGTTTGGCCTGACTGTACATAGAATGCCCTGTTTTCCAGGCAGGATTCAGCCCTTCCAAGGCCTACCCTGCAGCCAAATCTGATCTACATATTTACAAGCCTGCAAACAGGACGGGGTGGGTGAGTCCACGTGCTTAGAAGACCAAGTGCAGAGAAAAGAAGTTCTGAGTTGGAAAAACAAAGAGTAGCCTTAGGTCTGACCCAGCACACACAGTGGTTTGTCCAAGACTCAACATGATTTGCTTGAGAATCAATCCCCTCCACTCCCTTTCTACAGGATTTCCCAAGCTGGGGTGTTAGGGAGGAAAAATAAACACTCTAAATGTGCCTGAGCAGAGTGGAGGACACAGCTTGATAGGAAGGGACAGTTTTATCTTGGATGTGAGCTGAAGCCACCTTCTGTGTCTACTACACCTTGAGTCCTGTGTCCAGTTCGGGGCCCCTCAGTTTAGGAAAGATGTTGAGTTGCTGGAAGGTGTCCAGAGAAGGGCAAAAAAGCTGGGGAGGGGTTTGGAGGAGAGGCTGAGGGAGCTGGGGTTGCTTGGCCTGGAGAAGAAGAGGCTCAGGGGAGACCTTGCTGTCTACAACTCCCTGAAGGGAGGTTATAGCCAGGTGGGGGTTGGTCTCTTCTCCCAGGCAAGCAGCACCAGAACAAGAGGACACAGTCTCAAGCTGCACCAGGGGAGGTTCAGGCTGGAGGGATTGGAGTAGATGATCATAGAATCATAGAATCAATAAGGTTGCAAAAGGCCTCAAAGATCCTCAAGTCCAACCTGTCACCTAAGACTTCATGACAACTAAACCATGGCACCAAGTGCCACATCCAATCCCCTCTTGAACACCTCCAGGGACGGTGACTCCACCACCTCCCTGGGCAGCACATTCCAATGGCTAACAACTCTCTCTGAGAAGAACTTTCTCCTCATGAGGAATTCTATCCCATATCCCAATGCCATCATCCTCCAGGGAGGACACCAGAGCCACTGTGAACATGGTGTCCTCCTGCCTGTGCCTGGCAGCTCTTGGGTCTGTCCTGGGAGGGCAGTGATCTCCTCCATCACTCCAATGCAGGCCACCAGCTGCAGGGAGGTGTTAACCCTCTAGGAATCCCACTGAAGATGGTGGGTAGCAGATGGAGGAGATGGTCAGGAAAGACTGGTCAGAAGCTGAGACACTCATTCTCCTACATAAGCAGAAAACCTTGCTGGTCTCCAGCCCATTTTCACAAAGCTTGGCAGCCACAGCAGGCAGTTTGTCCATCTCAGGGAGCCTGGGAAGGGCCTGTCAAGGCTGGCTGCAAGCCGAGCAATGAGCAGAACGTGGCAGCTCCTGATTGCTTTGGGCTAGGTTTAATTAATTTGCTTTGTGAGAGCCAGGGAAAAAAAGGGGGGAAAAAAGAGAGACTGACTCTTTCCTTGGCCAGGAGTGACCACAGTGAGCTTCAGCAGCTGTGGTACCTCCTGTGTCACAGTTTTTCTGTACCAGCTGGAATTCTCTTGGCTTGCTGCTCTGATGCGTCACCAGTGGTGTCCCCCAGGCATCACTGCTGGGCCCCAGGCTCCTTAATATCTTTGTTGATGATCTGGGTGAGGGCATTCAGTCCATCATCAGTAAATGTGCAGGTGACACCAAGCTGGGGGCAGGAGTTGATCTGATAGAGGGTAGGAGAGCTCTGCAGAGAGACCTTGTCAGGCTGGACAGATGGGCAGAGTCCAAGGGCAGGAGATTGAACACATCCAAGTGCCAGGTTCTGCACATTGGCCACAGCAACCCCAGGCAGTGCTACAGGCTGGGGTCAGAGTGGCTGGAGAGCAGCCAGGCAGAAAGGGACCTGGGGGTGCTGATTGAGAGTAGGCTGAACATGAGCCAGCAGTGTGCCCAGGGGGCCAAGAAGGCCAATGGCATCCTGGCCTGCATCAGGAACAGTGTGGCCAGAAGGAGCAGGGAGGTCATTGTGCCCTGTGCTCAGCACTGGTTAGGCCACACCTGGAGTCCTGTGTACAGCTCTGGGCTCCTCAGTTTAGGAAAGATGTTGAGATGCTGGAAAGTGTCCAGAGAAGGGCAACAAAGCTGGGGAGGGGTCTGGAGCACAACCCTGTGAGGAGAGGCTGAGGGAGCTGGGGTTGCTTAGCCTGGAGAAGAGGAGGCTCAGGGCAGACCTTATTGCTGCCTACAACTCCCTGAAGGGAGGCTGTAGCCAGGAGGGGGTTGGTCTCTTCTCCCAGGCAAGCAGCACCAGAACAAGAGGACACAGTCTCAAGCTGTGCCAGGGGAGGTTTAGTCTGGATGTTAGGAAGAAATTCTTCCCAGAAAGAGAGATTGGCCATGGGAATGTGCTGCCCAGGGAGGTGGTGGAGTCCCCATCCCTGGAGGTGCTCAAGAGGGGATTGGATGTGGCACTTGGTGCCATGGTTTAGTCATGAGGTCTTGGGTGAGAGATTGGACTTGATGATCTTTGAGGTCTGTTCCAACCTTGGTGATTCTGTGATTCTGTGTGTGAGAGCAGGGTTAGACTGGATCTGAGGAAGAAGTTTTTCAGTTTGAGGGTGGTGAGACTCTGGAATAGGTTGCTCAGAGTGGTTGTGGATGTCCCCTGCCTGGGGGTGTTCAAGGCCAGGTTGGATGAGGCCTCGAGCAGCCTGTGCTGATTGCGAGGTGTCCCTGCCGTGGCAGTGGGGTTGACATTAGATGGTCTCAAAGATCCCTTCCAAGCTAAGCCATGCTGTGATTCTCTGGCACTTTTCTGTCCCCACCTGCTATCATATCTGCAGCACTTCTTGTGCAAGGCACTGTTCAGGACATGCTTTTAAAGCAAAGAAGCCTCTGCCAACTGCAGCAGAAAGCAAGGCTGCTCCCAGATTCTGCCTGCATACTGGGA
Source organism: Dryobates pubescens (assembly GCF_014839835.1). Taxonomy (NCBI): domain Eukaryota; kingdom Metazoa; phylum Chordata; class Aves; order Piciformes; family Picidae; genus Dryobates; species Dryobates pubescens. The sequence goes on from NC_071634.1 coordinate 4,899,483, forward strand.
GGCAGGGCCAGAATGTAGATTGGACTGGGTCCACTTCCAGTTCTGCATTTCTCCTTTTTTTCCCTCTTTTTTTCTCTTTTTTGCTCTCTTTTTCCTCTTTTTTCTCATTTTTCCTCTCTTTTTTTTTTTTTTTCCCTCTCTTTTTTTCCCCTCTTTTTTTTTTCCCTCCCCCTTGTTTTGCTTGAATTTATGTTGTTGAGTGCTGAATTCTGGGACCAGCAACTCTCCAAACAATTCAGTGATATCACCTTCAAGTGAGTCATGGAGAGGGCAGGGTGGAGAAGTGCAGGCAAGGAGAGATCATGAGATTGTGCTCTCTCAAACAGCCTCAGAGTAATGGAACACAGAATCACAGAACCATAGAATCACAGAACCACAGAACCACAGAATGCATCAGGTTGGAAGGGGCCCTCAAAAGTCATCTTGTCCAACCCCCTTGCAGTTAGCAGGGACATCTTCAACTAGGTCAAGTTGCTCTGGACCCCATCAAGTTTGACTTTAATTGTCTCCAGGTTTGGGGCCTCCAACACCTCTCTGGACAACCTGTTCCAGTATTCCATCACCCTCATGGTGAAGAAATTCCTCCTAATGTGCAACCTAAATCTCCCTTGCTCCAGGTTCAAACCATTGCCCCTCGTCCTATCCCCACAGGCCCTTCTAAACAGTCCCTCCCCAGCCTTCTTCTAGGCCCCTTTCAGATACTGAAATGCTGCTCTGATGTCTCCCCAGAGCCTTCTCTTCTCCAGGCTGAGCAGCCCAATGTGTGTGGATATGCAGAAGGGTGATTGCAGCCACTAGCCACCCAACAGAGGGGGTCACCACTTTGAGGAGCACTGCCATGGCTTCAGAAGTTTGTAGCTAGCTGGGCTTTTTTCTCCAGATATGATCAGGATGAGATGACCTAGGAGAAAAACATGTAGGCACACACAGTGTCACTTTGGGGACAGATCTTCCCTGAGCTTGCCTGCAGCTTTCTTGATTTGTGGCCAAGAAGGTCAATGGCATCCTGGCCTGCATCGGGAACAGCGTGGCCAGCAGGAGCAGGGAGGTCATTCTACCCTGTACTCAGCACTGGTTAGGCCACACCTTGAGTCCTGTGTCCAATTCTGGGCCCATCAATTTGAGAAGGACATTGAGACTCTTGAACATGTCCAGAGAAGGGCAACGAGGCTGGGGAGGGGTCTGGAGCTGGGGTTGCTTAGCCTGGAGAAGAGGAGGCTCAGGGCAGACCTTAGTGCTGTCTACAGCTCCCTGAAGGGAGGTTGTAGCCAGGTGGGGGTTGGTCTCTTCTCCCAGGCAACCAGCACCAGAACAAGAGGACACAGTCTCAAGCTGTGCCAGGGGAGGTTTAGGCTGGAGGTGAGGAGAAAGTTCTTCCCAGCAAGAGAGACTGGCCATTGGAATGTGCTGCCCAGGGAGGTGGCGGAGTCACCATCACTGGAGGGGTTCAAGAGGGGACTGGATGTGGCACTTGGAGCCATGGTTTAGTTAGTCATGAGGTGTTGGGTGCCAGGTTGGACTTGATGATCTCTGAGGTCTTTTCCAACCTTTTTGATTCTGTGAGTCTATGATTTCTTAATGATCCTGAAGCTAATTCTCTAGGGTTACACAGGCCCTGCACTCCTTGCTCTGACTCAGCTCCATCACCAAGGTTGAGGCTCTTCAAGACATGGAATGACCTTTTGTTAAATGATGAAAGGTATAAAGACCCCAGAGGACATTCAGACCCCCAGCAGTGTCATTATTAACTCTGTGCCTATTAGGAGAAGACCAAGTCCTCAGCAGGATCTTCATAAGCCAGCGCAGAGTCTCGTCAGGAAGGCAGCTCTGTCCCTCCATACCTGCATCCCACAGTGAGACACAGCCAGGATTCTCCATCCAGCAGGAGGAAGACCCTCCCTGGGTAGGCAGTAAGGATGGAGAAGGGACACCTCAGAGGTCTGTCCCTTCTCCCCAGGCTGTCTCAGTGTTTCACAAGTGGATTGAGTGGGGTTGGATGGAGACCTCCCTGCTGGGAGCACTACCCCAGGAGCAGCAGACCCATCCAAGCAGGGCAGGTCATGTCTTCACTTGACTCTTTAGGTGAGGGGTCTGGGGTCTCAGGTGCTCCATCATGGCAGGGATGAGTGGATCACAGTGCACACACACACTGCACCACTCACCACACCAAGACCATCCCATGGGTGGGTGTCCTCAAGGTGAGTGTCAGCAACTCTCCCTGTGGAAAATGCACCATGCTTTGCCATGAAGTGTGAAGCTGGATGCCCAAGACAGGTGGCCAGAGGGCTGATCTGAAGGGAGTGAGAGGAGCTTCTCTTTCAAACAAGAGCAGGTTTCCCAAACTTGTACAATGCCACAGCTCCTACAGCACCTGGCCTTCCTCTTCTTTGATATTGCCCTCTTCTGGCTCTGATGCTTTTGGGGCCAGAGCATCAAAACCTGCTTTTGCACAGAGATCCCAGGGCAAAGGGCTTTGTGCATCAGTCTCTCTTGCTATATTTAATGTTTTATTCCCATTTTCTATTTCTTGACCTTGGACACACCAGAAGGTGTTGCCATGGTTCTTCAAGTGTACTGTCTTCTACACCTCCTAACATCTATGCTTCTGTCCAAAGACAGGAGACAGGAAACAAAGCCCAGCCCCAAAGCTCTCCCTCTCTCAAAATCATGGAATGGTCCAGGCTGGAAGGGACCTGCAAAGGTCATCCAGTCTGACCTCCCTGCAGTCAGCAGGGACAGCCTCAACTAGATCAGGCTGCCCAGAGCCCTGCTGAGCCTTACCTTGAAGATCTCCAGGGAAGGAGCCTCAACCACCTCCCTGGGCAACCTGTTCCAGTGTTCCAACACCCTCATAGAGAAGAACTTCTTCCTGATACCCAATCTAAATCTGCCCTTCTCTCATTTGAAGCTATTGCCCCTGGTCCTATCCCTGCAGGCCTTTACAAACAGTATCTCTCCATCCTTCCTGTAGCCCCCTTCAGGTAAAGAACTCATAGTAAAGAACTTGGTCCTAACATCCAATCTAAATCTGCTCTTCTCCAGTTTGAAGCCATTGCTCCTCATCCTGTCACTGCAGGCCTTTGTAAACAAACTCTCCCCATCCTTCCTGTAAGCCTCTTTCAGGTACTGCAAGGTTGCTATTAGGTCTCCCCAGAGCCTCCTCTTCTCCAGGCTGCACACCCCCAGCTCCCTCAGCCTGCTCTCATAGCAGAGGTGCTCCAACCCCCTGATCATTTTTGTGTGTGAAAGCAGGAGCTAATTTCTCCCAGCCTTTACTCATTCTCTGCACAAGGTCCCAACAACTCTCTCTGTTGTGCTACCAGGAGAGCCTGATGCTTTAGCATGCAGGAAGTTGCCAGCCAAGGACCTGCTCTGGGGACTCCCTGCCTAGCTCTGTTCACCCCAGAGTGATGAAATGAGGAAACCATGGCTGCACTCGGCGCTCTTCCAGGGGGGGCAGGCTTATTTGCATGGCAATGAGGATGGAAATGAGCCCCTTGTCCTCAGATGTACACAAGGTTCTAGGGAGTGAAAACCAGCCAGAGCTGAAAAGCAGGGGAATTCACAGCTTCTCTTCCCTTTCAATTTGTACTTTCCTTTTAATGGGATGCAACAGATGAAGTGTGTGGTGCAGAGGTGGTGTGATGAACCCTGACACGCTGGATAGAGGCTAGGAGCTGAGCAACCCTCAGGCTGTTTGTGCAGGCACCGCTATCGAGCAGCCTGGCTCAAGAAGTAACGCCAAGGCTCGTTTCTGAGAGACCCTGCTTTGGTTTGCTTTGTTCCCACAGCTTTTGTGGCTTCTTTGCCTCTCTCTGAAATGCTACAGAAAGCTGCAGCTCTGCTGAGAACCCAACACCCACTGCAAGCAGGGCTCCCAGCAACACTGTGGAAGAGGGACAGGGATCTGCTGGAGAGGGTCCAGCAGAGGGCTGTGAGGATGATTAGGGGACTGGAGCAGTGCCTGGTGAGGAGAGGCTGAGGGACCTGGGGCTCTTCAGTCTGGAAAAGAGAAGACTGAGAAGGGATTTAATCAATGTTTATCAATATCTGAGGGCTGGGGGTCAGGAGGGAGGGGACAGGCTCTGCTCACTTGCTCCCTAAGATAGGACAAACAGCAATGGATGTAAGCTGCAGCACAGCAGGTTCCACCTCAACAGAAGGGGGATCTTCTTTACTGTAAGGGTCACAGAGCACTGGAGCAGGCTGCCCAGAAAGGTTGTGGAGTCTCCTTCTCTGGAGACTTTCAAGGCCTGTCTGGATGCATTCCTGTGTGACCTGAGCTAGATTGTATGGTCCTGCTCTGGCAGGGGGGTTGGACTTGAAGATCTCTTTGGGTCCCTTCCAACCAACCCCTGACATCCTGTGAGCCTGTCATCACCCCCTTTTTTCCAGAGGGGAAGGGATCAAAGCATCAGTGCTAAGAACTGAATGGAGAGCTAAGGCTGTTTGTGTTAACATCAACATTTCACAGGTTTAGGTTGAACATAAGGAGGAAGGCTCTTCACAGTGACAGTGGTGAAATACTGGAACAGGTTGTCCAGAGATGGGGCAGAGGACCCATCCCTGAAGGCCTGCAAGGTCAAACTTAATGGGGCTCTGAGCAATCTGATCTAGCTGGGGATGTCCCTGCTCACTGCAGGGGGACTGGACAAGATGACCTTTGAGGGTCCCTTCCCAGCTGATGCATTCTGTGAAACTCAGGCACCAAACCTCTCCCCACAAAGGGCCAGGGCAGGATTGAATGCTAAATGAAGTCCTTCACCTGTCTTGGCCCCAGATGTTCACACTGAGCTATGGCAGGGTCCAGCTGGATGCAATCTCTTAGGGCTGAGAGCCAGGGATAGTCTTGCATAGAGGGAGGGCTCTGGGTAGAAGGCATCATGGGGAGGTGGACGTCTGGGCAGGAAAACAGAGCCATATGCTGAGACCTGAGAGTGAGGAGAGGAATTGATACCAGGTCTGGAAAGCCACCACTGGTCCACAGAATGACAGATTCACAACATTCCAGCACGGTGGGGGTTGGAAGGGACCCTGTGCACATCACTAGTCCAACCCAGCTGCTAAAGAAGGCTCACCCACAGCAGGTCACCCTGCCCCCAACCTGCTGCCTAGGACCCACAGGAACCATCTGCTGCTGTGGGCAGTGTGGGGATCTTATCAATGCTGATCAGCATCTAAAAGGTGGGAGTCCAGAGGCTGGACCAGGCTCTTGTAACTGGTGCCCAGTACAAGGCATAGGGTAACAGGCACAAACTGCAACCCAGGAGGTGCCATCTGAACAGGAGGAAATATTTCTTTGGTGTGAGGGTGCTGGAGCTCTGGAGCAGGCTGCCCAGAGAGGCTGTGAAGTCTCCTTCTGTGGAGAGATCCCAAATCCAGCTGGACATTGTGGCCCTGGGCAAGCTGCTGTGGGTGATTGTGCTTTAGCAGGGGGATTGGACTGGACGATCTCCAGAGGGCCCTTCCAAGCCCCTCCATACTGAGATCCTGGGGTCTCAAGCACCACTCCAGCCCTATGCCTTGGGCTGGCCTTCAGCTGGTATTTAAGCTGCAAGGCTGCACCTGTACTTTCCCTGCCTAGCCATCAGAATAGGCTGAGCTCTGGCTGCCTTCTCCCACGTCCCCGTGGCGGAGGATCCCACGTACCTCATGTTGAGTCTGGCTGGGATTTCTGGAGATGGGAGGGGAAGATGTAAGGAAGCTTCACTGGTGGCCCCAGGGCTCTGGGTTTCCTGGGTGATGGGGTTCTGGGGGTTTGTTTTCCTCCAGCAAACAGCCTGGGGAGGGCTTTTTTCTGTCGTGTCAGTCCCAAGCTTCAGGCTTCTGGCACCCGTTGTGGCGTTCTGACAGCAGGCTTTGGAGCAGAGGGTGAACGATGCTGCTCTGCAGGGCTGGTGATATTTACTCAAACACAAACGAATGCTCACTCACATGGCGACTGCGTTTGTCATCCAGAGCTAAAATTAAAAGACATTAAGGCTGAGTCAGAAAGTTATTCCAGGTCCGAGCGGGGAGCACCGAGCGGCGGAGCCACGAGCGAGCAACACTGACATCTTCTGGCTGCCCAAAGCTTGCTCACGGCAGAGACCGGCGGGGGGCTCCTGCGGAACAGTTGCCCGCAGGGCTTGGGGCGGGCAAAAGAGTCTCCTGCTTGCAGGTAAAGGGCTGGGGTTTGTCCGAGCCCACTTCAGGAGTCCTCAGCACCCCTTCGAAATCTGAACAGAGGGTGTGCTGTGGGGATGGTGAAGGGACTTGAACGTCTCTGCCGGAGGTGTGCAAGAGGGGACTGGACGTGGCATTTGGTGCCATGGTTTACAGTCTCACAGTATCACCAAGGTTGGAGGAGCCCTCGAGGATCATCGAGTCCAACCTGTCACCACAGACCTCGTGACTAGACCATGGCTCCAAGTGCCACGTCCAATCCCCTCTTGCACACCTCCTGCAGAGACGTTCAAGTCCCTTCATCATCCTCACATGTCATGAGGTCTGTGGGGACAGGTTGCACTCGATGATCTGTGAGGTCTCTTCCAACCTTGGTGATACTGTGATTCTGTGAAGAAAGGCTGAGAGCCCTGGGGCTGTTTAATCTGGACAAGAGAAGGCTGAGAGGGATCTGATCAGTGTCATAGAACCATAGAATCAATATGGTTGGAAAAGACCTCAGAGATCATCAAGTCCAACCTGACACCCAACACCTCATGACTACTAAACCATGGCTTCAAGTGCTACGTCCAGTCCTCTCTTGAACACCTCCCAGGGATGGTGACTCCACCACCTCCCTGGGCAGCACATCCCAATGGCTAACAACTCTCTCTGGGAAGAACTTTCTCCTCACCTCCAGCCTAAACTTCCCCTGGCACAGCTTGAGACTGTGTCCTCTTCTTCTGGTGCTGCTTGCCTGGGAGAAGAGACCAACCCCCACCTGGCTACAACCTCCCTTCAGGGAGTTGTAGAGAGCAAGAAGGTCTCCCCTGAGCCTCCTCTTCTCCAGGCTAAACAACCCCAGCTCCCTCAGCCTCTCCTCACAAGGCCTCAAGGCCTCTTCCCAGCTTTGTTGTCCTTCTCTGGACACCTTCAAGAGTCTCAATGTCCTGTCAATATCTGAGGGGTGGGTGTCAAGATGAAGGTGCCAGGTTCTTTATGGTGGTGCCCAGTGACAGGACAAGGAAGAAGCTGGAATCCAGGAGGTTTCCACCTCAACATGAAGAGAAATTTCTTTACTCTGAGGGTGCTGGAGCCCTGCAGCAGGCTGCCCAGGGAGGTTGTGGAGTCTTCTTGTCTGGAGACATAAAATCCCTGCCTGGTTGTGTTCCTGTGACCTGCCCTAGGTGATGCTGCTGTGGCAGGGGGGTTGGACTCGATGATCTCTAGAGGTCCCTTCCAACCCCTAACATTCTATGGTTTTATGATTCCATGCCTGACATTGATGACCCAAAATCCATGAGGGTAGGAAGTGATGTTGCTCTTCCATCAGTGCAGGTGACAGGGCTGTATCCATCCTCTCATGTCAGCTGTGCAGTGCAGCACATAGCAAAAGGCAGGTACTGGGGACAGATCCATGCAAACCAGATGAGCAACAGTTGTCTCTGTTTGGTCTGGAATGAGACAGGGCCTGGCTGCCTCCTCCTGATAAACCTGGGAGATATGGGGACCACTGAACCTGGTCCCCAAAGTGATGCCCTCAGCAACTGCTGTAGGCTCTCAGAAAGCAGTCTGGCCCTCAGGTATGGAAGATAACCTCTTGGGTGTGGGTCTCCAGCATCAGTTCTGAGCAAGATGGCAGAACCCACAGGGAGGTAAACAGATTTAGCCATGGGGTTGCTGGGTCCTGAGCCACAGCTTTCTCCCCTGGAGGGGTCTCTTCCAACACACTGTGCATGGGAGAGTTAACTGCATGGTGAGGTGTGAGAAAAATCCACCTCTCCTCATACTTGTGTAGCTGCTGTAGCAGTTAAGAGCCAATCTCCAAGCTGCCTGGGCTTGCCATGATGGCTCACAACACTGCTTGAGGGTGTTGGGTCCATTGCCAGGAGCTCTTTGACAGTGGGGTGTAGCAAGCTCCTGTCCAAGACATAGCATCCGTCATTGTCACTGTGGGGTTGATGCCTTGCAGTCCTGCAGGGGTCAGCTCATTACTCTGGTGGCAGTGGCATGTCTAGGATGCTCTTCTGTGCAGTGGGATGCTAACAGCACTTGAGGTCAGATCCCTAGAGCTTTTCCAGGGCCCTTCCCAAGCAGGCCAGGCTTTCTGCTGGGGTAGGCCAGCGAGTGTCCCATGTTCCTACATGTGGAACTTTGGCTCTGGCTGTATTATTAAATGCAATTCAATTAGTTACAGTTTATTAGGGATAGAACAAGAGGGAATGGCCTCAAGCTGCCACTGGGGAGGTTTAGACTGGACAGTAGGAAAAAATATGTTCCCAGCAAGAGTGGTCAGGGACTGGAAGGTGCTGCCCAGGGAGGTGGTGGAGTCCCCAAGCCTGGATGCGTTTGAAGGTGGTTTGGATGTGGCGCTTGGGGCTATGGTTTAGGGGTGAACTTTGCAGAGTAGGGTTCTGGGTTGGAGTTGGTGATCCTGAGGGTCTTTTCCAACCTGAATGTTTCTGTGATGCTGTGACCTAACAGCAGAGTCTCTCCTTCAGCCTGTTCTGGAGGTCTCACCTCACACAGACTGAGCTGACCGCCACCTTTGCTGCCCTGCGCCGCCATACCCTGTCCCTTCCTCTGACCTTATTTCTTCTAATCTCTTCCAAGGTTCTTTCTTCCCATCCCTGAAGCCCTCTGAAATCGTCTTCAAGGTGATCTTCTGGCTGGGATACTTCAACAGCTGCGTGAACCCCATCATCTACCCCTGCTCCAGCAAGGAGTTCAAGCGAGCCTTCATCAGGCTGCTCAAGTGCCAGTGCCACCGCCGGAGACGCCCCCTCTGGCGTGTCTACGACCACCACTGGAGGGGTGCCTCCATGAGCAGCTCTGTGCAAGACTCTGAGACAGACCTGAGGCCCAGGATTAACACCCTGAACAGCTCCTTCATTTTTAACTCCTCCTTCCAGGAGAGAGGCGGCAAGAGGAGAACGCTCAGCTTCAAGGGCTGGAAAATGCTGACTCCTTTCCAGAAGCCGGCATCCAGCCAGCTGAAGGAGAAGATGAACAGCCTGTCCCACAAAATCCGGGGGGGGGGCAGCAAAGGGGGGGTGACAGCCACCTACAAAACAGAGGTGGAGTCAGTCTCCATTGGGATCCCTCAGGACTTCACGGAGACCATCGACTATCAGACCTACGACTTAACCGACTGCTGCAGGCTGCGCGAGACCGACATTTGAAGCCCCTGGGAGGGCTGCTGGGGGGTCCCTCCGAGGTGTCTTAGCAGAAACAGGAAGAGATGCCAGCTGGGGGGCGGGCAGGCAGGCTGGAAGCAGCGAGCAGGTGTAAAATGCAGTTGCCCAAAGGTCAGGCGTGCGTGCCCTACGCCGGGGTCAGCCCCGCCGGGGGGATCGGGAGCCCCGCAAGTAAGAGCCAGCCGCACAGCCCCATCTCAGCGAGCTGCGGCACCAGGGCAAGGTCTGAGGTGGATATGGCCCTAGGACAAGAGCTGCTTCCTCCAGTGGATGGCTCTGCTTGCCTTGGGAAGGAGCTGTGCAGCCAAGGGAAGCCAGGATGTCTCCTTTGCCTTAAAATGACCACCATAAAATCTAACGGAAAGGTCAAGCCCTGAAAGGTGCCGACCCTGCCTTAGTACATGTGCTCATCTTTCCATCCAGAGGCAGCACCCAGCAAGGACACTGCCAAGCAGCAGCTGGCAGCTGATCCTTTTCCTCATGGGTTGGGAGCTTGCAGCTCTCCAGGGCTGGACTGGACCTCCTGTGCTTTGGAGAGCAAGCAGAGTGCGGTGGTATTCCCAAGCAGGGCAGGGGGGATTCTGCCTCTCAGCCATCATGCCTGCGGTGACCACAGCTTTGTCCCTTCCACACAGCCTGGTTTTAGGCTAGAGGAGCAGTTCAGATGCATTCACAGGTGCCAGTGGGTGTGCAGGGCTCCCTTCTCTGTTTCCAGCCTGTGATGGGTTTCTCATTTCACGTTCCAGTGAAGCACTTGCAGCCCATCTTGCTCCAGCGTGCACCTGTCTGTGAGGCAGAGAGAAAGCAGCTCCTTTAGGTCTCACTCATCCCCACCCTTTTCTCCCCCCTTCTTCCTCTTGGTGTTCTCTCCCTCAGACAGCACAGAAGAAAGATGCATCCCAGGAGCTTCACTCAGGGCCATAGTCAACCTGTGCTGTGGCTCAGGAAAGGTGGGATGGCTGTTTGGGGCCCATTCCTACTGCCCGTGGAGCCAAAGCTGAAACAGAGCTGAGATGGAGCTGGATGGATTTTCTTTCCAGTCAGGGTCACAGCTATGAATACTCTCCCAAGTGGCTTCCCACATACCTGATGCACCAAAGCCTTTGGTGGCTGTCTGCCATTTTCCTCAGCTGTGTCAGCTGGCATGGTCAACAGCAATGTCAGTGAGGGCTGGGGGGTTTTTGCCCAGCTCACAGCCCCAGAGTGGGAGCTCCCCTCAGGAGGGCACCATGGCCTCCTCTGGGGAGCTCAGGGAGGTTGGAGCCATGGCAGGCACACCTCAGCTAGGCTCACCCAGATTGTGCTTTGCAGCTCAGAACATAGAATCACAGAACTGGTAGGGCTGGAAGGCACCTCAAGGATTATCCACTTCCAACCCCCCTGCCATGGGCAGGGGCACCTCACACTACAGCAGGTTGCTCAGAGCCACATCCAGCCTGGCTGCAAACACCTCCAGGGATGAGGCCATGGTCACCCAAACTCTACTTGGCCATGTGCTGCAGTTTGGTCAAGTTTCAGACAGGCAGTGATCACAACAAGTGGCCATCAGATAAAGCTGTGAGCAGAGACAGGAGACCTGTAGGTGATGGAGGCAAAGTGTGAGGTGGAGAGTCTCAAGCCAGGTGACTAAAGAACAGGAACATGGAGTGGAGTGGTGGAAAGAAGACACTCAGCATGTCCTGGATGGAAACTCATCCACATCAGCACTGCCCCCCAGACCCACTAGAAGGCTTTCCTGAATGTACCTACAGCACATCTAGCTAATCCTCCTCAGGGTGGCTATCAAAGGAAGGTGGAAGGCTCTTAGGCATGGAATCATGGAATCTTTTAGTCAGGAGAGACCTTTAAGGTCATCAAGTCCAACTGGTAGCACTGCACTGCCAGGTCACCACTTGGACATGTCCCTCAGCACCACAGCTAGAGACAAGGTTAGGGCTGGTCTCCCAGGCAACCAGCACCAGAACAAGAGGACACAGTCTCAAGCTGTGCCAGGGGAGGTTTAGACTGGAGGTGAGGAGAAAGTTCTTGACAGAGAGAGGAATTGGCCATGGGGATGTGCTGCCCAGGGAGGTGGTGGAGTCACCATCCCTGGAGGGGTTCAAAAAGGCTTGGATGTGGCACTTGGAGCCATGGTTTAGTTGTCAGGAGGTGTTAGGTATTAGGTAACAGGTTGGACTTGATGATCTCTGAGGTCTTTTCCAACCTGGCTGATTCTATGGTTCTGTATGCTCCTATCAGTGCAGACTGTGCAGGGGCTTTTAGCAGCTGCTGCTGAGTTCATTCCCACCAAGGAGCTGACATTATTGCCTACACTTATAACCACAGAGTGGGTTGGGTAGGAAGGGACCATGAAGATCACCTAGTTTCAACCCCCCTGCCACGGGCAGAGACATCTTCCACTAGAGCAGGTTGTTCCAAGCCTCATCCAGCCTGGCTTTGAACACTTCCAGGGATGAGGCACCCACAGTTTCTCCCTGAGCTTTTAAATAGATTTATTTCTTCTTCTTCTTCTTTTCATTTTTGTTTCCCCCCCCCCCAACTTTGAAATGCTTGCATTGAGACCCTCCAGATGTCCCACCCCTGGAACCATTCCAGGTCAGGTTGGTTGGGGCTCTGTATAACCTGCTGCAGCTGCAGGTTGGTAGATGATCAGCAGAAGGATGTAGTTGAAGATGGTCACTGCTGATTACAGGGCACTTGCACTAAATGGCTCTTCAAGCTCTCCTCCACCCCAAAGCATTGTATGAGCCTATGCATACAGGCACCTAGATGCCCAAACTGTGGCTCATTTCCTTGCTGCAGCTGACTTGGCCTCAAGAGAGAGCACAGAAGGTGCTGAAGGAAAGCCTTGAGCCCTGCTGTGCTTGAGGCAAAGAGCTCCCAAAGAGTTGAAAGCTATGTTGGACGTGGCTCTGAGCAACATGATGTAGTTGAAGGTGTCCCTGCTCACAGCAAGGGGATTGGAGTAGATGGTCAGGGAGTTATACACTCATAGAATCAATAAGGTTGGAAGAGCCCTCAGGCCAAAGGCTTGTTTCTCAGCTCAGCAAGACCCTCCCTTCCACTTAGCATCTTGCCTCAGAAGCAGCAATGCCAGGACTGGACCCTGAGTCCATTTGTGTAGAGCATCACTAGAGGAGCCCAGGCTGCCTTTGGTGGCCAGAGAGGAAGGACAGCCTTGTATGAACTATAACCCAAGTCCCTAGAATTGCACATTTCTCCCTCAGTCTCTTAATCTCCAAGCTCTCCCAGGGCAGGGGAAGCCCGTTCAGACCTTCAGGAGGTAACTTTGCTCTGCCCCCACTGACTTCTTTGGACCAACCAGGGCGTGAGCAGCTGAGGGTATGGCCCCGTTTCTCCAGCTGTGCCGAGCAGCGTTCCCAAAGCAGCTGGGCCTGGGTTCCCCAGGGCTCTGCGCCTCCCCTGCGCCGGCTCTGTGGCACTTCTGCACCCTCGGAGCTCGCTGCTTCCACCAGCCGGGCGCGGAGGGTGCTGAAGAACAGCTCTGGTGTCGGCAGGGTGCCTGGGCAAGGGGGGAGGAAGGTCCCTGCCAGGCTGCCCTGGGCTGCAGCTGGGGGGCATTACTATTGTTTACAGTGTGTATATAAGTGTACATTTTCTTTAGCAGACATGGGAATTTTGTATGTATAGAGGTTTATTTTTCATCCCCTTCCTCCTACTCCCCCTCTTCCCCTTCCCCACCCCCTCGCCCTTTCCCCACCCCAGATGTATTTATTAGCCAGAGTATTTCTGTTTTGTGATGCCAGTCCTGTCAGGTTGATGTAAGCTCTGTGGAGCAGGATGCACAGGGTTTTGTTTCTTTGTACCAAATACATGCACAGACCTGGCCTGCAGGCTGCTGAGAGTCCCTCCTGCGGCTGGGGGCTGGGGGGAAGGGGTTGAAGGGAGGGAGGGAGGAAAGGGGAGGGAGGAAAGAGGAAAAGAGGAGAGAGAGGGAGGGAAGGAGGGAGGAAGGAAGGGAGGGAGGGAGGGAGGAAGGAAGGGAGGGAGGAAAGAGGTGAGAGGAAGGAGGAGGGAGGGAGAAAGGGAGGGAGGGAGAAAATTATGGCCAAAAGGGTTGTAGGGAATGAGGGAGGGAGGGAGGAGAAGGGGAGGGAGGGAGGAGAAGGGGAGGGAGGGAGGAGAAGGGGAGGGAGGGAGGAGAAGGGGAGGGAGGGAGGAGAAGGGAGGGAGGGAGGAGAAGGGGGGGAGGGAGGAGAAGAGATGAAGGAAGGAAGGGAGGGAGGGAGAAAGGAGGAGGGGGAGGAAAGAGGAGAGAGGGAGGAGGAGGGAGGAAGGGAGAGAGGAAAGAAGGAAGGGAGGCAGGGAGGAAAGAGGAGAGAGGAAGGAGGAGGGAGGGAGAATGGGAGGGAGGGAGAAAATATGGAAAAAAGGGTTGTAGGGAATGAAGGAGGGAGGGAGGAAGGAGGAGGGAGGGGGGAGGAAAGAAGAGAGAGGAAGGAGGGGGGAGGAGAGAGGAAGGAGGAAGGGAGAAAAGGAGGGAGGGAGCAAAATATGGGTATTATCCACTGTGGGTTGTGCTCAGACTTTGAAAGAGAGGAAAGACAGGGACCTGCTCAGCTGGGTCCAGTGAAGAGCACAGAGGTGACCAGGGGGGTGGGCAAGCTGGAGGAGTGGGGCTGTGTTCAACAAGGCCAAGTGCAAGGATCTGCACATGGGGCAGGGCAGTCCCCAGTATCAACACAGGCTGGGCATGAAGGGCTGGGGACCAGCCCTGTGGAGAAGGACTTGAGGGTGCTGCTGAGTGCAAAGCTGGACGTGAGCTGGCACTGAGTGCTCACAGCCCAGAGCCAACCTGTCCTGGGCTGATCCCCAGCAGGGTGGGCAGCAGGGGCAGGGAGGGGATTCTGCACCTCTGCTCTGCTGAGACTCCACCTGCAGTGCTGGGGCAGCTCTGGAGTGCTCAGCACAGACAGAGACCTGTTGGAGCAGGGCCAGAGGAGGCCACAGCAATGCTGGGAGGGCTGGAAGCCCTCTGCTGTGAGGCCAGGCTGAGAGAGTTGGGGGTGTTCAGCCTGGAGAAGGCTCCAGGGAGACCTCGTGGTGGTCTTTCAGTACTTGAAGGAGCTTCCAGAAAAGATGGGGAGGGACTCTTGCTTGAGGAGAAGAGTGCTAGGACAAGGGGTGATGGTTTGAAACTGAAAGAGGCAGATTTAGGTTGGATATTGGGAAGAAATTCTTCTCTGTGAGGGTGCTGAGACACTGGCCTAGGTTGCCCAGAGAGGTGATGGAAACCCCAGCTCTGAGAGAGTTGAAAGCTATGTTGGACATGGCTCTGAGCAGCATGATCTAGTTGAGGGGGTCCCTGCTCACAGCAAGGGGATTGGAGTAGATGGTCATAGAATCATTGAATCAATAAGGTTGGAAGAGACCTCAAAGACCATCGAGTCCAACCTGTCACCCCACACCTCATGGCTACTAGACCATGGCACCAAGTGCCACGTCCATGAAGGTCCCTTCCAGCCCAAGCCATTCTGTGCTTCTGAGACCTGGTTTGGAGTTTCACAAGGATAATTGCTTCCACATGAAGGAGTTTATGGTGGGAACAAGTCAGAAGAGGCTGTTCCACACAGGGATGAAGAAGTCCCACCAGCCATATCTTCTCCCAGATGGCTCACAGCACCCAGTCCCTACAGCACCCTGGGAGACTGCATCCTGCCAAGAGGCTGGGAAGGAGAAGCCAGAGACTGCAACAGACCCTGAAGTCTCCTGAGGCTAAAACAAAAGCAATGTCCGGATCTGTGCAGCTCAACAAACCAAATTTAGCCAACTTCTAAGAGCTGGTGTGGGCAGTGCTGGGGGATAATAGATGTCTTGGGGGTTGGAAGGTAGGGTGTAGGCAGCAGAAATAGCTTTTATGCATTGTCTGGGAATGCCATCTCCGGTTTATTATCCCCAGCACGCCAATGCCGTTCTCACAACACAGCCTAAAGCATGCTTTGCACAGCTTGGGAAGTGCTGGGCTTGAATCACACAATCAGCCAGCTTGGAAGAGACCTCCAAGATCATCCAGGCCAACTGATCAGCCAACCCTAACTGATCAACCAGACCATGGCACTCAGTGCCTCATCCAGGCTTTTCTTCACAGCATCACACAGGATCACAGGATCACAGGATGTTAGGGGCTGGAAGGGACCTCTAGAGATCATCTCATCCAAGCCCCCTGCAGAGCACACCTCCAGGGACCTCAACCCCACCACCTCCCTGGGCAGCACATTCCCATGGGCAATCTCTCTCTCTGGGAAGAACTTCTTTCTAAAATCAGCCTAAACTTCCCCCTGGCACAGCTTGAGACTGTGTCCTTTTGTTCTGGTGCTGGTTGCCTGGGAGAAGAGACCAACCCCCACCTGTCTACAACCTCCCTTCAGGGAGTTGTAGAGAGCAATGAGGTCTCCCCTGAGCCTCCTCTTCTCCAGGCTAAGCAACCCCAGCTCCCTCAGCCTCTCCTCACAGGGCTGTGCTCCAGACCCCTCCCCAGCCTTGTTGCCCTTCTCTGGACACCTTCCAGCAACTCAGCATCTTTCCTAAACTGAGGGGCCCAGAACTGGACACAGGACTCAAGGTGTGGCCTCACCAGTGCTGAGTCCAGGGCAAAGTGGCCCCTTTAGGTACTGGCAGGCAGTTCTAAGTCCCTCCAAAGTCTTCTCTTCTCCAGGCTGCACAACCCCAGCCCCCTCAGCCTACCCTCAAAGCAGAGAAGGTTGGATGTGGCTCTGAAGAAAACTGTTTTAGTATAATGGGTTCTTGACCACAGCAGGGGGGTTGGAACTAGGTGATCCCTTCCAACCCAACCCATCCTGTGGCTCTGTGAAGGCAATGTAGGCTTGTTAGTCTCCTCTGGAAGGAGGGCTGGCCAGGTATCAATATCCCAGGAGCTGTTTGCAGATTGAATCTGAGGAGCAAGCCCCAGCACACATGTGGTCTTCTGCATCCTGTGACATCAGTCTGTATCATTTCATGGCTGTACAAAGTCACCTCCTAATTGGTGTGGCAAATGAGGCAGATGTGGTTTAGTCTCGCCCAGAGACTCAGCTGCCTTGAGCTCCTGGGTCCCAGAGGTCCTGGACCACAGGATCAGAGGATGTTAGGGTTTGCAAGGGACCTCCAGAGATCATCCAGTCCAACCCCCCTGCCAGAGCAGGACCATAGAATCCAGCACAGGTCACACAGGAACACATCCAGATGGGGCTGGAAGGTCTCCAGAGAAGGAGACTCCACAGCCTCTCTGGGCAGCCTGCTCCAGTGCTCTGGGACCCTCCCAGTGAAGCAGTTCCTCCTCATGTTGAGGTGAAGCCTCCTGTACTGTAGCTTATATGCATTGTTCCTTGCCCTATCCCAGGGTGCAGGTGAGCAGAGCCTGTGCCCTCCCTCCTGACCCCCAGCCCTCAGACACTTATCAACGTTTATTAAATCCCCTCTCAGTCCTCTCCAGACTGAACAGCCCCAGGGCTCTCAGCCTCTCCTCCCCAGGCAGTGCTGCAGTCCCTTCAGCATCCTGGCAGCCCTCCCCTGGACTCTCTCCAGCAGATCCCTGTCCCTCCTGAACCGGGGAGCCCAGGACTGGATGCAATACTCCAGCTGTGGCCTCCCCAGGGTAGCTGGATCCCAGCTACCACCACCTGAGCAACCTCTCTGAGGACACAGGGGTTTTTCTGTGGAGGCACTGCCAGCAGCTCAGTATTTATAGGACATTCTGGTTTGTTTGCTTTCTTGGCTGCAAGTACAGAGTGAAAAGAGGGCTGGTCAGGAACTGTCTGTCCTGGCAGAGTGGTGCCACTCCTGACCAGCCACAGGTTAGCTGAGGCTCCTCTCCAGCTCAGGATCTGATTCATTTCTCCTCTCTTCTGTGTCTGCATTTTAGCCATGCTTCATTTCTCCTGCTACAGAGACATTCATTCTCTTGCCTTCTTTAGGTGGCTCTGAAGTTCCTCCTTGCTTTTGGCTGCCTACACTAGCTCTGTGCCATCAGCAGATGTGTTTGCCCCTATTTCCAACCAGCACATGGACCAGCACAGCATGCTCAGGGCTAACCAAAGCCCTGTGACCTTCTGTGGTCACTCACCAGTGCCCTTCTCTGAGCACTGACCATTCAAGCCCTCTCCTTGCTTGCTCCTAGGACAGCTGTAGAGCCACAACAACAGTTTCCTGCTCATGCTGTGATCCCTTAGCTCCTCTTTAACATCACAGTACATTATCACAGCACATTAGAGGTTGGAAGGGACCTCCAGAGATCATCCAGTCCAAGCCCCCTGCCAGAGCAGCATCACCCAGGGTAGTCTGCACAGGAATGCATCCAGGTGGGTTTGGAAAGTCTCCAAAGAAGGAAACTCCACAGCCTCCCTGGGCAGCCTGCTCCAGGGCTCTGTCACCCTCACTGTACAGAAGTTTCTCCTCATACTGAGGTGAAATCTTCCTTGTTCAGGCTTGTGCCTGTTGTTCCTTGTCTTGTTATTGTGCACCACCAAAAAGAGCTTGGCCCCCTTGACTTGTCACCCACCCCTCAGATACTGATAGACATTGATCAGATCCCCTCTCAGCCTTCTCTTCTCCAGACTAAGCAGCCCCAGGGCTCTCAGTCTCTCTTCACAGGGGAGATGCTCAAGTCCCCTGAGCATCCTCCTGGCTCTCCACTGGACTCTCTACAGCAGGTCTCTGTCTCTCTTGACCTGGGCAGCCCCAAACTGGGCACAGTATTGCAGGTGTGGTCTGAGCAGGGCAGAGTAGAGGGGGAGAAGAACCTCCCTAGCCCTGCTGGCCACACTTCTCTTGATGTCTCCAAGGATACCCCAGGGTAGTGTGGCCTTTTTGAAGACCTTCAGGATATCCAAAGGCACCATGCCTACCAAGCCCCCTTCATCCACCACAGTCACAACCCCTCTGTGAGATCTTGCTTCTCTGCAAGCTGCTGGGTCCATGCTCTTCTGCTGTGAGCCACCTCCCTGAAGCTTCATTGCTCAGCTTTTAAACATCATTGCAAAGTAACTGCCATTCCCCCAGGCTCCCCTTAAGGCTCTTTGGATATCAAGGTAACCCTCCCCAAACCCCAATCTTTGCTTCTTTTGCTTAGCAAGTCAAGCAAGTCCCATTTAACTTGATTTAAAATGCCTGCCCAGGTGGTCCAGGCCCCTGGGAAAAGCCTCCTGAGATAAGCAGTGGCCATTTGCACTTCATGGCTGGGTTCTCACCAGTGCTCTGCAGGCAGGTCCACAGGGCAGACACCAGACATAGAATCAGAGATGAAGTCCAACTGGTCTCTGACTCTACCCAGGCTGGTGTTAAACCACATCCCTCAGCACCACATCTCTGCCTCTTTGAAACACCTCCAGGGATGGGGATTCAGCCACCTCCCTGGGGAGCCTGTGCCAGTGGTCAGTCACCCTCTGCCAGCTCCATCCACATTTAACCCCCAAACTAAAGCTGCTAGGTCTGTCAAGCAGAAAGAGCCAAGTGGGAGCCAGCTCATCTCGGGAAACCATGCTGAAAGGTTGGCATGGGATGATGCTTCAGCCAGGAATGCCTCAAGGGGAGATCAAAAAGGGACCACAAGCACTATCTCGAGAGTTGCCTTCCTCCTCAGCCTGCTCCCTTTACCTTGAAGGCCAAGGAATGTCAGAGGAGCCACAGGTTTAGATCCCCTCCACCTCCAGCCCACACCTGACTCTTGGATTTAAGATGTGCTCTCTGGTTTTGATTCTCAGTGTCCACAGAGGGCCTCCCAGTACCAGAGGAACCTCTTCTCAGTTTAGATATGGTTCACATGCTCCACATGTCGTACAGATACAGGATGAGATGCTTTCCTGTGAGCTCCTGTAGTGAAACCATCCCTGTATCTGGGCCTGGCTTTAAAACCTCCCAGAAATGATTCCTCTTCTCTTGCTTGGGTCAGTGGAGTTTCTGCCAGGAAATAGGAAGGGCTGGGTAAGGCAGAAAGACCACCAGGGGGAAGGGAAGGATGGGAGGTCAGGAAACCAGAAGTGGCTGGGCAGAGATGGGAGTTGTCTTCTATTCCAGAAGGCAGATAGCAGCTGGACCAGCTCCTAAGTGTCTCTGTGATGTGGAGCCATTAGCAGCCAGCTCCACCCAGAGTCCTGAAGTCATCCTGAGGCTTTCCCTTAGCAGTATCTCTTACTCCTTAACATTAATGAGCTTTGGGTGATGCCTTGACTCACATCGCAGTGCAAAACATCCATTGTCCCCCTGCCTATCTGCTTTTCTGCAAGCTGTCCAAACCTGAGTGCTTCCCCCCATTGTGTCACCCCCAGTGGATGTGGCTGCAGATGTCCCTGCTGGCTGCAGGGGGTTGGACTAGATGACCTTTAAAGGTCCCTTCCAAGCCAAAGCATTCTGTGATTCTATGATATGAAACACTTTCAGGATGAAGCAAGCTTGCATTTCTTGCTGGTGTTATTTCCATCCCTTAGCTTGCATGCTTGTGAGTGTTTTCAGAGCACCCATCCCCTGGGGAGCTCTCTCACATCCTTACCTCCTTCTCTCGGTGCTATCACAGAAGCATAGAATGGCTCAGCTTGGAAGGGACCTTAGGGATCACAGAATCACAGAATGGTTGGGATTGAAAGGGACTTCCCTGCAGTCAGCAGGGACATCCTCAACTAGATCAGGCTGCCCAGAGCCCTCACCTTGAATATCTCCAGGGATGGAGCCTCAACCACCTCCCCAGGCAACCTGTTCCAGTGTGCCACCACCCTCGTGGTAAAGCACTTGTTCCTATCTTCCCACTTGATCTCTCTTTCTCCTCATCCCCAGAGGAACTCCTTTGTGTGTCCCCTGGAAGGAGTGATCAGTGGGTTGGCTGCATCTGGCCTGGCCACATCCTTCAGCAGAAGGGAACTTCTCCCAGCCCAGGCTGAACCGAGGTGGGTCACGTCAGATAGAGAGGAATGTGCCTAAGCTGCCCTCAGGTCAGGGGTGAGCGGTGATGAGCTGCACTTGGCTCAGGAAAGCTCCTGCTCTCCCACTCTGCCATTTCCCAGTGGAAGTGTTTGTCCTGGAGCAGCAGGCGTGGCTGGGGTGATGGCAACACATAGCAAGGAGATGAGAGAGGCCGGAGGGTACAGGGAGCAGGGTGGAGAGTGCAGGCTTAGAGCAAGCTGGGGAAGGGATCCTGCTGGTAAAGGAGCTCAGAGCCAATCTGGTGAGCCCAAGGCCACGTAGCCTCTTCACAAACCACGAGGACAGCTCTGGGAGTGAGAAGCAGTGCAATTTTATAGACACAGGCATAAATAGCTCTTTGAATCCAGATAAAGATACACAAACAGACAGACAGATGTGGAAACAGACCTTTCATTTTATCTGTGTATGTCTTTACCAACATTACCTGCTCTCACCACCCTCATGGTGAAGAACTTCAGCTGCTGCCTGGTGCAGGTCTCTCCTCTCCCCACCATGCAGGAGCACAATGGTTGTCAGCACAGAAGGGGGTAAAATTTCAACCCCTTTGCCTTTGGGAATAAGCAGCAGGAGCAGGAAGGGGTCAATGATTTGGGGGCATATTCCTCCACACAAGCAAGTCCAGGTGTTAGCAAGAGCACAGAGTCTCAGACTCCCAGCATGGTGGGGTTTGGAAGGGACCTCTGCAGGCCATCCAGTCCAATCCCCCAGCTGAAGCAGGGTCACCCAGAACAGCTTGCCCTGGATCACAATGTCCAGGTGGGTTCAGAATCCCTCCAGAGAAGACTCCACCACCTCTGTGGGCAGCCTGCTCCAGGGCTCCAGCAGCCTCACAGCAAAGAAGTTTCTCCTCAGGATGGTCTGAACACCCCCAGAGCAGGGAGGAAGCACCAGTTAGGAGCTTGCTTACCTGTAGGCAGATGAAGTTTCAAACGAAGCAGGGCAGAGCAGGAGGGCTGTGTGCTGATGTCCCTGTACCAGTTTCCTGGAGACGTAAGGCCCTCAGCTGGTGAGACTCAGCATAGCACAGCTGCAGACTGTGCCACATCAGCGTTCCCCTAAGCAGGATGGGTTTGTGCCCTCTCTCCTTGCTCTGCCGTCATCCTCTACGGCTGTCGAGGCCACAAAACCTCCCCGGAGCGCCTGCCAGCTCCTCCTGCGTTGCTGGCATCCTACCAGCTGAGCCCTCGGGCTCTGCCCAGCCAAACCAAACACACTGAGCTCTGCTAGTTTTAGTTTTTGTTTCATCTCTCCTCTTACAAATCAACTTCTCCAGCCCCTGACTCACACCCTGTGCTGCTGCCTTGCCATCTGCCAACAATCTTGCAAACTGCTCCCTGGCAGCCACCCTGCTTGGGGCCACATTGCCCCGGGAGAAACCTGATGCTGTTGCTTCTCCTCTGAACGCTAACTGCTGGCTCCATTGCTGCTCTCACACCAGCAGCAATCACCTCTAACATCACTGAGCCCAAGCACAAATCCAGGCTGGGGCAGGAGTGGCTTGACAGCAGGCTGGGGGAGAAGGGCTTGGGGGTGTCAGCTGGTGACAGGCTCCTCAGCAGCCAGAGATCATCCCTGGCAGCACAGCAGGGAGCTGTGTGCTGGGCTGCAGCCAGAGCAGGGAGAGCAGCAGCACAGGGAGGGGATTCTGCCCCTCCTCTCTGCTCTGCTCAGACCTCACCTGCAGCACTGCCTCCAGCTCTGGGGCCCCCAGCACAACAGGGACATAGAACTGCTGGAGAAGGTCCAGCGGAGTGCCAAGAATATGATCAGAGGGATGGAGAACTTCCCTTACAGGGACAGGCTGAGGGAGCTGAAGAGAAGAGAAGGCTCCAGGGAGACCTTAGAGCAACCTTCTAGTACTTTAAGCAGGCTCCAGGAGAGCTGGGGACAAAACACACTCCCTGGATCCTGCTCCCTGTTGGACTCGGTGATCTCAAAGGTCTCCTCCAACCTGGTTTATTCTATTCTAGTCTAGTCTAGTCTAGTCTACTCTAGTCTATTCTAGTCTACTCTATTCTACTCTATTCCCATTCTGTTCTATTCTATTCTGTTCTATTCTACTCTTCTCCCGTTCTGTTCTGTTCTGTTCTATTGTATTGTATTGTATTGTATTCTATTCTATTCTGCTCTGCTCTGCTCTGCTCTGCTCTACCCTTGCTCTACCTCCGTGCTGAGGCTGTCCCTCCAAGCCCGCCGCCCCGCCCCGCGTCCCTAGCAGGCGCTCCCCGCGGCCCGTGAGTGCCGATGTGCCACAAGAGGGCAGCAGAGAGCCGCCCGTCCTGCTGGCGCAGCGTCCCCTCCGCACCCTGCCGAGCAGCAGTCGGCGGTCCCCGGCCAGCAGAAACCCCCGGAATCCCAGCACGGTGAGGGTTGGGAGGGACTCCTGGAGGTCACCCGAGTCAATCCCCTCGGCTACAGCAGGGGCACCCACAGGAGCTCGCCCAGTATCACAATGTCCTCCTGTTTGCTCTCCAGGAAAGCAGACTCCACCACCTCTCTGGGCAGCCTGCTCCAGGGCTCCAGCAACTTCAGATTCAAGTTGTTCTTTCATGTTTAGGTGGAGCCTCCTCTGTTCTAACTTGTGGCCATTGCCTCTTGTCCTGTCGCTGGGCACCACTTGAAAAGAATCTGGCCCCATCCTCTCACCCTGCCCTCACTCAACCCTTTATCTCTTGCTGAGCAGTGATCAGATCCCCTCTCAGGTTGCTCTTCTCCAGGCTCAACAGCCTCAGGGCTCTCAGCCTTTCCCCCTCACAGAGATGCTCCAGGCTCTTCAGCATCTTCGTGGCTTCTTTCTTGTGAGCAGCAGCTGAGAGAACAGGGCTTGCTCATCCTGCAGAGAAGGAGGCTGAGGAGGGAGCTGGGGTTGCTTAGCCTGGAGGAGGCTCAGGGGAGACCTTCTTGCTCTCTGCAGCTCCCTGAAGGGAGGTTGGAGCCAGCTGGGGGTTGGTCTCTTCTCCCAGGCAACCAGCACCAGAACAAGAGGACACAGTCTCAAGCTGTGCCAGGGGAGGTTCAGGCTGGATGTTAGGAAGAAATCCTTCCCAGAAAGAGAGATTGCCCATTGGAATGTGCTGCTCAGAGAGGTGGTGGAGTCACCATCACTGGAGGTGTTTAAGAAGAGACTGGATGGGGTGCTTGGTGCCATGGTTTAGTTGATCAGATGGTGTTGGGTGATAGGTTGGACTTGATGATCTCAAAGGTCTTTTCCAACCTGGTTAATTCTATTCTCTTCTATTCTACAAGTCCCTGAGAAAAGGTTGGAGCCAGGTGGGGGTTGCTCTCTTCTCCAACCTGGTGCAACTTGAAGAAAAGAGAAAACAGCCTCAAGTTGCCCCAGGAGAGGTTTAGGCTGGACATGAGGAACAATTTCTTCCCCAAAAGGGTTGTCAAGCCCTGGACCAGGCTGCCCAGGGCAGTGATGGAGACCCCACCCCTGGAGGGCTTGATGTGGTGCTGAGGGACATGGTTTAGCACCACCCTCAGTGGAGTTGGATAATGGTTGGACTGGCTGATCCTGAAGGTCTTTTCCAACCTGTGTAATTCCATGGTTCATGGTTCCATGATTCAGTTAATTGCCAAACCTTTTTTGTCAGCTTTTCTCTTTTCATCAGTTCTGTCACTGTTTATCCCAAGCACTTTTAAATGCATTTTCAAGCAGTTCTACCTGGGCACTCTCAGAGGTGTCACTGCCAGAGGGGCTCTGCAGCTGAAGAAACACTCTCCAGCTCACACAAGGAGGAGCTGGCAGACTCAGAACCGACCTTGGCAGATATTCCTTATCCTGGGCACTGCTGTTTAGTCTTTTCCCAGTTCAGCAGCACTGGCATCTCGTCCCTGAGGCCTCTCTGAAGCTCTGGAGTGCTCAGCACAGCACAGACAGGGACCTGTTGGAGCAGGGCCAGAGGAGGCCACAGCAATGTTGGGGGGGGGCTGGAAGCCCTCTGCTGTGAGGTCAGGCTGAGAGAGTTGGAGTTGTTCAGCCTGGAGGAGACTCCAGGGAGACCTTCTGGTGGCCTTTCAGTACTTGAAGGGGACTACAGGAAGGATGAGGAGGGACTTTTTATTGGGGACTGTCATGACAGGACAAGGGGTGATGGTTTAAAGCTAAAGGAGGGAGGTTCACAATGGAGAGAAGGAAGAGCTGGTTTATGCTGAGGGTGGTGAGACCCTGTCCCAGGTTTCCCAGAGAGGTGGGAGATGCCCCATGTATCATAGTAGTATAGTATCAGTCAGGATTGGAAGGGACCACCAGGATCATCTAGTTCCAACCCCCCTGCCATGGGCAGGGACACCCCACACTACATCAGGCTGGCCAGAGCCTCATCCAGCCTGGGCTTAAACACCTCCAGGGATACAGCCTCAACCACCTCCCTGGACAACCCATTCCAGGGCTTCACCACTCTGATGGGGAAGAACTTCCTCCTTCCTTCCCCATGGCTGGACCCATCCCAGGCCAGGTAGGTTGTGGCTCTGAGCAACCTGCTCTAGCTGCAGATGTCCCTGCTGACTGCAGTGGAGCTGCTCTAGATGACCTTGAAAGGCCCTTTCCAAGCCAAGCCATCGTGTCATGTGTGTGCAGACCTCTGTTTGCAGCCTGCTGCATGGAAGAGCTGCAAGACACTGAGCAAAGTCTTCAGGAGGCTCCCAAGGCTTTTTTTATTACAACATTTATTCCAATCTAGAAGAAGGCACTTACAAGACAGAAAAGGAGGGGAACACAAAAAGGAAGGGAAGTGGGAATTCCAGTGACAAAGAAACCATTTCCCAGACCCAAAGGAAAACCCAGCAGGAGCACCCTTCCCCATGAGCAGGACATCACACAGGAGTGAAGCTGTGGCAGACTAAGGGGTTGATAACAGTTAGCCTCAGTTGTTGTTGTTGAATAGAAAAGAAAGGAACAACAAACCCAAGACAAAAGCTGTTCTGCTCTGAACTGAACTAGAAATCAGACAGAAAAGAGCTCCTCCACACACACACCTGTCCCAGGTGTGGGGGTTGGGGGTAGTGGTGGTGGTGGCAACCACTGGGTCCTTCAGTTGCAGCCCTGCAGGAGGTCCTGGTACATCTCGATGAGGTGAGCGGCCTCCCTCTGCCCAGACAGCACAGCACCGTGGGTGGTGGAGTAATACTTCCTGTGAGTGGCCTCCCCAGAGAACAGCACCTGCATGGGCTGGGGGCAAAGAACAGCACAGCTGCTCAGCAGAGCCTGCTTGGACAGCAGATGCCAGCAGGAGACAAATGTTTCTGTGCTCTCCCAGCTCCCCATGAGCTGGCAGCAGTGGGTAGGATAGGATAGGATAGGGTAGGATAGGGTAGGGTAGGATAGGATAGGGTAGGGTAGGGCAGGATAGGGTAGGGCATGATAGGATAGGGTAGGGTAGGGTAGGGTAGGGTAGGGTAGGGTAGGGTAGGGTAGGGTAGGGTAGGGTAGGGCATGATAGGATAGGATAGGGTAGGGTAGGGTAGGGTAGGGTAGGGCATGATAGGATAGGGTAGGGTAGGGTAGGGTAGGGTAGGGTAGGGTAGGGTAGGGTAGGGTAGGGTAGGGCAGGGCAGGGCAGGGCAGAGCAGGGCAGGGTAGAGTAGAGTAGGATAGGATAGCATAGGATAGCATAGCATAGCATAGCATAGCATAGCATAGCATAGAATAGAATAGAATAGAATAGAATAGAATTAACCAGGTTGGAAAAGACCTTCAAGATCATCAAGTCCAACCTATCACCCAACACCATCTAATCAACTAAACCATGGCACCAAGCACCCCATCAAGTCTCTTCCTAAACACCTCCAGGGATGGTGACTCCACCACCTCTCTGGGCAGCACAGCAACCAGCACCAGAACAAGAGGACACAGTCTCAAGCTGTGCCAGAGAAGGTTTAGGCTGGAGGTGAGGATAAAGTTCTTCCCAGAAAGAGAGATTGGCCATTGGAATGTGCTGCCCAGGGAGGTGGTGGAGTCACCATCCCTGGAGGTGTTCAAAAAGGCTTGGATGTGGCACTTGGTGCCGTGGTTTAGTATTCATGAGGTGTTGGGTGACTCCCTTCAGGTAGCTGTAGAGAGCAATGAGGTCTCCCCTGAGCCTCCTCTTCTCCAGGCTGAGCAACCCCAGCTCCCTCAGCCTCTCCTCACAGGGCTGTGCTCCAGACCCCTCCCCAGCCTTGTTGCCCTTCTCTGGACACGTTTAAGAGTCTCAATGTCCTTCTTAAACTGAGGGGCCCAGAACAGGACACAGGACTCCAGGTGTGGCCTAACCAGTGCTGAGCACAGAGGCACAAAAGCCATGGTTTAGTTGTCAGGAGGCGTTAGGTGTTAGGTAATAGGTTGGACTTGCTGATCTCTGAGGTCTTTTCCACCCTTATTGATTCTATGATTCCAGAGAGCCGGGAATCCCCCTGGGTGCTGGGATTCCAAGCACAGAGGGGAAGATCCTCCCCACATCAGCCCTTCAGAGGGGCATGTACCAAGCCCCTGGAGCACAGCCTGCCGGAGGTGCAGCCGGGAGGCCGTCCCTTCCGGGCGGCGCCGTGCGCCCGTGCCGGCGCGGCAGCCCCGCGGCCCACACTCACCCGGGTCTTGGAGCTCTGGGCGTAGGGCAGCGGCTTGGCGAGCTTCTCCACGTCGGCCCCGCTGGAGCCAACCTGGGTGTAGGAGTAGGAGCCGCGGAAGTTGGGGTTGCTGCCCCAGGAGGAGCGCAGGATCCGCCGAGGCTTCGGAATGTTTGGGTTCCCTGCGTGGAGCAGAGGAGAAGGCAGAAAAGTGAGAGCCTGACTGTGTGGCAGCTTTCTCTTTGCTTGGGGCCTGGGTTTGGGACTGCTGAACCACAGAATCAATGAGGTTGGAAAAGGTCTCAGAGATCATCGAGTCCAACCTGTCACCCAACACCTCATGACTAAACCATGGCACCAAGTGCCACATCCAATCCCCTCTTGAACACCTCCAGGGATGGTGACTCCACCACCTCCCTGGGCAGCACATTCCAATGACTAACAACTCTCTCTGGGAAGAACTTTCTCCTTACCTCCAGCCTAAATTTCCCCTGGCACAGCTTGAGACTATCACAGTATCACAGTATAACTAAGGTTGGAAGAGACCCCAAGGATCATTGAGTCCAACCTGTCTCCACAGACCTCTTGAAGGTCTCTTCCAACCTGGTCTGGTCTATTCTATTCTATTCTATTCTATTCTATTCTATTCTATTCTATTCTATTCTATTCTATCAACATCTGAGGACATCCAGAATGGACTGTGAACTTGATTGATTCATTGGTGTAGATAAGAAGGACATTGAGACACTTGAACGTGTCCAGAGAAGAGCAGCAAGGCTGGGGAGAGGCCTCAAGCACAAGCCCTACGAGGAGAGGCTGAGGGAGCTGGGGTTGCTTAGCCTGGAGAAGAGGAGGCTCAGGGGAGACCTTCTGCTGTCTCCAACTACCTGAAGGGAGGTTGTAGCCAGGTGGGGGTTGGTCTCTTCTCCCAGGCAAGCAGCACCAGAACAAGAGGACACAGTCTCAAGCTGTAAAGTTCAGGCTGGATGTCAGAAAGAAATTCTTCCCAGCAAGAGAGATTGGCCACTGGAATGTGCTGCCCAGGGAGGTGGTGGAGTCACCATCCCTGGAGGTGTTTAGGAAGAGCCTGAATGAGTCACTTGGTGCCATGGTTTAGTTGATTAGATGGTGTTGGGTGATAGGTTGGACTTGATGATCTCAAAGGTCTTTTCCAACCTGGCTAATTCTATTCTATTCTATTCTATTCTATTCTATTCTATTCTATTCTATTCTATTCTATTCTATTCTGTTCTGTTCTGTTCTGTTCTGTTCTGTTCTGTTCTATCTCTCCCTCCCCTCCTCCAGCAGAGGACAGCACAGCCAGCAAGGCAGCAGCCTTCCTCCACAGACCCAAACCGTCGTGGGATGCAGTAATATAATTCCTTTCTTCTCTCTCCCTCTTCTCTCTTTTTCTCTCTCTCCCTCTTCTCTCTTTTTCTCTCTCTCCCTCTTCTCTCTTTTTCTCTCTCTCCCTCTTCTCTCTTTTTCTCTCTCTCCCTCTCTCCAGCAGATCACCACTTTATTCTGTTAACAGATAGCCTCAAGGGCTGATGATCTTTTGGCCTCATTTGTGCCTCTGATTTCATAACAGGGGAATATTCAACAGAACTGAGTCTCTTCCCTTCTCTGGACCGAGCCAGCGGGAGAGGAATGAGGAGGCTGGGCATGGAGAATTGCAATGAAGTCCCTCTGCAGGAGAGCTGTGAGCCAGCCTTGAGGCAACCTCACACAACCAGGCAAGGCTCAGCTCCTGAAGCAGCAGCAAGATAAACTGCCACTTGGTGCACAGTTCCTGTGCCTGCCCCTGGCTGTGCAGCACATCAGTGTGCTTAGCCTGCTTCAGCTCCTGCAGAACAGGAGCTGCTTCCTTCCCTGGCTCAGCTCCTGCTCTCAGGAGGATGCTGTGGCAACCAGGAGGCTGAGCTGGAGCAAGGGCCCCTGGGCAGCTTCCCAGAGCTCACTGGGAGCACTTTCTAGCCACTGGCACCCAGATCAAAACGTGGCAGAGGCCAGCAGATAAACACAGCCTGCAAACACACACAGCCCACAACTGGGTGTTGTTTCAGGAGTAAGGGCTGAGCACAACAAAGCCTCTCCAGCATGCTCCTCCTGGAATCTTCAAAGCAGGAATGCCTGGGCTGGAAGTGACAAGCCCAAGGGAGTCTGAGAACAGGGAGCTCTCAGATGCATGGAGGAAGGAAGTGATCATGGTTTATTTTTAAGGGCTGTGGGAAAACCCAGGAGAGCACACACACCATGGAGGCTGTCACACAACAGCTCCCCAAGGAGGGCCGCAGCAGGCAGCCTCCAAGCTGCACCACCCAGAAGCAGTCACAGCAGGGGTGTTTATTTCTCTGCAGAGGGCTGGTGGGGCCTCCTCTGTGCCTGGGGCAGGTTATAGAGCCATAGAATGGAATCACACAATTGCTTGGGCTGGAAAAGCCTTTGAAGATCACCCAGTCCAACCATTCTCCATTGGTGGAACTCTACCAAGGCTGCTGCTAAGCCATGTCCTCCAGCACGGCTCTCCCTCTTTGAAACACCTCTAGGGATGGGGATTCAACCACCTCCCTGAGGAGCCTGTGCCTGTGGTGGAGAACCCTTGCAGCCAAGAAGTTTCTTGTATTGTCCATCCTAAACCTCCCCTGGTGCAACTTCAGGACATTTCCCCTTGTCCTATCACTTATTACTAGGGAGAAGAGACCAACCCCCACCTCACTCCAGCCTCCTGTCAGAGAGGTGTAGAGAGCAATGGGGTCTCCCTTCAGCCTCCTTTTCTCCAGGCTGAACACCCCCAGTTCCTTCAGCTGCTCCTCCCCACCCCTGTTCTCCAGACCCTTCCCCAGCTTTGTTGCCCTTCTCTGGACAAGCTCCAGCACCTCAAGGTCCTTCTTTTGGTGAGGCCCCCAAAACTGAACCCAGCTGTGGCCTCCCCAGTGCTGAGCACAAGGGGACAATCCCTTCCCTGGTCCTGCTGGTCACACTGTTACAGGTCAGGAACGTTCTCTCACGCTCCACTATCAAGCTACCCAGGGAAGACTTTCAAAACAAGAAGCAGATAGGAAGCTGATGAACATGAGGAACACAAGCTGCAAGAAATGAGATGAGGGCTGGTGAGCCTGCAGGTAAGGGCCCAGATCTGCTCAGAGGTTGTCATTTGCTATCAACAGAGCTCCTGGAGGCACCAGCCCCAGCAGCAAGTGGAGAAACCCAGCAGTATTTACTAGAGCAATGCTTCAGACTGGTAGCAGCAACAGCTTTGTCCATCTCTGGTGCTTCCCAGGGATGACCTTCTGCTGTGCACACAAGCAGGTAAACAGCAGCCTCCCCACCAGGGAATTGTTCTTGCCACAGCACAATCAGCCCAAGGGAGCACACTGCAGAGCATCACGAGGCACAGAGCTTCACACAGACACACCTGAGCGTGGAGCAGGGCTGAGGAGCCTGGGGCCATCAAAATGCAGCTGCAGAGCTCCCACAGCTGAAGCCACTCTCCCCACCCAGCACCACGCTGTGTGCTGCAGATGTACCAGCTCTCCCAAGCTCCTCCAAGGCTCTCCAGCACCTCAGATCATAGGAGCATGACCCAAGCTTAGGGCAACAAAGCTGGGGAAGGGTCTGGAGAACAGGGCTGGTGAGGAGCAGCTGAGGGGTATACAGCCTGGAGGAGAGTGAGGAGAGACCTTCTGGCTCTCTACAACTCCCCGAAAGCAGTTTGGAGCCAGGTGGGTGTTGGTCTCCTCTCCCTAGTATCAGGTGATAGAAGGAAAGGAAATGACCTGAAATTGTGCCAGAGGAGGTTGGGGTTGGAGATTAGGAAAAAATTCTTTGCTGCAAGAGTGGTGAGGGACTGGAACAGGCTGCCCAGGGGGGTGGTGGAGTCCTGGTGAGACCTGGGGCTGGAAGGCTGGGCCACGGTTTCATGTCCAGGGAGGTGCTGGTTGAAGGTTGGATGTGATGACCTTTGAGGGCTCTTCCAACCAAACCAATTCTGATCCTATGATCCAAGTGTCCACCATGCAACTACTGTGCCCCTGCACCCCCTCAGGCCTGCACCTTGTCATGTGAGCAGCTGTTTCCAAGGGCAAAGCAGGAGACCTTAGGTCCTGCTGCAGACAGAGAGGAGGAGCTTTGGCTGAAGGTCTGAAGGGAACAAGTAACACAAGCTCTGATCCCTGAACTCTTGTTTGCAAGGCAAACTGCAAACACTTGGAGGGCCAAGCTGGTTTAAGGGACATATTTAATTGGCCCTTCTTCATCTGCTTTCAGACAAATGGGTAAACATCAGCCTCTGCCCACAGACCCATGTACACAGTTACTACAGATGTGGGAATGTCCAAGAGAGAGAAAATGGCTACAAAAGGATCTTAGCCTTCACCAAAACAGGAGGGCAGCTGTCATGATGGCACAGAGGTCCACTTGTGAAGCTGTGGAAGGTAATTCCACGGGCCTCAAGCAATTCTGTCCTTACTCACACCCTGGGAGGTGTGGCTACCAAGATTTGTTGGTTGTGGGGCTGCTGGTGAGGCAGGATTATCATGACATCAACCCTCCTGCTTTCAGGAGGATGCTGTGGCAACCAGGAGGCTGAGCTGGAGCAAGGGCCCCTGGGCAGCTTCCCAGAGCTCACTGGGAGCACTTTCTAGCCACTGGCACCCAGATCAAAACGTGGCAGAGGCCAGCAGATAAACACAGCCTGCAAACACACACAGCCCCAGACACATTAAGTTGCCTACCTGAGAGCAGGGTACACAAGATCCCATCAAGGCCAGATGAAATCTGTGTTACCACCCATGTGTTAGTGTCTACAGCAGCCAGAGGGACATTAGGGTACCTCAGGCACACATGTGGGGTTGGCAGATATGACTCAGAACCTAAAAGGGATCTGTTCCTCTCTGGACAAATAGCTGGGGGACAGGGAGGGCAACTCAGGGCACCCCCAGCCACAGTGGGACAATCAGCAAGAGCCTCAGAAGGGAGCAGGTCTGCAGTTACTGCCTTCTGGCTTCAGACACACAGAGCTTAGCCAGCAGTGGAACCAGAGCAAGGCATCCCATCTAAACAGATCTAGAGACACTGGATTCCAGCCTTCCAGCTGTGGAAAGCAGCAATGGTCAGTGGATCTTGGGTTAGAACAGCCCTGGGAGCTTCTCACAGGAAAGCCAGATCCTAGAATTAGTCAGGTTGGAAAGGATCTTAAGAGGCATCTACTCCAACCCCCTGCCATGGGCAGGGACACCTCTCAACTAGACTGGGCTGTTCAAGGCCTCATCCAACCTGGTGTTGAACATCTCCAGGGAGGGGGCATCCACAACCTTCCTGGGCAGCCTATGCCAGAGTCTCACCACCCTCATACTGAAGAACTTCTTCCTAAGATCCACTCCAACCCTGCTCTCCCTCAGCTTCAAACCATTCCCCCCTGTCCTGTTTCTAGATACCCTTAGGTAAAGACCCTCTGCAGCCTTCCTTTAGGATCCTTTTAGGTACTGGAAAGCAGTTCTAAGGTCCCCCCAGAGTCTTCTCTTCTCCAGGCTGACCACTCCCAGCTCCCTCAGCCTGTCCTCACAGCAGAGCTGCTCCAGCCCTTGGATCATCTTTGTGGCCTCCTCTAGACTCACTCCAACAGCTCTGTGTCTTTCTCATGCTGGGGACACCAGAACTGGAGGCAGGATTGGAGGTGGGGTCTCAGCAGAGCAGAGTCAAGGGGCAGAATCCCCTCTCTTGCCCTGCTGCCCACACTCCTCTGGCTGCAGCCCAGCACACAGCTGCCTGCTGGGCTGCATGAGAGCACTGCTGGCTCATGGGGAGCTTCTCATCAACCAGCAGCACCAAGTCCTCCCTTTCTTTAGGGCTACTCTCATCCACAGCACCAGCCTGCACATGACTCAGGTCACAGATCACCTCCTGTCAGAGAGAAAAATCCCAGTGTGAAGAAACACAGAGACTTAAAGGGTGGTTTTATCATTGGAGTAACACCCTTTGAAGCCAAACCAAAGCCTGCATGAGCAATGGGCTGGGAGAACACAGGCAAAGGTGGGACCCCACCTGGCAATGCATTAATCCTTTCATAGAAGAGTAAGAAATAGGAATGTGGGGGATTTAATTCCCAGAACATGAAAGCTACAAAAGGCAAAGTGACTATTAAAAGCTCACACTAGCTACTGCCACTACTGAAGCTAAGATTCTCTGTACTCAGTGGAGAAAAGCTTCTTCAGAAGCTGCCACAGAGCACCAAGTGAAGTCTGGAAGGTCTGAAGCACCTTGTGGCAGAGTCTTTCTTTCTGCTGAGCTTAGGAAATCCTAGCTCCCCAACTCTGTGAGCTGACTGCCATGAAGTGGGGCAGTGGGAAACACTTTCACAGCTGGGGTTGGTGGAGCTAATTGGGGCAGAGCAGTCCAGTCACTCTCAGAAATGACTACCAATAGATCACAGACAGGAGCCTGCTTTGTCCCTCTCCACTAACCCTCCAGCAAGCCAGATGAGTGGAGAGGACAGAGAGCTGAGCATGCTGCTGTTATTTCAGCCTGCCTGGCACCTGGCCCAGATTACCCTTGAGATATCTGCTGCCTCTGTGAACCTGCTGGGCAAACCAGGAGCAAGGGTGGCAGGATCAACCCAGCTCCCTCAGCAAGGCCATCCTGCAAGGTCTGTAAAGACCTCTTCTAGGAATAAACACGTGTTGGGGGGCAGAA
This sequence comes from Dryobates pubescens, assembly GCF_014839835.1. Classification (NCBI taxonomy): domain Eukaryota; kingdom Metazoa; phylum Chordata; class Aves; order Piciformes; family Picidae; genus Dryobates; species Dryobates pubescens. Next base: position 4,932,998 of record NC_071634.1, read on the forward strand.
AGTGGAACAGGTCACCTTGTGCAAAGGGTGCTCCAGGAACAGGATTTCTTTGCTCATAAGTTTCAAGCAGCTGAGAGGCCACCCCCCAGCTTCTGCACACAATGTTCATTGCAGGGCCCTGGTAAATTCCATCTGAAATTCCCCAGGGTTGGATAAGCCAAGATTAGAAGCAGGCTGAGGTAAAGCTCACACTGCTGAAGAGTCTGATGGACAGTGACCAAGTGCAGGATCAGCTGGAACAGCAACTGCAGCACATACCAGTGACCCCTTGCCAACAGCTTTCCATCCTGGGAGGAGAAGAGGAACATCCAACACATGCAAACAATATCAGCAGCAAGGGAGCCCAAGAAGGAAGAGGGAGAGTTCCAGTGTGCCAAACTGAGACAGACCCAAAGAGCCAAATTCCCACTAAGGAATCAAAGTGTTTTTAAAACCCCAAAGGAGGCCTCAAGCAAGAAAAGTTGCAACAACCAAGGTTGTTTATCTGCTCTGGGAGATATCAGCATGGGAACAGCTTGGCCTGAAAGAGAAGAGCCTCCTGCTGCACTGCATAGTTGAAGCAGTTGGCCTGTTGACGTCAGGAGGAAAGGAGGTGTGTGTCTGCTGACGTTGTAGGGACACCCAACACCCCCAAAGCCAAATAGCTCAGGAGGCAGGAGCTGCCCAGAGCCCAGCATCCAGCAGTTCATCTACTCCTCTGCAGGCTGCAGGGCAGCCAGGGGTTCATGGTCCAACAGAAACACAGCACCCACAGAACTGAACCAAGGACTCAGCTCTGGTGGCTCTGTTAGGAGTTTCTGATCCCAGGTTTAACCTGAAGAGACAAGAGAAGTGTAACCTGCTCCCTGGAGGCGTTCAAGACCAGGCTGGACAGGGACTGGTGTAGTGGGAGAGGTCCCTGCCCACTGGATGGTCTTCAAAGTCCCTTCCAACCCAACCCATTCTATGACTCTGTGAAGATGGGAACTCTCAAGATCAATGGATTCTCATGTCGAATGGCAAGTCAGGGGTGTGATTCAGCCACCACATCTCAGCTGATCTAGCCAGGTCCAACTCCACTGGCTCTAGAAGAGCTCTGCTGCTTTCCACGGCGGCGGTGAGTCCTGGGGAGTACAGAGGCCAACAGCTCCAGCTGCCGAAGAGCTATTTGTGACCAAATAAAGCGGAGGATGTGGAATCCTCCAGCACTTCTGCCCGCCACTTCCTGAGCTGGTTCCCAGCCCCTCTGTATAAATAGCTGCCAGGCACACCCAGGCAGGAGGTGGAAGCAGAGGCAAAGGGACGTCAGGCGCCACGGGACTGAGAAGCGCTGCCGCGCGCTCGCTTCCCGGCGCCTATCCCGCGCCCCGGCCCCGCTCTGCCGCTCCTCCCCCCCTCCAGAGGAACCGGAGCGTGGCTGACCTGTAAACTTCCGCAGCATCTCGGTGCAGGTCTCCGCCACGGTCTCGTCGTCGCACTTCTCCATGATCAAAGCCTCTTCTCCGCAGATCCAGCCGCTCAGCACGTAGCCGTACCGCTCCGGCGGGTACAGCACGTCGAAGCTGCAGATCTTCTTGTACCACAGCTCCTCAGGGTAAGTCAAGCTCTCGCTTTCTGCCTCGTCCTCCCAGACAAACTGGATGCTGTTGCACTCGGAGCTCCAGAACGGCTCCTCGAACTCCAGGAAGATCTTGTCGGTGGTGTTGATGCCCAGCTTCTCGATGGCCAGCGCCTTCTCCTCGGGCAGGCGGGGGTGAAAGAGGCTCTCGTGGCGCTTCTTCAGCACTCCCAGGGACACGGTCACGATGACGTGGTCAGCTGGGATGAACTCGCAGTCCTCGCACTCCACGAAGACGTCGGAGCCCTTGTCCTCCTCGGGCAGGTCGCTGTTGTGGTCAGCCACCCTCTCAATCTCCTTGCTGACCGACTGGTTCCAGTGGATGCACTTGACGGGCTTGCGGAGCTGAATGACGGACTCGGGGATGGAGCGAGCCAGAATCTCCACGACCTTTATGAAGCCGCAGGGGATGATGTGATGAGCCCCGGGGATTTCGGTCCACTCCCCAAACTCACTGAGCGAGACCTCATCCATGCTGTGGGAGCTGCTCTCACAACTCTCGACCTGAGCAAAAGCAACACAAAGGCAACGTTGCCACGGAGCGACTTGTTTCACCCCGGTGCAGACTCAATGCCAGCTTGCAAGGCACCCCAAGGATAGGATAGGATAGGAAAGGATAGGATAGGATGGAATGGAATGGAATGGAATAGGATAGGATAGGATAGGATAGGATAGGATAGGATAGGATAGGATAGGATAGAATAGGATAGGATAGGATAGGATAGGATAGGATAGGATAGGATAGGATAGGATAGGATAGGATAGGGATGGGATGGGATGGAATGGGATGGGATGGGATGGGATGGGATGGGATGGGATGGGATGGGATGGGATGGGATGGGATGGAATGGAATGGAATAGAGTAGAGTAGAGTAGGATAGGGTATGGTAGGGTAGGGTAGGGTAGGGTAGGGTAGGGTAGGGTAGGGTAGGGTAGGGTAGGGTAGGGTAGGGTAGGGTAGGGTAGGGTAGGATAGACCAGGTTGGAAGAGACCTTCAAGATCATTGCATCCAACCTATCATTCAACACCACCTAATCAACTAAACCATGGCACCAAGCACCCTATCAAGTCTCCTCCTGAACACCTCCAATGATGGTGACTCCACCACCTCCCCGGGCAGCACATTCCAATGGGCAATCACTCTCTCTTGTGTGTAACTCCTTCCTAACATCCAGCCTAAACCACCCCTGGTGCAGCTTGAGACTGTGTCCTCTTGTTCTGGTGCTGGTTGCCTGGGAGAAGAGACCAACCCCCACGTGGCTATGACCTCCCTTCAGGTAGTTGTAGAGAGCAATAAGGTCACCCCTGAGCCTCCTCTTCTCCAGGCTAAGCAACCCCAGCTCCCTCAGTCTCTCCTCATAAGGCTTGTGTTCCAAACCCGTCACCAACTTTGTTGCCCTTCTCTGGACACGTTCCTGGTCCAACCTTTCTAGGTGATGGTCTAGTTGAAATGAGCTGGCCCAGCAGCCTGTCAAGCTGAGGCTTAAAACTGCCCAATGTAGAGGAAGCAGTGGAAGCAGTGGGAGGTGATTCCAAGGTCTCACTGTTCTCATGGGCAAACAGTTTCCTTCTGGAGTTCAATCAGAATCTGCCCAGCAGTAACTTGTCCCCACCACCCCTTGTCTTCTCCATGGGACTCCTTGTAAGAAGGGAGTCTCCATCCTCCTGATAGCCACCCTCTCTGTACTGGTTCCCCTTCAGCTCAGTGCAGACAAGAGCATCAGTATGTGACAGAAGAGCCAAATAGGAACAAAACCCCAACCAACTAGAGACACAGAACCTGAACATACCAAACAGAAGCCTGCAAGATGGAAATGAAGATGGATGTTTAGTGGAAAGATTAACCTCTGCTAAAAAATCCACCACCTCCCTTGGGAGATGATTCCAATGTCTGACTGTTCTCACTGTGAAATGTTTTCTCCTGGAGCCTCCAAGGGCAGAGGAGATGCACAAGCTGGGAGTCCTGAACCCCACTCTTAAACCACATCATTTGTGCTAAGTAACAAGTGTTTGGCCATAAGGGCTGAAAAAAAATCAATCCTTAGCCTTCCTTCCAGTCACAGAAAGTGCTCTGCCATGGTAAGAAGGTGCAGCAGCTTTGGTTGCATCAGCCAGAGTTCAGAGATGGTGTCTTTGCTTCTGCCTGGCTCTTGGTTACAGCTCTGCCTGCTTGCTGTCATTTAAAACCCACTGTCCTGGCCAGGGACTGGCTGCTTGGTGCTGCAGGGACAGAAGCTGGAGCTATGTTAATCAGATGCTTTTTCCCATGGTAATAAACATGCCCATGAGGAGCCACGGAAGGCTTTTGGCAGCTATCCCTGCTGCCTGCAGCTTTCAGCATGCTGTCAAGCAGGCAGCAGGCAGCAAGCTAATGATCTGCTGAGGGTGAGGGGACTCAGAGCAGCAGGCACCGGCTAAGGCAGGAAAGGGAAATGCCACATGTGAGACACTTGTGTGGTTACAGAAGCTCCAGATTTGGGACCTCCACAGCCAAAGCTTCATAGAGTCACACAAGGCTTTGGTTGGAAGGGACTTCAAAAATCATCTAGTTCCAATCCCCATGCCATGGGCAGGGACACCTCCCACTAGCCCAGGTTGTTCAAGGCGTCATCCAGCCTAGCCTTGAACAGCTCCAGGGAGAGGACATCCACAACCTCCCTGGGCAACCTGTTCCAGTGTCTCACCACCCTCACTGGAAAGAATTTCTTCCCCATCTCCAGTTTAATTCTCCCCTCTTCCAGCTCCAAGCCATTGCCCCTCATCCTATCACTACAAGCCCTTGTAAAAAGTCCTTCCCCAATCCCTGGAAGAAAGGCAGGATGTTTGCCCTGTCCTGGGGTGAATTCCCAATGACAATACTGACACATGGGGCACAGCGACCATAAACTCTTCAGATCACCAGAGTCACAATGGTTTGCACACTAATTAAACACTGAAGGCAAAGAGAAGATGACAGTGATGTCCTCAGCACTGGTTAGGCCACACCTTGAGTCCTGTGTCCAGTTCTGGGCCCCTCAGTTTAGGAAAGATGTTGAGTTGCTGGAAGGTGTCCAGAGAAGGGCAACAAAGCTGGGGAGGGGTTTGGAGGAGAGGCTGAGGGAGCTGGGGTTGCTTAGCCTGGAGAAGTGGAGGCTCAGAGGAAACCTTCTTGCTCTCTACAACTACCTGAAGGGAGGTTGTAGCCAGCTGGAGGTTGGTCTCTTCTCCCAGGCAGCCAGCACCAGAACAAGAGGACACAGTCTCAAGCTGTGCCAGGGGAGGTTCAGGCTGGATGTTAGGAAGAAGTTCTTCCCAGCAAGAGAGATTGGCCATTGGAATGTGCTGCCCAGGGAGGTGGTAGAGTCACCATCACTGGAGGTGTTTAGGAAGAGCCTGGCTGCGGCACTTGGTGCCATGGTTTAGTTGATCAGTGTTGATCAGGTGTTGGGTGATAGGTTGTACTCGATCTCAAAGGTCTTTTCCAACCTGGTTAATTCTATTCTATTCCATTCTATCCTATCCTATCCTATCCTATCCTATCCTATCCTATCCTATCCTATCCTATCCTATCCTATCCTATCCTAATTTCTTGCCTCAGCCTTAGGTCAGTTTTCCAGGCCTTTCCAGACTTTAAGGACTGTGTTTGGAAGCCTGGCAAGCCTGGACACTCACTCAACAGGCCCTTCAGCCTGCCTGGGTGTTCCAGCAGGCCACTCCACATTATGAAGATGGCAAAGAGTGGTGGCTGTTTGATTCTTTCAACCATGGAGGAAAAATGCCAGGTAGACAAACAGGCAACCACCTGTCTAGGGATTGCCTGAGACACCAGCTAATCCTTGCTCACTCAGCAGCCACTCTGATCTGACAGTCTTAAGCATCAGGAGCTTTCTTGTTCTCAGGTATTTACACATGAGAAGGGATTTGCAAGACCTGCAGAAAAGTTTCTGGCTGTGCTGACCTGTAGCAACCACAGAAGCAAGCACCAGGAAAGCCAGAGCTCCAGCACATGGCAAAGGCTGTCTGCACAGGGGACGTCAGGTGGGTAACACAGTCATTAACTCAGCTTTATGGGGGAGCTGTGGAAGCAGCCTGTGATACACTTGGGTTAGGACACTGAGATATCACAAGAGAACACAAATCAGTTAGAGAGGGTCCAGAGGAGGCTGCAAAGATGACCAGAGATCTGGAGCACCATTCCTATGAGAAAGGGCTGCAAGAGTTGGGGCTGTTCAACCTGGAGAAGAGAAGGCTCTGGGGAGAACTTAGAACAGCCTTCCAGTGCCTGAAGGGGGCCACAGGAAAGCTTGGGAGGGACCTTTTACAAGGGCTTGTAGTGATAGGACAAGGGGCTATGGCTTTAAACTACAGCAGGGTAGATTCAGGTTGGACATTAGGAAGAAATTCTTTACTGTGGGGATGGAGAGACACTGGAATGGGCTGCCCAGAGACATTGTGGATGCCTCATCCCTGGAAGTGTTTAAGACCAGGCTGGATGAGGCTTTGAGCAGCCTGCTCCAGTGGGAGGTGTCCCTGCCCGTGGCAGTGAGGGGTGGAACTAGGTGATCTTTAAGGTCCCTTCCAGCTCAAGCCATTCTATGAAGAGCACTCAGGATACCCAGGTCCAAATCTCAGTTTTATCACAGATCTCCTGTGAGGCTCTTTAGCTCTTTATTTCTCCCTGTTTCAGCTTCCCACCTGCAGACACTGATTGAGATCCACAGAATGCTGCCTGCCTCCCCTGCCTCATTTCCTAAGCCTTTAAGTCATTATAATTAAAAGAGAAATGACTGTTACACTTGTGGAGTGCTTGATGCAGCATTAAACCCTCATCCCACAGAGATCTCATTTAGGCCAAGACATCAAGGAGATCAAAAGAACTAGGGAAGCTGTGAGGAAGGATGATTAGGACATGGGATTGTACAATCCACTTTTGATTGTATTGCTTTCCCTTCAAAGGCTATCTGGGGATTTCTTCAGCAAATTACCAGTATCAAAGTGACATTTCTTCTGGTCTCTGAGATATGGACAGAAGCAGAAGGGAGTAAAAGACACTCAGGAAGGATCACAGGGTCCCAGGTGTGAGGCACAAGAGAAGGCTTTACTATAAAGAATGTGATGAGTAGCTTCAGGGGGTTAAGAAAACATTAAATCACAGCAGAAAATCCAACAGGGCTCAGGAAAGCCCTTTTTAATTAGAAAGGTGGAAGTTTTAGGCAAGAAAAGAAGAAGAAAAAAGAGCAAAGGTGTTATTTCTTCCAGCCCCCTGTGTTGGGATGCACCTCAGGAAGAAAAGTATAAGCACCAACTGCCCTGGCTGTAAGAGACCACAGGAAGCAATTCAAAGACTTCCTAGAATGGCTTGAGTTAAAAGGGAGCTTAAAGACCACCCATCCAGTTCCACCCCCTTGCCACAAGCAAGACCCACATCCTCAGTGTCTAGGGACATCTCCCCCTACAGCAGGTTGCTCAAAGCCTCATCCAGCCTGGTCTTAAACAACTCCATGTATAAGGCATCCACAATGTCTCTGGGCAACCTGTTCTAGTGTCTCACCAGCATCCCAAGGAAGAACCAGGCTTAGCCTGGTGTCACAGAATCATAGAATGGTCCAGGCTGGAAGGGACCTCCACAGGCCATCCAGTCTGACCTCCCTGCAGTCAGCAGGGACATCCCCAGCTAGATCAGGCTGCCCAGGGCCTTGTCAAGTCTTACCTTTAATTTCTCCAGGGAAGGAGCCTCAACCACCTCCCTGGGCAACCTGCTTCAGTGCTCCACCACAGTGAAGAACTTCTTCCTGATATTCAATCTCAGTCTGCCCTTCTCTAGGTTGAAGCCATTGCCCCCTGTCCTGTCACTGCAGGCCTTTGCAAACAGTCTCTCCCCATCCTTCTTGTAGCTCCCTTTAGGTACTGCCAGGCTGCTATTCGCTCTCCCCAGAGCCTCCTCTTCTCCAGGCTGAACACCCCCAGCTCCCTCAGCCTGCTCTCATAGCAGAGGTGCTCCAACCCCCTGATCATTCTCATGGCCCTCCTCTGGACCCCTCTCCATCAGCTCCATGTCCTTCTTGCATTGAGGGCTCCAGACCTGTACACAGTACTCCGGGTGAGGTCTCACCAGTGCAAAGTGTCAGAATCACCTCTCTGGATCTGCTGGCAGCACTGCTTTGGATGCAGCCCAGGCTGCCATTGGCCTCCTGTGCTGCAAGCTCACACTGCCTGCTCCTGTCCAGCTTCTCATCCACCAGCACCCCCAAGCCCTTTCCCACACAGCTGCTTTCTAACACTGTGATGGTTTCAGGCTATGCCTTTAAAAGTTAGCTGCAGATTTTCAAGGAGAAGGGTGAAGAAATATAAACAAACCCACAGCTGGCTGTAAAAAGGAAAACAAAAGATTATTCCAGACTCATTTCATTGGCCAGATGTGTGAAAGGGGACCCTTAGCAGTCTCATTTCCCACATTCATTCTTTTCCTCCTCCGCTGGCATGCTGCTTTCTGCTTCTGTTTTGGCTGGGAGGATTTATCGCTACCAGCTGACCTTGCAGATAAGACCAACCAGCTCTCTCACATCTCATTTCTATTTCCTTCTAATTAAACTGCTTTGGCCACACCTTGAGTCCTGTGTCCAGTTCTGGGCCCCTCAATTTAAAAAGGACATTGAGACACTTGAAGGTGTCCAGAGAAGGGCAACGAGGCTGGGGAGAGGCCTCGAGCACAGCCCTGTGAGGAGAGGCTGAGGGAGCTGGGGTTGCTGAGCCTGGAGAAGAGGAGGCTCAGGGCAGACCTTATTGCTGTCTACAACTACCTGAAGGGAGATTGTAGCCAGGTGGGGGTTGGTCTCTTTTCCTAGGCAGCCAGCACCAGAACAAGAGGACACAGTGTCAGGTAGTGCCAGGGGAGGTTCAGGCTGGATGTTAGGAAGAAGTTCTTCATAGAGAGAGAGATTGGCCATTGGAATGTGCTGTCTGCAAGAACCATCAAAAGAAGTTGACTGCATCTCAGCTTTGGGGCCCAGACCTGCTCAGGTGGCTTGCAAAGAAGACCACAAAAATGATCCCAGAGCCTGAACCCCTCTGCTGTGAGGACAGACTGAGAATCTTGGGGTTGATCAGCCTGGAAAACAGAAGGCTCCAGGCAGACCTTCAGGTGGCCTTTCAGTACTTAAAGGGTGGGTACAGGAAAGCAAGAAAGAGCCTTTTCACAAGGGCATGTAGTGATGCCTTTGAAAGAGGGGAGATTCAGACAGGACATTAGGAAGAAATTCTTCACTGTGAGGGTGGTGACGCACTGGAACAGGATGCCCTGAGAGTTTGTGGAACCAGCACCAGAACAAGAGGACACAGTCTCAAGCTGCGTCAGGGGAAGTTTAGGCTGGGGGTGAGGAGAAAGTTCCTCCCAGAGAGAGTTGTTAGCCATTGGAATGTGCTGCCCAGGGAGGTGGTGGAGTCACCATCCCTGGAGGTGTTCAAGAGGGGATTGGATGTAGCACTCGGTGCCATGGTTTAGTAGTCATGAGGTGACGGGTTGGACTTGATGATCCTTGAGGTCTTTTCCAACCTTACTGATTCTATGAGAAAGGGGAGGGAAGGCTAGGGGGGAAGCAGGGGGACCTGTGTAACATTGTAAATCCTGTGTATTTGTACATACTCATTGCATTCCAATGCAAGTGTAGCTATTGCTTGTAAATCCAGCTTCCCTTTGCTTCCCCGACTGAGCCAGCCGAGGTTTTGTTAACGCTGGTGGGCCAAACCATCACAAACACCCCACCCCCCAGCCTGTACTGATAGTGTCAAAGGTGTGCTCTTAGCTAAACCCAAGAGACAATGCCCTGCATACTCACCTTCAGATACTGCTGGATCATGGCTAGTTTCAGCCTCTTGATGGCCTCTGTGTCATCCGGGTCGGCCTTGACGCGCTTGCGCACTACGTCCCGTGTGAAGACGCCCACACTGTTCTGGCTCTCAGCATTGACTGGTTTACCTCGTTGGAAGAACTCCTGAGTCAGGTTATAGACCTGCCAGAGACAGGGCAGAAAGGTGGACAATGTGATTCACTGCAGAATCACAGAATCAACCAGGTGGGAAGAGACCTCTGAGATCATCAAGTCCAACTGATCAGCCAACCCTAACTGATGCACCAGACCACATCATTAAGTGCCTCGTCCCTCATCCTTCAGGGACCTTGACTCCACCTCCTCCCAGGGCAGCCCATTCCAATGGGTAATCTCTCTCTCTCTGTGATGAACTTCTTTCTAAGATCAAGCCTAAACTTCCCCCTGCACAGCTTGAGACTGTGTCCTCTTCTTCTGGTGCTGGTTGCCTGGGAGAAGAGACCAACCCCCACCTGGCTACAACCTCCCTTCAGGTAGTTGCTGAGGGAGGTGGTGGAGTCACCATCACTGGAGGTGTTTAGGAAGAGACTGGATGAGGTGCTTGGTGCCATGGTTTCGTAGATTAGATGGTGTTGGGTGATAGGTTGGACTTGATGATCTTGAAGGTCTTTTCCAACCTGGTTAATTCCATTCCATTCCATTCCACTCCATTCCATTCCACTCCATTCCATTCCACTCCATTCCATTCCACTCCATTCCATTCCATTCTATTCTATCCTATCCTATGCTATCCTATTCTATTCCATTCCATTCCATTCCATTCCATTCCATTCCATTCCATTCCATTCCATTCCATTCCATTCCAACAGGAATAGAATAGCAATCTAAACCAACCATCCACCTTGCCCTCCTGCTCACAGCTGGCTGGAGTGATCTGAACTTCTGTCTCTAATGTTACCAGAAGAGCCTGCAGTTGAAACATGGCTCTTCACTTCCATGGAAAAACTCTGAGGCATCTTCTAACACAGGAAAGCTTTCAAAGGTGCCTCCCAGAAGTGCAACTCATCCCATTAATGACTTGCTTGTGGAGAAGGTATCACCCTCTCGTTTCTATCACACCACAGGGGTGCACAGCACTCTTTCAAGCAGAAGAGCTATGAGCCTGCTTGGTGAGCTTTTCCTGTTGGAGGTGGTTTGATTACAACTGAAGATCATTTTTTGGAGACAGATTATATGGGCATACTGAGAAGCTCCACTCCAAAGTAAATATGCCTGGTAGGAAGAAGGTGATTCTCCCCCTCTGCTTCACTCTCATGAGACTCCACCTGGAGTACTGAGTTCAGCTCTGGGACTCCCAGCTTAAGAAACACATGGAGCTGTTTGAGCAGGTCCAGAGGAGGGCCATGACAATAATCATTAGGACTGAGGATCTCCCCTATGAGGACAGGCTACGAGGTTGGGGTTGCTCAGCCTAGACATGGGAAGAAATGGGGGTTGGTCTCTTCTCCCAGGCAGCCAGCACCAGAACAAGAGGACACAGTCTCAAGCTGTGCCAGGGGAAGTTTAGGCTGGAGATAAGGAGAAAGTTCTCCCCAGAAGGAGGAATTGGCCATTGGAATGTGCTGCCCAGGGAGGTGGTGGAGTCACTGTCCCTGGAGGTGTTCCAAAAGGGACTGGATGTGGCACTTCGAGCCATGGTTTAGTAGTCATGAGGTGTTGGGTGATAGGTTGGACTTAATGATCTCTGAGGTCTTTTCCAACCTTATTGATTCTATGATTCTCAGGCTTCAGGGAGACCTACTTGTGGCCTTTCGGTACTTAAAGGGGGCTACAGGGACTCTTCATCAGGGAATGTGGTGATATGACAAGGATTAATGGTTCTACAGTGAAAGAGATTCAGATATTAACAAGAAATTGTTCACTGTGAAGGTGATGAGACACTGGAACAGGTTGTCCAGAGAAGTTGTGGATGCTCCATCCCTGGAAGTGTTCAAGGCCAGGTTAGATGGGACTTTGAGTGACGTGATCTAGTGGAAGGCATCCATGCCTACGGGCAAGGAGATTGGAACTAGGTGATCTCAAAGGTCTCTGCCAACACAGGCTCTGCTGATACAGCTAATTCACCAGGGTGTGGTTTCTTCCCTATTTTATTGTCCTAGAAGCTTGGTTTTCACTTGGGTTTTAACAATAAAGTGAATTTGAGGGGGCAAAAGACAGGGGGTGAAGAGGAAGGGTGAGGAAAAAAGACAACAGCAGCAAGAGTGAGAGAGAGCAGGTCTGTGAGTGACTGGAGGACAGGGAGTAGATAAGGACAAACAAGGCATGAGGAGGAAACTGAATCAGAAAATAAGTGAAACAATGAGAAAAGGGGAAAATAAATTACCAACCCAAGGAGCTAATCACAAGAGAAATGAGTAGAACTGGTGAAGACAGAGGGAAATTGCAGACACTGAGTGGGGCAGAGCCTTGCCAAGGACACTTGCAGACAGGAAAGGTGGAGACCAATGCCCTACATGCAGTGAAACAAAGGAAAGCAAAGAGTGCCTTGTCTGTTCCCCAGTGCCCTCCAGCATCCCACAGTTCTCAGGTCTGCTGATTTCTGAGGCCCAGACCACTTCCAGCAGGCCTCAGCTGCAGACCTTGTGTCAGCACAACTCAGCTCAGCTTTGATAAGCTGCTTGCAGAGTGTAAGCAGATAACACATTCACAAGACAAGCAAAGCTGTGCTAAAACCCAGCTACCATTTGGCCAGAAAGGGTAAGTGAGCCATGGGGGTGTTGTTATTAACCATTGTATCCTTCATTGCCCAACAGAGGAAAGGGCAGAGATGCACATTCTCTGTGGTGCAAACACTGAGTGGGGCCTTTCCTATAGCTGTCATCCCACAGATCAGGCAGCAGGTGAGGATAACCACCACCAGGATTTATCAGTTGTTCTCACAAGCCCTGCTGTTTCCTTACTCTTCCCTTCTTGAGGCTGCTGAACCATCTGATGAGGAGCAGAAGACAAAATTGTTGTAGGCAAGAAGGAAGAGGAGAAGCAACAGCAAAGTCAGAGAAACACAGAGTGGTAGGGGTCAGAAGGGACATCTGGAGATCCAGTCCAACCCCCTTGGCCAAGGCAGCTTCACACAGGAAAGCATCCAAGCAGGTTTTGAATGTCTCCAGAGATGCAGACCCCACCACCTCTCTGGACAGCCTGCTCCAGTGCTCAAATTAAAGAAGTTCCTCCTCATGTTTAGATGGAGGAGGAAGTCCTTCAGTAAGAGCTATATTGTCATGATAAAAGAATCCAACAGACACTCAAAAGATATCCTTTACTGTAGACATGCAGTGACCACATCCTATGGAAGAAACTACAGGAAAGGTTCCCTGCACATCCCTTTGCAGGCAGGTTTCTAATCAAGTAGGAGTAGGATTGTACTGTCTGCAGTTGAAACAATCAAAGCTTTCCTTCCCTGGGCAGGAAACTGCTCACACTAACAGCAAGCATCCTCATGCCCATGGGACCACCTCTGAGGTCACAGGGAACAGGCAGAGGTGAGATCTGAAAAACATTCACCTTCAGCCACTTCATCCCAATGTGATGGACAAAGGGTTCCTGAGAGAGCTCAGGGGCTTTAGTTCCATGAGCCTGGTGAAAGGTGCAACAACCCCATGCAGTGCTACAGGCTGGGGTCAGAGTGGCTGGAGAGCAGCCAGGCAGAGAGGGACCTGGGGGTACTGGTTGATAGTAGGCTGAACATGAGCCAGCAGTGTGCCCAGGGGGCCAAGCAGGCCAATGGCATCCTGCCCTGCATCAGGAATGGTGAGGCCAGCAGGAGAAGGGAAGTCATTGTGCCCTGTGCTCAGCACTGGTTAGGCCACACCTTGAGTCCTGTGTCCAGTTCTGAGCTCCTCAGTTTAAAAAGGACATTGAGACACTTGAAAGTGTCCAGAGAAGGGCAATGAGGCTGGGGAGGGGTCTGGAGCACAGCCCTGTGAGGAGAGGCTGAGGGAGCTGGGGTTGCTTAGCCTGGAGAAGAGGAGGCTCAGGGCAGACCTCATTGCTCTCTACAACTACCTGAAGGGAGGTTGTAGCCAGGTGGGGGGTGGTCTCTTCTCCCAGGCAGCCAGCACCAGAACAAGAGGACACAGTCTCAAGCTGTGTCAGGGGAGGTTCAGGCTGGATGTTAGGAAGTTCTTCATAGAGAGAGAGATTGGCCATTGGAATGGGCTGTCTGCAAGAACCATCAGCAGAAGCAAAAGATGTTGACTGCATCTCAGCTTTGGGGCCCAGACCTGCTCAGGTGGCTTGCAAAGAAGACCACAAAAATGATCCCAGAGCCTGAACCCCTCTGCTGTGAGGACAGGCTGAGAATCTTGGGGTTGATCAGCCTGGAAAACAGAAGGCTCCAGGCAGACCTTCAGGTGGCCTTTCAGTACTTAAAGGGTGGGTACAGGAAAGCAAGAAAGAGCCTTTTCACAAGGGCATGTAGTGATGCCTTTGAAAGAGGGGAGATTCAGACAGGATATTAGGAAGAAATTCTTCACTGTGAGGGTGGTGAGGCACTGGAACAGGATGCCCTGAGAGTTTGTGGAAGTCCCCTCCCTGAAAATGTAGAAGGTCAGGCTGAACAGGGTCTTGAGCAACCTGCTCTAGTGAAAGGTGCCCATGGCAGGGCATTGGAAGTGGATGGTCTTTAAGGTCTCTGCCAACCAAAACCAGTCTGTGATTGTATCCACCCCAAGCAGCTCTTCATTCTAAGCAGATTTCCTTTGCTAATTCTGAGGGTTTACATAAAATCCTGCACAGAAATGGGGCCAAAGGGCAGAAATTAAAAGGAGTTAATTGAATGGCCATGAAAATGGCTTCACTTCAGCTTACACCTTTGGTCCCCACAACCAAGGGTCTTTGCAGTGAACGTGGGTTCCAGCAAGGATGTCCTCTCTGTTACCTACAGGCTTCCACCTCCATGTGTTTACTACATCCATGCTCCTCCAGCACAGGAAGAGGCAGCCTCTTAGGAAGAACAAATCTAAATAAAGAAGTCCCCCAGCACTGAAGGAGGTCAGGAAAGCACATCCCAGTCCATGCTCCTTCCTGTCAGCACTGCTGACGAGCTGGGGCATTGTCTTTTTCCTCACTTGGCTTGAAAACTGCAGTGACTTAATCCCCAGGCAGCAAAAAGCCTTCAGCAGAGATAGGTGAAGGCTGTTAGCAGGCCACACATCTGTCACTGCCATAGAGGGGCAGGGAGGGGACGGTGACTCTCGGTGGCCCTTTGGTGCTGCTTTCTAAGATAATGCAAGGCAAGGCACTGGAGCTTAATTGGGGATGGCAGGAAGCCCAGCACAGGGCAGGGGGAGTGAGAAGGGTGGAAAACTTTGTCATTCCTTGGCTGCATCCCACCCCCAGAAGCTGTGTAGCACACAGGAGAAAGCTGACAGATAACAAGGCCATTAATTAGCTGATTGTTAAAGGGAAGGTTCCTGTGAAGCAGGCCTTTGGGGAGCACATCCTGCCTGAAAAGACCAAGTCAAAACAGGCACTTTTTCTGCATCAGGCTGGCTGAAGGACTGCAAAATAATCAGGCAGGCAAAGCAGTGCAATGCTGCACCTGCAGTTCACTTGTCAAGCTCACTGCCTCCCGCTCACCCTTTGCTAATACCTGGCAGCTGGCCTTAAAAACCTCCTTGGAGAGTGAAATGAAGACTTAGCAGGGGCAGGAGAGCTGCTCCGAGGTCACTTGCCCCTGTTTGCATTTTCCCAGCAGTTACACACAGACAGGGAAGCTGCAGGGATTACCCTCAAGGGTCATAACTGGGATTCCCCCAGTTATCCACCCAAAACAGCGGGGTCACAGCAATGAGGAAAAGGCTGGAAACTCTCTGCTGTGAGGCCAGGCTATGAGAATTGGGGCTGTTCAGCCTGGAGATGAGAAGGCTCCAGGGAGACCTTCTGGTGGCCTTTCAGTGACTTGAAGGAGCTGATCAGTAAGCTGGGAAGAGACTCTTTATCAGGGTCTGTTGTGACAGGACAAGAGTGATGGTCTGAAACTGAAAGAGGGAGGTTCAGACTAGGGTGAAGGAAGATTTTTTTACTGGCCCAGGTTGCCCAGAGAGGTGGTAAATGCCCCATGCCTGCAACCATTCATGGTCAGGTTGGTTGGGGCTGGGAGCAACCTGCTCTAGTTGCAGATGCCCCTGCTGACTGCAAGGGTTTGGACTAGATGACCCTTAAAGGTCCCTTCCAACCCAAAGCATTCTCTGATTCTATGTTCCCAGCAGGAGTGGAGAGGAAGGTGGGAACACTATGAATTCTTGGGGTGCACAATTACACTTTGGTGACCCTTCCAAGTGCTAGTGTCCCCTTCCTGTGAGAGACTGACCAAGTGGACTGATGCTGACCCTGAGCAGAGCCAGACCAGCACAGTCCATGGTTCAAGGAGGACAGTGTTAAAACAAGAGTGGCTGGAGAGCTGTCCTGTCATCAGCAGGCTCAGTGCTCTTTGTTATGGTGCAACACCTGGGTGGAAATGCAGATAACTGCTCTCCAGTACTGAAGACCTTCCTTGCAGGCTCTGCTGGGTTTTCAGTGCTCTCACAGAGGAATATTTGGGTCACCTTGGTCTCAAGTTTGTGACTGATCATGACTGACTTCAGTGCAGTGCAGCAGCCTCTCGTAGGGACCTTTCTGCTAGAGAAAAGAAGAGCTGTGCAGTCCTACTGCTCACAACCAAATAAAGGCTTCTGTCAGCCATCCCTACAGCTATTAAAAATTCAGGCTCCTGAGAACAAAAAGCAGCAAAACTTCCATTGAAGTGGAAGAAGCCAGCCAAGAAAGCTTGGACAAGTGCCTGGAAAAAGCCTAAGGACTTTCCAAATGAACCAGTGAGGCAGAGCTCTGGAGGTACTGGGGTGCCTTGCCTCGCACCAGGGAAACTCAGCACAGAGCAGATGCTTCACTTGCCAGGCTCCAGCTTTGGTGACTCCACAGACCCAGGTGAAACACCCGAGGGAGACCCTCCGCTCTCTGCATTCACTGGAGTCTGGTGCCCAGATGACAAGATAACTGGGGTGGGAGAGATCCAGCTGGAGGAGCAGAGCTGGAGGCACATGCTGGAGCCCAAGCAGATGGCAGCAGCTGCAGCAGCAGGAGGGCAGTGTGTGAGTGCTGGGGAAGGAAGCCGGCTGTGCAGCCACTGAAGCCCTGACAAAGTTAGTCCTGTTCATTCAGCACTACATTTTCCACTGCCCATGCCAGAGCCCCAGCCCTGAGCAGGCTTTGCATCCGTCCTGTGGGTGGTGGTTGGTGGGGTTTTTGTTTCTTGTCAAGTGAGGACAGTGTGTGTCACAGCCTTTGCTAGCTCAGCCTCTTCTAAAGGGGGAGATGAAGCCAGAGATGAATGACCTAAGGGAGGGATTGCTGAGGCTGAGAAGGGTCTGGGAGCTCCTACAAGGTAGAGGAGGAGCCCGACTTCAGGATTTTGGTCATCTTTTTATCCTGGACAACCTCTCAAAACACTTGCTTCCTCCAAAACCAGAGATGTAGAGCTGTAGAGTCAGACTGGAGATTAGGACAAAATTCTCTACAGTGAGTGTGGTGAGACACTGCAACAGGTTGTGGATGCCCCCTCCTTGGAGGTGTTCAAGGCCAGGCTGGGCAAGGCCTTGAGCAATCCGGCCTGTAGAATCATAGAATCAACCAGGTTGGAAAAGACCTCAGAGATCATCAACTCCAACCTATTACCTAATACTTAACACCTCCTGACAGCTAAAGCATGGCTCCAAGTGCCAGGCTGGATGGGGCTCTGAGCAACCTGATCTAGTGGGAGGTGTCCCTGCCAATGGCAGGGGGCTTGGAATTAGATGATCTTTAAGGTCCCTTCCAACCCAAATCATTCTATCACTCTATGAACTGAATAGCAAATGGCTCCTGCTCCTCCCCAGCATCCATTTCATCACCAGGGAAATCAAGAGACTCTTGGCCAGCCAGGAATGAAAAAAAAACAATAATGACAGAATAGACTCTAATGAAAATTAAAGAGAGAAAGTCCTGAAGGAGTAAGGGTCTCAACAAAACACAAACCAGAAATGCATCAGGCAGGCTCAGCAGGGGTAAAGAGAGACATGCTCTGCACCTAAGGTGGCAGAGGAAAAGGCTCCCAAAGCCACGTGCCTGCTGCACTGAGGCACTTGCTGCTTGTGTTCCATACCACCTTTTTTCACTGGAGACTGTCAGGAGATCACACAGCTCACTTTTCATGCCCAGACTTTTCCTACACAGCAGCACAGGGGAGAACCTCCAGTCAGCTCTATGAAATCACCACAGATGGTCCAATCTAACAGGCCAAACAGGCTGGGACAAGGAGCTCAACAAAACCCCAGTTCAGGAGAGAGAGGGAGGTGGTGGAGTCACCATCCCTGGAGGTGTTCAAGAGGGGATTGGATGTGGCACTTGGTGCCATGGTCTAGTCATGAGGTCTTGGGTGACAGGTTGGACTTGATGATCTTTGAGGTCTCTTCCAACCTTGGTGATACTGTGATACTGTGATACTGCTGGAGAGAGCTACAAAGATGATGAAGGCACTTGAACATCTCTCCTATGAAGAAAGGCTGAGAGACCTGGGGCTGTTTAGTCTGGAGAAGGCTGAGAGGGGATCTAATCAATGACTATAAATATCTGAGGGCTGGGTGTCAAGACAAAAGGATCTTTATGGTGGTGCTCAGTGATAGGACAAGGAACAATGGGTGCAAGCTGGAACCCAGGGAGTTCCACCTCAATGTGAGGATGCACTTAAGGGTGAGGGTGCTGGAGCACTGGAGCAGGCTGCCCAGAGAGGTTGTGGAGTCTCCTTCTCTGGAGACTTTCAAAGTCCACCTGGATGTGTTCCTATGTGACCTGCCCTAGGTGATCCTGCTCTGGCAGGGGGGTTGGATTTGATGATCTCTGGAGGTCCTTTCCAACCCCTAACGTTCTACGATTCCGTGATGAGCCGCCCCTGGGAGAAACTCCAGCTCACTGCGAAGGAAAAGAGAGCAATCACCTCCCCAGCACCAGCAGCTAGAGGCTGGCTGATGTCCTCTTCTTGGCTGAACCTGTCCCTCACATATTTTTTCTGGCAGGGAGTAGCTGTGGACATTTTTACAACGCCTAAGTGTGAAAGCCTTCTCCGTCTCCTAGCGATAAAGATATCCTGTGGCAACGATAAGCTAATTAGGTGTTGTGTAAAGAAGATTAACTTTTAATGTGCTGCTCTCATGTCACTGCCTGTCCCCTTTCTGGGGCTGTTAAAAAAAAAACCACCAAACTAAAACCCTTTAAAAAGGCTTGATTTCCCCAATTGATCATTCCTAAAACACCACCACACTGACGCTGCCTTTATCGTATCAGCTGCGCCTCCAAGCTAAGCAGCTCTCATCTTCGTATTCTCTCCTCAGTTCAGAGCCTGCCTGCCTCTGACACCCTCCCTCTCTGGAGATTTTCCTCTCATCTGTGAGACAGGATGAGCATGGAGCGCTGCACGCCGTTTGGAGGTGTTCCAGTTACATCAATGATGCTGCTCACCGCATCCTCTCCCTGTTCCAGTCTCAGCTGCTGTTAATCTCCCTGCACACATCTCACCTGTCAACTCTGTTTCCCCTGGTTCTGTTTGCAATCCAGTGAGATGAAAAAGTGGCTCAGATCACAGAATCATTTTGCATGGTAAAGAGCTTTCAGATCATCCAAGTCCAACCATTCTCTAACTCTGCCAAGGCTGGTGCTAAGCCATGGCCCTCAGCACCCCATCTCTGCTGCTTTTAGACACCTCCAGGGAGGGAGATTCAACCATCTCCCTGGGGAGCCTAATCCAGTGTTTGAGAACTCAGATGAGTTAGCTCCACTGGCTTTTGGCCAAGAAAAATTCTCCCTCTGCCACAGGTTGCTGAATTCCTTCCATAACAAGGTTCCTTTAATATTCCAACTACTCCTCTCTGAAACTGAAATGATTTTGGAATGGAATGGAATAATGGAATGGAATGGAATGGAGTAGAGTAGAGTAGAGTAGAGTAGAGTAGAGTAGAGTAGAGTAGAGTAGAGTAGAGTAGAGTAGAGTAGAGTAGAATAGAATAGAATAGAATAGACCAGATTGGAAGAGACCTTCAAGATCATCAAGTCCAACCCATCATCCAACACCATCAAACTAACTAAACCATGGCACCAAGCACCCCATCAAGTCTTTTTGTGTCATCCCATCACAGATACTAGTTCTGAGGCCCAGGACAGTGGTTGGACCAACCAACCAAACAAAACAACAACAGATATTCCTCTTTTTCTGTTCCCCACTCATTTCTTGATCATGCTTTACAGGCTCCAGGTGGCTTCCTAACTGTTCATGGGCATATTTTTAAACATGAAGAGCAACCTGAGTCTAGAATCTGCTCAGCCAAGCATCAAAAGGTGGTTCATCATTGTCAAGATGAAAATCTGGAGGGTTTAGGCTTGGCTACAGCCTGATGGAAATGATGGAACCACAGAATAGCGTGGATTGGAAGGGACCTCTGGAGATCATCCAGTCCAACTCTCCTGCTAAGCAACCCAGAGCAGCTTGCCCAGGACAACAATGTCCAGGTGGGTTTGGAATCTCTCCAGAGAAGGAGACTCCACAACCTCACTGCCCCAGGACTCTGTTAAACAATAAAGTTCCCTCCATTTACATAATGCACTGAGAGATCCCATTTCCTGGAATGAATCACATCACCTGGAGGATGAGAGGTTCTGTACTCACCTCCATAAATGTATTTCATAAGTGACAGTATAAGAGTGTGGGGAATAATTTGGGTTAGTTAATCAGAATGCATTATGCCATGCCTCCTCCTTTCACTTCACTCTGCCTCTGGCCTAATCTTTCCATGGAAAGCAGATAGAACCAACACCAATCACAGCTTCACAGATTGCAGTGGGTTGCAGAGGACCCTCAAAGGTCATCCTGACCAACCCCCCTGCAGTCAGCAGGGATACCTCCAAGAGGGACACATTTGGTTTGATCTTGAATGTCTCCAGGGGGGTGGGGCCTCCACCACATCCCTGGGCAACTTGCTGCATTATTTTACCACTCTCATTGTGATGTCCAACCTACATCTCCCCTGCTCCAGTTTCAACCCATTGCCCCCCATGCCATCACCACAGGCTTTTCTATACAGTCCCTCCCCAGCTGCCCTGTAGGTCCCCTTCAGATATTGAAATGCTGCTATAAGGTTTCCCTGGAGCCTTCTCTTCTCCAGGCTGAACAGCCCCAAATCATTCAGCTTGTCTTCATAGGAGAGATTCTCCAGGCCTCTGATCACCTTTGTGGCCCTCCTCTGCACCCACTCCAGCTGTTCCATGTCTCTCTTGTGTTGGGGGACCTAGAGCTGGACCCAGTACTCCAGGTGATGTCTCAGAGAAAGCAGAATCAGCTCTCTCACTCTGCTGTGCCCAGAAGTCACCCCATCTTCCCTGAGAAGGGAACAGCAGATGAGAGCACCAGTACCAGGTTACATCAACATAAATTTGGCCATTTGCATCTAACATTAGCTTGCTGTTTGGTTTTTTTTCAGCAGAGGTTAATCTTTCCACTAAACATCCATCTTCATTTCCATCTTGCAGGCTTCTGTTTGCTATGTTCAGGTTCTGTGTCTCTAGTTGGTTGGGGTTTTGTACCTATTGGGTTCTTCTGTCACATACTGATGCTCTTGTCTGCATTAAGCTGAAGAGGAACTTGTACAGAGAGGGTGGCTATCAGGAGGATCAAGACTCCCTTCTACAAGGAGTCCCATGGAAAAGGCAAGGGGTGATAGGGACAAGTTACTGCTGAGGAGAGTCCCATTAGACTCCAGGAGAAACTGTTTGCCCATGAGAACAGTGAGACCTTGGAATCACCTCCCAGGGGAAGCAGTGGATTCCCCTACACTGGGCAATTTTAAGCCTCAGCTTGACAGGCTGCTGGGCCAGCTCATGACATAACAAGACCAAGTGCAGGGTCCTGCCTCTGGGTCGAGGCAATCCCAGGCACAAATCCAGGCTGGGCAGTGGCTGGCTGGAAAGCAGCCCTGAGGAGAGAGACTTGGGGGTGCTGGGGGAGGAGAAGCTCAACAGAAGCTCTCAGTGTGCACTTGCAGCCCAGAAACACAATCAGATCCTGGGCTGCAGCAAGAGAAGTGTGGCCAGCAGGGCAAGGGAGGGGATTCTCCCCCTCTGCTCAGCTCTGCTGAGACCCCACCTGCAGTCCTGCCTCCAGTTCTGGAGCCCCTATTACAAGAGGGATCTGGAGGTGCTGGAAGGTGTCCAGAGAAGGGCCACAAGGATGATCAGAGGGCTGGAGCACCTCTCCTGTGAGGACAGACTGAAGGAGTTGGGGCTGTTCAGGCTGGAGAAGAGAAGGCTCCGAGGTGGCCTTCCAGGATCTGAAGGGGGCTACAAGAAGGCTGGGGAGGGACTTCTCGGGATCTCAGGTAGTGATAGGACTAGGGGGAATGGAATGAAGCTGGAGGTGGGGAGATTCAGACTGGAGGTGAGGAGGAAGTTCTTTACCATGAGAGTGGTGAAGCCCTGGAATGGGTTGTCCAGGGAGGTGGTTGGGGCCCCATCCCTGGAGGTATTTAAGCCCAGGCTGGATGAGGCTCTGGCCAGCCTGATCTAGTGTGGGGTGTCCCTGCCCATGGCAGGGGGGTTGGAACTAGATGATCCTTGTGGTCCCTTCCAACCCTGACTGATACTATGATATTATGATACTATGATACTATGACCTGGAAAGGTTGGACCAGGTGATCCTTGGGGTCCCTTCCAACCTGGCACTCTGTGATTGCGTGAAGAGGGCATCACCGAACCTCCAACAAAAGCTAAAATAACCATCACTTGAAGTCCACACTGCTCTGAGTCTACCACAAAAGATGTTCCTTCCCCTTCCTGCTGATGTAAGAAGAGTTGCAGTTGCTGGACACTGGGCTGCTCTGGCACACACCATGGTATTTAGGGCAGCAATAAAACGTCACAGGCCTACAATATTTAGCTGGTTGTTGCTAAGGTTTTTCCGCTCCACTTTGTTTAGTAATTTGATCTCTCCTTCACCCTTTCAGTCAAGGCACAACTTTCTAAAGCAAATGACTGGATCTCCCCAGCAATAGTTGCTGGAAGTGATTACATGGATGACAAATATGGAAAGATTGTTCATCCTAGCAGCAGTGACTTAATCCCACAGCAGGGACAAGTGGGCCATAGCTACGCAGATGAGAGCAAACCAGAGGTTGATGTGTTGCAAAGGAATTAAAGATATTTTGGGCCACTTCTCTTCACTACCTTCATTAGTCATCTGGAGGAGGGGACTGAATGCTCTCTCAGTAAGTTTGCAGACAACACCAAGTTGGGTTGGAAGTGTTGATCTGCTTAAGAGTGGGAAGGCTCGAGAGAAGAAGCTGGCCAGGCTGGACTGATGAGCTGAGGCCAGTGGGATGATGTTCAACAAGGCCAAGTGCTGGGGCCTGCACTTGGGTCACAACAAACAAACAAACACTACAGGCTTGGAGCAGAGTGGCTGGAAAGTGCCTGATGGAAAAGCACCTGGAGGTGCTGATCAACAGCAGCATGAGGCCAGTGTTGTGTTAATGGTTGGCCTCATCAATCTTAAAGGTCCTTCCCACCTCAACAGAAACCTCAAAACAAGAGGACACAGCCTCAAGCTGTGCCAGGGGAGGTTTAGGCTGGATGTTAGGCATAAGTTCTTCCCAGAAAGAGAGATTGGCCATTGGAATGTGCTGCCCAGGGAGGTGGTAGAGTCACCATCACTGGAGGTGTTTAGGAAGAGACTGGATGGGGTGCTTGGTACCATGGTTTAGTTGATTAGATGGTGTTGGGTGATAGGTTGGACTTGATGATCTCAAAGATCTTTTCCAACCTGGTTAATTCTATTCTAGTCTAGTCTAGTCTATCCTATTCTATCCTAATCTATTCTAGTCTATCCTATTCTATTCTATCCTATCATATTCTATTCTATTCTATTCCATCCTATCCTAGTCTAGTCTATCCTATTCTATCCTATTCCATCCTATCCTATCCTTTTCTATTCTAGTCTCTTCTATTCTATTCATTTCCATCCTATCCTATCCTATTCCATCCTATCCTATCCTATTCCATCCTATCCTATCCTCTTCTATTCTAGTCTCTTCTATTCTATTCATTTCCATCCTATCCTATCCTATCCTATTCCATCCTATCCTCTTCTATTCTATTCATTTCCATCCTATCCTATCCTATCCTATCCTATCCTCTTCTATCCTCTTCTATTCTATTCATTTCCATCCTATTGTATCCTATTCACGGAGTCTACAGTTCCATGTTACTGGTTCTCTACCTTTGCCCAGTACCCAGAGCGTTAGAACGGCCCAGGGGTCCAGGGGGTTGAGGCCAATCTGCAAGGTGAGAGAGCAGCTGAGTACCAACCTCGTTGTATAAATCACTGAATTCTTCAACCACATCCTTCGGGATCCTCTGCCCGTTGTTGGTGAGGTGGTAAGCCACCCCGTTCTTGGAGTAAAGGCTGATCCGGCCCACGCTTCTCTCGCCATCAGTAGTCTCTTCAAGCAAGCCATTGTCTTCTGCTAGATGATAGACTGGGTTTCCATGTGAACCATGAATCCACGTAGCTCCCAGTTCAAAAGTGGCGTGCCCTGCGGGAGAACCAAGCAAGGACACTCAGCGTTCATCCGACAGCGAGCTACGCTCCACCCTAAAGAAGCCACGGCAACCGCTCCGCGCTTCTGAGCGGCACTCACAGCTCTCTCTGCTCCTCAAACCAGTCCTGCAGGAGGCATGCTTAGAGAGTGATCAAAGGATGGGATGCTGGAACATGTCCAGAGGAGGGCCACAAGGATGATTAGAAGTATGGAGCACCTCTCTTATGAGGACAGACTGAGAGAGTTGGGGTTGTTCAGTCTGGAGACAAGAAGGCTCTGAGGGGACCTAATTGTAGCTTTCCAGTCTCTGAAGGGGGCTACAAGAAAGCTGGGGAGGGACTTTTGAGGGTGTCAGGGAGTGATAGGACTGGGTGGCATGGAGCAAAACTAGAAATGGGTAGATTCAGATTGGATGTTAGGAAGAAGTTCTTCCCCATGAGGGTGGTGAGAGCCTGGCACAGGTTGCCCAGGGAGGTGGTGGAAGCCTCATCCCTGGAAGGTTTTGCAGCCAGGCTGGATGTGGCTGTGAGCAACCTGCTGTAGTGTGAGGTGTCCCTGGCCATGGCAGGGGGGTTGGAACTGGCTAATCCTTGAGGTGCCTTCCAACCCTAACAACTCTATGATTCTGTGTTTCCAATAAAGGTACACCCCAACCCCCACCCCCACCCCAGTGACAAACCTCTGAAACCTAAGGTGAAATTCAGAATCTTCTGGGTTCCCAGTACTTACCATGGCTGTTCCTAACTGCTCTGTCCCTGCTATGTCACTTTTCTAAGCCATTTCCTCTAAACCTGTGCCAGGAGAATGTTTAAGTTGGATATTAGGAAGAACTTCTTTCCTACAAGAGTGGTCAGGCATTGGAATAGGCTGCCCAGGGAGGTGGTGGATTCACCATCCCTGGAGGTGTTCAAGAAACAAGCAGCTGTGGCACTTTGGGACATGGTCTAGGAGACCTGGAGGTGTTAGGTAGAAGGCTGGGCTTGATCTTAGTGGTCTTTTGCAACCTTAATGATTCTATAACCTGCACTTAACATGACCAAGAAGCAGAGAATGCACTGGTGGTGCTGCAGCACAAGCCAGGTGCTAGTGAAGGGAAAGAGCTGTAAGAGCCACAGGGCACTACTGCAAAAAGGACATAGAAAGATACTTACAGAAATATTAAAGTTGTAGGGATAGGATAGAGTACTTAAAGCCTTCAAATGTCCACTGTATTCAAAAGGAGGAGCTGGGTACCCAGAGCAACCTGGTCTAGTGAGAGGTGTCCCTGCTAATGCCAGGGACGTTGGAACTAGATGATCTTTAAGGTCCCCTCCAGCCCAAACCATTCTGTGATTCTATGAATACAGAAAGAAAAGCATCTGCAGCAAGAAATACAGGGGGAAAACTGGATTGCCTTGGGATAATGACAGTGGCCTGCATACTGAACCTTGTCCTGTGATCAAATGTGTGTGTCACTCACAAGTACACCTCAGATTAGCTGCAACACAATGAAGCATTTCCATTCCCCGAATGAGTCAATAGGTTCTGTTGCATTATTTATGCCTTTGAAAACTTAAATCAGCTTCTTCAAACAGATGCACAGTCAGGTCAAACACTAAAGGCATTTAGTTTTCATCACCTGTAATCCCTGCCTGCAAAACTCAAGGGGTTTAGTCAGCCCCACTCTCTCCCGTTCTCACAACTAACTGGCTGTGCACCAGAGCTCTGACCTCCCCCCAACCCCAGCACAGCCACAACTGGGCTGATAGCACAGGGAGATGTTCAGCAGCTGAAAAGAGATGCTAAAAATAAGCTTGGGTAGTGTCCTCCACCCACCCTTATAGAGATTCTCTGAAGTCCAAGGCTGGCTGTTTCAAAGGCTGCAGAAGCTGTGTTCTCCCAGCATCCCAGCCAGCAGCCTGCTGTGCAGCTTGCTCCAGAGGTGTGTGAGCACCTGATTAAGTAGGAGAGGTAACAGGATGCTGCTTGATGAAGAAAGGAGCACGCAGCTGCCAGTCATCACAGCCTGCTTAACATGTAAATATATGCTCAGGCAGAACAACACTGCAGCACTGAGCTGTAACACAGTTGAACAGGTGGAGGCTCCAAGAGATGCTGCTCTCCAGATGAGATGCTGCCTCCATGGGAAGCTCCAGGTATCCTGCTTCTCAAGCAGACAACCACCTCCTCACTAAGCAGCATGCTGATTGCCCTTCAAGCTATGTATTCTGGGACTAGATGATCTTCAGAGGTCCCTCCCAGCCCCTACCATCCTGTGATTCTCAGCCTTGAGGCTCTGGGGACACCTAATAGTGGCTTTCCAGTACCTGAAGGGGCCCCACAACAAGGCTGGAGAGGGACTGCTTACAAAGGCCTGTGGTGACAGGACAAGAGCAATGGTTTGAAATTAGAGGAGACTTAGATTGGATGTGAGGAACACATTCTGCACCGTGAGGGTGCTGGAACACTGCAACAGGTTGCCCAGGGAGGGAGTTGAAGCCCCATCCCTGGAGGTATTCAAGGTCAGGCTCAACAAGGCTCTGAGCAACCTGATCTAGTGGAGGATGCCCCTGCTGACTGCAGGGGTGTTGGAACAGAGCATTGGAAGTCCCTTTCAACCCAAATCATACCATGACTGTGAAAGATTCCCACATGCACCTAAACAAAGATGTGCTTCAGTGTGCAGCATCAAGCCACAAATGTGTGGATATTTCAGGTGCCACAAGCTCCACTGCCTTCCCAGCACAGGCAGCCTGGTAGAGATGACTGCTGCAGAGCAGCAGAGCTCATCAATAATGCATGTGACAGTCACCTTGTTAATGCAACCCTCCTGCAAGCCATCAGATGCCAGAGCAGCAGCAGCAGGAGCTTGCTCTCTGCTACACTGACAATCTTCCTGCACAGAGCTCTTACTTAGGGTAGGGTAGGGTAGGGTAGGGTGGGGTAGGGTAGGATAGGATAGGATAGAGTGGAACAGAATAGAATAGAATAGAATAGAATAGAATAGAATAGAATAGAATAGAATAGAATAGAATAGAATAGAATAGAATAGACCAGACCAGACCTGACCAGGTTGGAAAAGACCTTTGAGATCATCAAGTCCAACCCATCACCCAACACCATCTTATGGGGCACCTGATTTTTGGAAGGAAAAACAAACATGCCAGCAGGTCCCTGGAACTGTTTGCCATACTTACACAGTGCAATAATCTATGATTCTATGAGAATAGTTTGCTGAAGCAATGGAAAGATGGATAATTTGTCACTTCAAGAAAGGTATTAAAAGACCAAGACTTTGGATTCCAGACCTCTGCTCTGCAAACCTGCACTGGATATTTATTTCCTGCAGGAGTGGTCAGGTCCTGGAACAGGCTGCCCAGGGGGGTGGTGGAGTCACCATCTCTGGAGGTGCTGAGGAAATCTGTGGCCATGGCACTTTGGGACATGGTTTACTGACCATGGTGGTGTTGGCTTGATGGTTGGACTCAATCTTGGAGGTCTTTTCCAACCAAAATGATTCTATGATTCTATAAACAGCAAGAACTCCACCAGACTGAGAAACCTGCTCCTGTCTCACATGAAAGAAGTGTTAATGAACAGGAAGGAGAGTCCCAGCAAAGGCACCATCTCTGGAGGTGTTCAGGAAACCTGTGGCCATGGCACTTTGGGACATGGTTTACTGACCATGGTGGTGTTGGCTTGATGGTTGGACTCAATCTTGGAGGTCTTTTCCAACCAAAATGATTCTATGATTCTATAAACAGCAAGAACTCCACCAGACTGAGAAACCTGCTCCTGTCTCACATGAAAGAAGTGTTAATGAACAGGAGGGAGATTCCCAGCAAAGGCAAAGATATCAGCAACCAGTGGAGGTGTCCAAGGGGGAGAGAACTGGTCCTAGTGGTAGTACAACAAAAGCATTTCACAGGTGCACTGCCAAGATGATCTGTCACTCCCTGAAGACTTCAGGTCTTTCACACTTCCCTCCTCTCACAGCCATGAGGCTATTTTTAATGCAGTGCATTGTGAGCAAAGGACACACTTCCCCTTTCAACCTCCATGCCAAGTCTCAGCAGAATGTGAAGTGCCCCTATTCAAACCCTGCAGCTTAGGTTTGTCCAACTGCCTCTCCATTCATTTCCCTTCCAAAAGGTCCATAGGACGTGGCTGTTTATTTACTGTGGGGAGTTTATCAAGTAAAATATAGTAATGATGTAAGCACCTGGCAAACACAAAGAAGGGAGGGCAGCAAGAGGCCAGAGCTTACAAATCCAGAAGTGGGATCAGAAACACAAGCAGTTACTTGAAATCAGGAAGACAACTGAGTAGAAGAGAGGAGCTTTTTGCCTCCTGTGAAGAAGAGACAGGCAGTGCCCTTCTAGGTACCAGGGGAAGTTCCACAGAGTACTGTGCTGCAAAGGGCAATGTTTGCTCCACTCCTCCTGCAGGCAGGGGTTTTCCAAGTGCTTCTAATTGACAGAGGATTAAAATAGCTACTGTCTGCACCTTTATTGTACCCTGAGAAGGGAAGCCACGGAGGTAGGAAAGCTGCAGATCAGGATGAAAAGCAACATCAAGGAGGTTTTTCCAGCAGCTTGATTCCCTGTGGGTAGTACCCTACACAGTAAATTAGTTCTAGGGAAATGAATGGGGCTGTTTGTGAAACAGAATAGCTCAGGGCTTGCCACTTGGCAAGTGATGCAAGTCACCCAGAGACAGCCCTGTCACTAGCCAGGAGATTTACTGACTGCTCCTGGTGGAGTCAAGCTGGAAAGAGCTGGTGGAAACTGTCTTGATACAGCTATTCAGTCACTGAAGGCCTTTCACAGACCTGTTACACAGAGCTCTTCCTGTACAAGTGAAAACAATCATTAAGGTCTTTATTTCATAGAAAGAGGGTTTGGAGCAGCCCTCCCTCCAAAGAGATACACGAGACTGGGCAGCTGAGGTCTAACAAAGCCACGTCGCGGGTCCTGCGCTTTGGTCACAACCACCCCCAGCAACACTACAGGCTTGGGGCAGAGTGGCTGCAAAGCAGTCAGGTGGAAAAGGATCTGGGAGGTGCTGGTGGACAGCTGAACATGAGCCACCAGTGTGCCCAGGTGGCCAAGAAGGCCAGTGGCATCCTGACCTGGATCAAAAGCCAGTGCGCAGCAGCAGTAGGAAAGTGATGGTGCCCCCATACTCAGCCCTGGTGGGGCCACAGCTTGAGCACAGTATTCAGTTCTGGGCACCAGGATTGAAGGGTGTCCAGAGAAGAGCAGTGAGGCTGGTGAGGGATTTGGAGGGCACCATATGAAGAGCAGCTGAAGGACCTGGGGTTATTTGGTCTGGAGAAGGCTGAGGAGAGATCTTATTGCCCTCTATGAGTCCCTGAAAGGAGGTTGGATTAAGGCTGGTATTGGTCTCTTCTCCCAAGTAAACAGCCATAGGATGAGAGGAAATGGGCTTAAGTTGCACCAGGGAAGACATAAATTGGATATTAGGGAAAATTTCATTCCTGCAGTAGGATAGGATAGGATAGGATAGGATAGGATAGGATAGGATAGGATAGAATTAACCAGGTTGGAAGAGACCTCTGAGATCATCGAGTCCAACATATCACCCAACACTAACCAAATAAGCCATGGCACCAAGCACCCCATCAAGTCTCTTCCTAAACACCTCCAGGGATGGTGACTCCACCACCTCTCTGGGCAGCACATTCAAATGGCCAATCTCCCCTTCTGTGAAGAACTTCTTCCTAACCTCCAGCCTAAACCTCCCCTAGTGCAGCTTGAGACTGTGTCCTCTTGTTCTGGTGCTGGTTGCCTGGGAGAAGAGACCAAACCCCACCTGGCTCCAACCTCCCTTCAGGTAGTTGTAGAGCGCAAGAAGGTCTCCCCTGAGCCTCCTCTTCTCCAGGCTAAGCAACCCCAGCTCCCTCAGCCTCTCCTCACAGAGCTTGTGTTCCAAACCCCTCCCCAGCTT
Source organism: Dryobates pubescens (assembly GCF_014839835.1). Classification (NCBI taxonomy): domain Eukaryota; kingdom Metazoa; phylum Chordata; class Aves; order Piciformes; family Picidae; genus Dryobates; species Dryobates pubescens. The sequence continues at coordinate 4,963,022 of NC_071634.1, forward strand.
TGTTGCCCTTCTCTGGGCAGGCACTGGAGCAGGCTGCCCAAGAAGGCAGTGGGGTCATCATCCCTGGAGGTGTTCGAGCAGAGTGTAGATGTGGTGCTTGAAGATATAGCTTAGTGGTCACAACAGCTGGGTTACAGTTGGACTTGAGGACCTTAAAGGTCTTTTCCCACCATAATGATTGAATGATTGACTCTCCCACCCTGACAGGAGGCCAGGGCTTCACATTGCTCCCAGCTCAAATCACCTTCCACACAGGTGCTCACACTGCTGCCAGCATCCCAGCTCAAATCACCTGCTGCATAGGTACTCACACTGCTGCCAGCATCCCAGCTCAAATCACCTGCTGCATAGGTACTCACACTGCTGCCAGAATCTCAGCTCAAATCACCTGCCACATAGGCGCTCACACTGCTGCCAGCATCCCAGCTCAAATCACCTGCCGCGCAGGCGCACGGACCAACAAAGCCCCTTCCCAAGGCCACCCCAAGCTGAGAGACACACACAAACACACACATAACCCCCCCCCCACCCTGGCAGGAGAAAGCCTTGCCCCGGGGGTGGCTCTTACCAAGCTTCACACTCTGCACGCGGCCCCCGATGCGGTCAGTGGCCTCGAGGACGGTTACATCCGTGAAGCCGCTCTCCAGGAGCGCCTTGGCTGCCGACAGGCCCGCGAGCCCTGCGCCGATGATCACTATTCGAGGCTGCCGCTTGCTCCGCAGGCCACTACTGAGAGGATCATCCGTGCTGTCTGCAGGTGTTTCACAACTTTGCATGCCGTCCAAGCTCTCTTTCTAAGGAACCTGGGGGAGAAAGCAGACAAGCTCGTTGTGGGAGTAGCTCAACGTGAGCCACTGCTGTGCACTTGCAGCCCAGAGAGCCAAACAGAGCCTGGGCTGCAGCAAGAGAAGCGTGGCCAGCAGAGCCAGGGAGGTGATTCTCCCCCTCTGCTCTGCTCTGGTGAGACCACACATGGAGTATTGCGTCCAGTTCTGGAGCCCCTAGTACAAGAAGGATCTGAATGTACTGGAATGTATCCAGAGAAGGGCCACAAGGATGATTAGAGGGCTAGAGCTGCTCTCCTGTAAGGACAGACTGAGAGTTGAGGCTATTCTGTCTGGAAGGGAAGGCTCCAAGGAGACCTTATTGTGGCCTTCCAGTGTCTTAAAGGGGCCTACAAGAGAGATGGGGAGGGACTTTCTAGGGTGTCAGGGAGTAATAGGACTAGGGTGAATGGAGCAAAACTAGAAATGGGTAGATTCAGATTGGATGTTAGGAAGAACTTCTTCACCATGAGGGTGGTGAGAGATTGGAACAGGTTGCCCAGGGAGGTAGTGGAAGCCTCATCCCTGCAGGATTTGAAGGCCAGGCTGGATGTGGCTGTGAGCAATCTGATCCACTGTGAAGTGTCCCTGGCCATGGCAGAGGGGTTGGAACTGGATGATCCTTGAGGTCCCTTCCAGCCCTAACAATTCTTTGGTTCCATGAAGCTGAGTGAGGGAACTCATCCTGAACTTCTCCACAGTCAAAATTCCCTCAAGCTCTATAAGGAATCAATGGAAGAAAGCAGAGAAGCTTACTGAGGAAACTCAGCTTGAACAGCTTCTCTGAACTTAAAAACCCTCAAGCTCTCTATGGAATCTATAGAAGCAAGCAGTGAAGCTTGTTGAGGGAACTCAGCTCAAGCTTCTCCTCTGCAGTTAAAAATCCTCAAGCTCTCTTTCTAAGGAATCTATGGGAGAAAGCAGAGAAGCTTGCTGAGGGAACTCAGCTGGACCTTCTCTGCAGTTAAACCCCCTCAAGCTCTCTAAGGAACCTATGGAAGAAGGCAGAGAAGCTTGGTGAGGGAACTCAGCTGGACCTTCTCTGCAGTTAAACCCCCTCAAGCTCTCTAAGGAACCTATGGAAGAAGGCAGAGAAGCTTGGTGAGGGAACTCAGCTGGACCTTCTCTGCAGTTAAACCCCCTCAAGCTCTCTAAGGAACCTATGGAAGAAGGCAGAGAAGCTTGCTGAGGGAACTCAGCTGGACCTTCTCTGCAGTTAAACCCCCTCAAGCTCTCTAAGGAACCTATGGAAGAAGGCAGAGAAGCTTGGTGTGGGAACTCCACATGAGCTTCTCTGCAGTTAAACCCCCTCAAGCTCTCCAAGGAACCTATGGAAGAAGGCGGAGAAGCTTGCTGAGGGAACTCCGCATGAGCTTCTCTGCAGTTAAAAACCCTCAAGGTCTCTTTTGAAGGAATCTGTGGAAGAAAGCAGAGAAGACTGTTGAGGAAACCCAGCTTGAACTTCTCTGTAGTTAAAACCCCTCAAGATCTCTAAGGAGTCCATGGAAAAATGCAAGGCAATGTGTTGAGGGAACTCAGCTTGAACTTCTCTGCAGAAAGAGAGCTTCAGGATTTTTAAACTAAGGAACCTATGGGAGGGGGGAAAAAAGGCAAAGGAACATGTTGAGGGAACTCAGCTCAAGTTTCTCTGCACTTAAAAATCCTCAGGAAGTCTTAAAAAGAAAAAGCCCAGCAGGAAAGAAAGAAAACTTGTGAACTAGACCCAGCCTCCCAAGTGGGATAGCAAGGATGTCTGAGGTCAAACTGGGATGCAATGACTTTTTGGCCTGAAGCAGCAGCAGTGGGAACTCCAGGAACCTCCACCCTCGTGTACCACGTTGATTATTTCCAGAGAAGTCCAAGGGTTTTCAAAGCCTCGTCTCCAAGTGGCAATTTTGCGGTCAAGCCTTGAAAGCAGAAAGCAGCAGCGAGCCGCCGTGCCCAGCGCCGCCGCGCTCCGCGGCACCGCCAGAGAGCCGCGCTTTGCCTCTGTGGCAACCGCAAAGCACAAGCTTCGCATCGCGTAACTGTGGGGCTAGGTGAAGAGGCTTTAGCTCCAAGCACGCAGATCAGATATCACGCCACTAATTACAGAAGGGCTGCAGACAGAAAAATGCTTCCCATCTGATGAAAGGATGACAAGGGCCAAGCAAATTCACTGCCACATGGTGCGGCCCCCGGAGCCAAGCCCGTCCTGCCACAGCAAGATGAGCCCCAAGTCTTTGATGAGGAGAGGTTCAAACTTCTGTGATGAAGAAAGGTTTAAACTCCTACCAGCCCTGACTAGTCCCATTCTACCTCCACCCACCCAAGGCATTCAGCTGCTCCTCCAGGCTGTATGCTGATCTGCTTTGCAAACTCCTAGAAGCCATCTTTCTACCTGTGTGTGCCCCAAGCCCTCACAGAATCTTTTTGGTTGGAAGAGACCTTCAAGATCATCCAGTCCAACCTTCAACCCCACACCGAAGGGTCAACACTAAACCAGATCCCACCATCTTATTTTAGTACACAGCCTGAGTCCATGGTTAAGTTTAAACCTTAATCAGGGATCAGCAATATATGGAATCATGGAATCACAGAATTGTTTTGCTTGGAAAGGTCCTTTAAGATCATCAATCCAACCATTCTCTAGCTCTGCTAAGGCTGGTGCTAAACCATGTCCCTCAGCGCCACATCTCTGCCTCTTTGAAACACCTCCAGGGATGGGGATTCAACCAGCTCCCTGGGAAGGTTGTGCCAGTCTTGGAGAACTCTTTCAGTCAAGAAGTTTCTTCTAATATCCCCTTTCAGTGAAGACATTGTCCCTAATGTCCAACCTAAACCTCCCCTGGGGCAACTTGAGACTAATTTTGTTTCATCCTATCATTTGTGGGAGAGAGACCAACCCCCACCTGGCTCCAACCTCCTTTCAGGAAGTTTTAGAGTGAGGTGGTCTCCCTTAAGCCTTCTTTTCTCCAGACTAAACAACTCCAGTTTGCTCAGCTGCTCCTCACCAGACCTGTTCTCCAGGTTCATCCAATGTTGGATGTCTTTACAGACAAATGTCAATGACATCTGGTTCTGGATAGGGTCACAGGTGCCCTCAAGAGCACAAAGGAAGAGAGTACAGAGAAACATGTTCCACGAGGCCTAAGAAGGCATCAGTCCTGACACGCAATGGATGAACACACAGCCCTGGATTCACCAGCCCTTGGATCAGGTGCTGCCCAGTGACTGGGAGATAAAGCACATGTATGGTTCCTGGCCTACCCAATGCTTCCCATTGAGTTAGTGTGCTGCCTCTGCCTCTTGCCAGGCTGCTGACTACTCCTGAGCTCTTCCTCAACTCATTCAACGCCTGTCTGGTGCCAAAGACTCCTGTTCCTCTCTTGCTTCACCAGGAGAAGAGTCAAACTTTTGTGCTTAAGGCACTGCTGGATAAGATCAGGTGTGCTAATGAAGTCTAGAGCAAGTAATGAAGGCCAAAGCAAGAGTGGTTTTACTTGGAGTCACTTCCTCTCCAGAGTCTTAAAACATTTATGGATGTTGAGCAAGTGCCTACTGCTCTCTATAAGAGAGGTGACACCAGCATGCAGTCAGTAGTGATTCAAGCAGTGGTATGAAAAGCAACATGGTCCTACCAAAGCTCTTGGCAGCTGTTCCAGTTTGTTTTCAACTGGAAGAGCTTCAGCTCGATCCACCCTACCTGGGCTCACCTGCAAGAGAAGATTAGCACAGCGCTCTGCTTCTGCCAGCGCAGCCTGTTCCAACTGAAAGGTGGTTGTAGACAGGAAGGGGTTGGTCTCTTCTCCCAGGCAACCAGCACCAGAACAAGGGGACACAGTCTCAAGCTGTGCCAGGGGAGGTTTAGACTCGAGGTGAGGAAAAAGTTCTTCACCGAGCGAGTCATTCGTCATTGGAATGTGCTGCCCAGGGAGGTGGTGGAGTCACCGTCCCTGGAGGTGTTCAAGGGGAGATTGGACGTGGCACTTGGTGCCATGGTCTAGTTGTGAGGTCTGTTGGGACAGGTTGGACTTGATGATCCTTGGGGTCTCTTCCAACCTTAGTTATACTGTGAGACTGTGATACTGTGAACTGCCACCACGTAACAGAGCAGGCGACGCTGAGCCAACTCTGGCTGCAGCCACGCTCCACACTTCTACCTGCAACGACATCAATCATCTCCCTGCTTTCATCTCCTGTCCAACAGATCTCAGCTAGCAGAGGTTTGCCACCACACACTGCTGTTTGGAGAGTTCTTCCCAAGCTGCAGTCAAGCACGTCAAGCATCTGACGCTTTCCGGTACGTGACAAGTCACGACTCGTGGTCACAAGCAGGAAGAGGTGTGAGCAGCCAGGCCAGGCACTGGACTTACTCCTGAGCAAGCTGGAGTCAAAAGCAGCACCACACTCTGAATCATAGAATCATAGAATTAATAAGGTTGGAAAAGCCCTCAAAGATTGTCAAGTCCAACGTGTCACCCAGCACCAAGAGAATCATAGAATCAATAATTCGCTGGCCCAGTAGACAGTGTCCCAGTTTGGAGCAGAGATTGGCCCAGAGCAGCATTCCTACCCTCCAGCTGGCCCAGTTTAGGTCATGCACACTAAAGCAATAAGGATGACACAGCCAAGAAGCAAAGGAACATCTCTTTGAAACTGCCCTCTTTCAAGATGTCTTGGACACATGGGTGGCCTCAGAACCTGAGCAGTGGACACTTTAGGACAAGAGGAAATGGCTTCAAGTTGCCCCAGGGGAGGTTTAGGTTGGAGATTAGGTACAATTTGTTGGCTGCAAGAGTGGTCAGGGACTGGAACAGGCTGCCCAGGGGGGCCTGTGGCACGTGGGGACATAGCACTTAGGGACATGGTTTGGTGGGCATGGTGGTGTTGGGCTGATAGTTGGACTCAATGATCTCAGAGGTCTCCTCCAACCTTAATGGCTCTGTTCTGTGGTGAACCATTTCTTTCCTGTTCCACTTGAAACAGCAAAGATCTGGAGGGCACAGCAAGGTGGAGGCTGCAAAGCTCCTTCCCTATAGCAGCTGGTGAGATGGGTCTGCTTGGGTTTGGTGCTGATTCATTTCCCTTGTGGGATTTCATCATCTGGGACATGAGTGGTTTGTTCATCTTAACCCCCCCTGGAAGTGGATTTTCAGAATGGGTTGAGATAAACAAGAATGTGGCATCCCAGTTTCCTTCCCTTTGGCAGCTGCAGGTTAAACCCTCACCAGTCAGAGGTTGCCCAGGGAGGTAGCTGAGGCCCCATCCCTGGAGATGAGGCTCAATAAGACTCTGAGAAACCTGATCTAGTGGAAGATGTCCCTTGTGACTGCAGTAGGGTTGGACTAGATGACCTTTGGAGGTTCCTTCCAACCCAAACCATTCTATGATGGTCATTCTGTGCCCTGTCCTCAGACTCACACAACCACACCACACAGAGATGAAGGACAACATTCTAGTTAGAAAAACATCCAATAAATGAAGCATCACTTCTCTGGTTTTGCCAGTGCAGGACAATAGTCTTTTAACAAAGAAATGTGTGTGGTTTTTTCCTATCACCTTCTCCTGAGGATGAGTGAAGCAACTACATTACCATGAGGGTGGTAAGACACTGGCCCAAGCTGCCTAGAGAGGTGGTAGATGTCCCATCCCTGCAGCCAGTCCAGGATGCCTGGGGCTCTGAGCAACCTGCACTAGTTGCAGATATCCCTGCTGACTGCAAAGGGTTTGGACTAGATGACCTTTAAAGGTCCCTTCTGACCCAAACCATTCTGTGATTCTATAATCTCTTTGGCCTTGTCAGTCACTGGCCCTGCACCTCCCTTCTCAAGCAGCTCAGTTTAGTGGCTTTTAATCTAACAGGGCCAGAAGTGAAACTGGGTTCCCTTTGCAATGACCTCCTGGACAATGGCAACCCAGAAACAGCAGGACTGGAGATGTTCCTCTGGCCTTCTCCACCTTCAATCCAGCAGCAATAGCACCCAAGCTCAGGGGCATGACCACTTTTCATCCCATTTTGCCAGCAAAAGCTTGCAGGTCACAAAGAAGAAGGCAGAGAATTAGGGCAGTTGTGAGCTGCCCTCCCCATCACAACAATGCTCTCTGACCAGGCTATTCTTCTAGCACCCTTCAGATAAAAAAGGTCACCAAGGCTCCAACAATTGAAGAAGACAAGCCCAAAATAAACAACCACATTTCTCAAGGAAATCTGCTATTCTTAGCTCACCCAAATACTCCTGTGGTAGCACTGGCCAGAGCTGTGGTGACACAAAGGCTTCAGCAAGGCTGCAAACAAGGCTTGTGTGCTTGAAAGCTTGGCTGGGGGGTGGTTGAGGGTTCTTTGTTCCTTTCTTTCTCTTTTTCCCCACCAGGATTGGTAAGTCTTAAAATAAAAGTGACCTTGCTCTCCATGCAGACTTCTCATCACACAGCAAGAAGGGAGACTTAGATTAGATAGAAGGGAGAAATTCTTCTCTGTGAGGATGGTGAGGCAGGTTGCCCAGAGAAACTGTGGATGTCAGATCCCTGGAAGTGTTCAAGGCCAGGTTGGATGGGGCTTGGAGCAACCTGGTCTAGTGGGAGATGTCCCTGCCCATGGCATGGGGGTAGGAACTAGATGATTTCTTCCGGTCCTAGTTGGAACTAGATGGTCTCTTTCAATCCAAACAATTCTGTGATTACTCCCTTTTTTTGCCCCCCAGGGTCAGGGCCATCCCAGGTGGGACTTATCTCCTCCCATCTCATTCCTGGGATGTCCAACTTGTATCAGCTGTCTGCTACTGTACAGGTGATGTGAACATCAGGGGCAGTGATCCCTTCTGCTGATCTCTGGCACACCCATCTTAAGATGGACCATCTGAAAGGAAGCTTACAGACCAGTTCAAAACAATCACCTCACCTTTCCCAGTGCTCTTACATTAGCAGTTCACATAGGATCAGGAGTTAGATCTGGAGTGGCCTTAGCCCCTCCACTTCCACTGATTCCATGCATGCTCTGCAGTGCTATGGAAGCAGCCAACTGAATTCACACCTTGTAGGTGAAGCTAGACTAGGAGATGTACTCCAAGAGAGTCAATAAGGCACCCCAGCCACTCAGACATTCATTATTCTTCATTCACTGGGCCCAGGTGGCCAAGAAGGCAAACAGCGTCCTGCCCTCTCTCAGCAATAACTAGCACAGGAAAGATGTTGAGTTGCTGGAAGGTGTCCAGAGAAGGACAACAAAGCTGGGGAGGGGTCTGGAGCACAGCCCTGTGAGGAGAGGCTGAGGGAGCTGGGGTTGCTTAGCCTGGAGGGGAGGAGGCTCAGGGGAGACCTTCTTGCTGTCTACAACTACCTGAAGAGAGGTTGTAGCCAGGTGGGGGTTGGTCACTCTCCCAGGCAACCAGCACCAGAACAAGAGGACACAGTCTCAAGCTGTGCCATGGAGGTTCAGGTTGGATATTAGGAAGAAGTTCTTCCCAGAGAGAGTTGTTAGCCATTGGAATGTGCTGCCCAGGGAGGTGGTGGAGTCACCATCACTAGAGGTGTTTAGGAGGAGACTGGATGGGGTGCTTGGTGCCATGGGTTAGTTGATTAGATGGTGTTGGGTGATAGGTTGGACTCGATGATCTCAAAGGTCTTTTCCAACCTGGTTAATTCTATTCTATTCTACCTGGCACTGGGGAGGCTGCACTGGGGTCAGTTTTGGGCCCCTCACTACAAGGAGGATATTGAGGAGCTGGAGCAGGTCCAAAGAAAATCAACAAAGCTGGTCAAGGGTCTAGAGAACAAGCCTTGTGAGGAGCAGCTGAGGGAACTGGAGTTGCTCAGCCTAGAGAAAAGGAGGCTGAAGGGGAACCCTGCTCTCTACAACTACCTGACAGGAGGTTTAAGTCAGGTGAGGCTTGGTCTCTTCTCCCTAGTAACAAATGTTAGGACAAGAGGAAATGGCCTCAAGTTGTGCCTTGGGAAAGTTTCTTCCCCAAAAGGATTGTCAAGGCCTGGCCCAGGCTGCCCAGGACAGTGGTGGAGTCCCCAGCCCTGGAGGGATTTGGAGGCTGTGTAGATGTGGTGCTGAGGGACATGGTCTAGTGGTGAGCTGGCAGTGCTGGGTTAAAGGTTGGACTCCGTGACCTTAAAAGTCTTTTCTGACCTAAACAACTCTGTGCTTCTATGATTATGGGGTGGTGTAAAGCAAGTCCAGCTGAAGCCTCCAGGGACACACACTCACAGACCCTGGGACCTCAGCACTGACTCACTGCACGGCTCACTCCCTGCTACCACCACACGCTTGCTGATCCAGAGATAGCTTCAGACAGCTAAAATGGAAATGCACCTCCAGAAGAGGCAGCCAGTGGCTGCACTTCCACTTGCTATTCTGAGCAGCCAATTTTCTTTCCTAAGCACACAATTTTCCCTGAATTGCTTGGTCCTCCTGTGGAGTGTTGAACTGCCACAGTGACAAGTGTAACAGCTTGTCTGGAGGGTGACAACTGAATCGTCAACGCCAGCACAGCCAGGTGTGAGCTGCCTACAAATTTACCAGGAGCATTTCATTCCCTTCAGGTGTTTTAATTGATGGAAAGTCACAGATCCATAGAATGGGTTGGGTTGGAAGGGACCTTAAAGATCATCCAGTTCCAACCCCAGTGCCATGGGCAGGGACACCGCACACTATCCAAGGTCGCTCAAGGTTCCTCATTCAGCCTGGCCTTGAACACCTGCAGGGAGGGAGCATCCATTTAGTATTATTGTTATTGTTGTTATTATTATTAGTAGTAGTAGTATTAGTATTATCCACAACCTCCCTGGGCAACCTGTTCCAGTGTCTCCCCACCCTCACTGGAACAAATTTCTTCCTAATCCCCAGTCTATCTCTCTCCTCTTCCAGCTCAAAGGCATTGCCCCTAGTCCTATCACTACAAACCCTTGTAAAAAGTCCCTCCCCAGCTTTCCTGCAGGTCTCCTTCAGGCACTGGAAGGCTGCCCTAAGGTCTCCCTGGCGCCTTCTCTTCTCCAGGCTGAACAGCCCCAGTTAAACCTCATCCCTAATCAGAAGCCTAAGCAACCTTGTGTGCGTGTGGAAGTGAGATGCAAACAACCAGGCTGGATTCCAGCTGAAAGGCTGCAAGGCAGCCCCAGAAATAAACACACCAGGATTCTCTCATTGTTTGAAGTGCAGCTATTCAGGCTACTGTCAACACATGAAGGGGCCCTACACACACAAGTGGATTTACTGCAGGTTTGTCATCGCGCTCTGAGAGTGTTTACAAACAGGCAGCACTTGACACCGAGGGATGAAATCAACCCAAGCAGAGACAAAAGCTCAATTGTGAGACCACAACCAGAAGCTGCAGCAATTCAGCTCAGAAATGGCTATTTTTAGCAGTGCCACTCATCAGCTGCTGAAACACTTTTCCTTCAAGACAGAGAGGATATTGCTTGGAGCTCGTAAATCAGGATCAGATCTCTCACACACTTCCACTCCAGTGCCAGCAGAAGACAGGGAATGTGGGGCTGGGAATGCTCCTGCCTGCATAATGCAGACGGCCAGGGCACATTTGCAAGACAACACTTTGCAAGGCCACGTTCGACAGGGCCTTGAGCAACCTCTTCTAGTGAAAGATGTCCCTGCCCGTGGCAGGGGGGTTGGAACTATCTACTTCCAATCTTTAAGGTCCCTTCCAACCCAAACCATTCAGTGACTCTGATTTTCTGGCCTTTGCACCTCAGGGGTCTACCATCATGCAGAACTGTGTGCCTGTGAGCACACAGAGTCCAACCATTAACCCACCACCACCACAGCCATTAAACCATGTCCCAGAGTGATACTTCCACACATTTCTTGAACATCTCCAGGGATGGGGACTCAACCACCTCCCTGGGCAGCCTGTTACATCTCAATGACAGAGAGACTGGCTGAGTTTAGTTGAGAGACTGCCATGGTTTAGTTGATTAGATGGTGTTGGGTGATAGGTTGGACTCAATGACCTGGAAGGTCTTTTCCAACCTGGTTAATTCTACTCTGAGTAGGGCCCCTTCATTGAAATGCTGCCTTCTCCTCTCCAGGCTGAACAGCCCCAATTCTTTCAGCCTGTCTTTGTAGCAGAGGTGCTCCAGCCCTCAGATCATCTTTGGGGCCCTCTTCTGGACTCAGTCTATCAGGTCCATGTCTCTTTTGTGCTGGGGCCCCAAGAGCTGGACACAGTAGTGCAGGTGAGGTCCCACCTCCTTTCAGAGAGTTACACGGAGAGTCAAAGACCTCTCAGGACTTCAGGAGCACACAGCAAGGGCATCCTGTGATGGTAAGCTGAGTCAGCTATGGTCAGACTGGTTGTTTGTTTGCCAGTCCTGGAGGCATAAGTCTTCTCCTTCCCCTTGTTCTTGCAGCCTTTCACAAAGCTGGTGAGCTCGGCTGCAGCCCAGACAATGCCTGCCCCGCGCCACACGGTCTGGGCTATGGAGCTCCTCCTGCCCACGCAGCTGGGAAGATCAGAACAGAGTCATGCTGTGGTTCATGTGCCAGAGGCTACACTCTTGCAGAGCACACAGTTAAAGGGAGTTTCACAGCAGTGACAAAAGGCACAGCTTCAGCAAGTTCCTTGCACAACAGAGGAGTGAATCCAGCAAATCCTCTGCTCAATGCATCTCCCAAAGGCAGACCTAGGACATGCTCTGGATGGGGCACCAGCAGCTTCTTTATTTCAGGAGGTTTCAGACATAGGAACAAGGGTCCAGCTACCTAGGAGTCATCCCACAGCATCTACTCCATCACCAGCAAAACTGCCAGAACACTCTTATGCTGCAGCAAGTGGAGGAAGCAGGGACACCAGACTGGTGCTCAGCCTGTGCAGATGGCATATTCCTGTCTTAACCCAGATGAAAGAAATTCTACCAGCTGTGCAGAAAACCCTGGAAACATCTCAAGTCAGGCTGGTTGGGACTCTGAGCAACCTGCTTTTGTTGTAGATGTCCCTGATAGCTGCAGAGGGGTTGCACTGGATGACCTTCAAAGCTCCCTTCCATCCCAAAGCATTCTCTGTTTCCACATCCTCCAGACCATCAGGGACTTCTCAACACTGAGCTGGTCAGAACCTACCCCAGTGCAGCAAGAAGCAGTTTAGCTGTGACCCTTAGAATGCTCAGTAGGTTCACAGCTCAGCAGCAGAGAAGTTTGAGCTAACCAGGACAAGCAACAACCAGCCCCAACCCAGCCTGCCTTTCCCCATGCCTCCACAAGCTTGCCAAGCCCTGCTTGCCCCTGTGCTGGGAACCTTCCCCTTACTTTCAGCTCCGTGTTCAGCACTGGGAGATAGCTGCCACAGCTAAGCTTCTCCTGAAAGCCAAGTCTGGTGTTTGAGGACTGTGAAAGGAAGGACAGACAGAAAACTCCAGGCAAAGATGAGGTTACAGACTAAAACCACTGGTCAAACAGATCAGAACAATGGTGCAGACAGGCTTCCTGCAGCGCTCCGATTCCAGCTGCCAAAGAGAGCTGGACCCTACCCCATCTGCGTACTCAGGAGATCTTATCTTCACTCCCCTCCTGCCCTCTGCAATTGTTTGGGCAACTTAATTGATAAAAGCACCTTAATTAACTAGGAAACTCGCCCATGTTTGCACAACTCAATGGCACACAATGGGGTCTCAGTCAAATAAACACTGGTGTCCATGGTGCACTCGGGAATTCTCCCTGCCCCGGGGGTTTAAAATTCACTGCAGCAAGCTTCAGAGCAAAGCTCCAGCAGGAATCTTTTCTTCTCCTCCCAACCAGAGGGAGGCACAGGGAGGGTGAGACAGGGAATGAATCTGCACGGAGAGAGGCTCAGGACTGGCTCCAGCTCGATGTGTACAGGAGGATCATCTCAGGACACACCATAAGAGCCAGGCTAGTCCGTAGCAATTACTTTTTCTCACCACTTCTCAGAACCCAGACCTAACAAACTGCCCTGAAATAGCAGCCCAGCTCCCTAAATAGCACCATTTCTTCTCTGTTTGAAAGCAACACCCACAGGGGATCTTTGTTTTTCAGCCATCCCTGAGCACTTACCACATCTACACCACTCCAGCCAGAGGGAAAATCATTAAATGCAACAGACACCAAAGGATGGGATCCAGAATTAGAAGTACTCAAATACTGGGTGCAGCTTTGGGCCCCTCAGTCCATGAAGGACATTGAGGTGATGCAGTGTCTCCAGAGAAGAGCAACAAAGCTAGTGAAGGGTCTGGAGAACAGGGCTGGTGAGGAGCAGTTGGGGGAGCTGGGGTTGCTCAGCCTTGAGAAAAGGAGGCTGAGGGGACACCTTCTGGCTCTGCAACTCCCTGAAAGGAGGTTGGAGTGAGGTAGGGTTTGGCATCTTCTCCCAAGCCACAAGCAATAGGACAACAGGAACAGGCCTCAAGTTGTCCCAGGGGAGGTTTAGGTTGGACATGAGGAACAATTTCTTCCCAGAAAGGGTTGTCAAGGCCTGAACCAGGCTGCCCAGGGCAATGGTAGAGTCCCCACCCTTGGAGGTGTTCAAGAAACATGTGGACATGGCACTTCAGGACATGGTTTAATGGCCATGGTGATTCTTAATGCAATGCTGTCTGCATTCAGGTCATCCAGAGATGCCCAGAGGAGGTTAATGGCTGCTACCAAAAACCTCCTATACAGGAACACAGCCCTGCTGTAAAGCAGCAGGAACAACTCACCCTGCCAAGTGTCTGCCCTCCTGGGTGCTGGACAGACCAAAACAGCAGAGAGCAGAAACAGTTCATGAAAAACAAGACAGAGAAGGGTGGGAGAGGACAAAGACAAAACCTAAAACATGACAAGGACACCTTCAGCTTTGCTCCCACCTTGCTGCAAAATTCAAAGCAAAGCCCAAGGATGAAATTTTGCTTGGGGAATTCAACAGAAAACCTCCTCCAGTTGCCACCTTGTGCTTCAAGTGACCTGCAGGAACTGCAGGCTGGAGTGCCATGGGATGCACTCTGATGATGGATTATCATAGAATGGTTTGGCTTGGAAGAGACCTTAAAGATCACCCAGTTCCAACGCCCTGCCATGGACAGGGACGCCTTCAACTAGCCCAGGTTGCCAAAGGCAACATCCAACCCGGCCTTGAGTACCTCTAAAGAGGAGGCATCCACAACCACCCCAGGCAACCTCTTCCAGTGTCTCCCCACCTTCACTGCCAAGAATTTCTTCCTAATCTCAGGTCTAAATCTCCCCTCTTGCAGCTCAAAGCCACTGCCCCTTGTGCTGTCACAACAAGCCCTTGTAAAAGGTCTCTGCCTGGGTCTCCTGTAGCCCCCTTGACGTATTGGAAAGCCACTGGAAGGTTTCAGTGGAGCTAAATCTTCCCCCCCCTCAAGCTTAAAGCTGTTCCCTCTCATCCTATCACTACAAGCCCTTGTGAAAAGGGCACCTGCAAGGAGCCTTTAATTACTCCAGACACACTTGAACTCCAAACCATTTCTCCTCTGACAGTCAGGGCATTTGACTGAGACAAAGGGCAGTTGACTCCACACTGCTCCTCCGGAGGACACTGCATGTCAAACAGCCTCACAGAATGAAGATAAAACGTGGCTCAGAAAACCTCAGTGGCACAGGCTGAGGAAGAAAAGAGAGATTTTCAGATCTGAGAGATTTATTTGATTCCACAGAGCAAGGAGCCTTGTCATGTGGTGAGCAGCAGACACTGGGAACTGGGACACTTGTGATTTATCTGCTCTTCCAGGGCCTTCCCATGTGACTTGAGGGTGAAAGAATGACAATCCTATCCATAAGTTGCTAAAAATACAGCACAATTGCAGTGTGTTTAGAGGGGAGCTCATTTATTCAGCACGTCACGCTCCCTCCTTTCAGGCCCTCAGCCTCAGCACACAGACAGCAGCCCTTAGCACCTCGCTGTGCCAAAAGCAGCGCTCCCATTAATGCCCTCAGACAAAGGGGAATCAGTGTACAGCAGGAGATACCCACAGCAGGCCTGAGCTGTGTGGCAGGCAGAGGAGGTAACAAGCCAGTAAACTCCAAATGACTGCGGCCATCCCATACCTCCAGTTCTGGGGCCCTCAGTTTAAGAAGGACATTGAAACACTTGAAGGTGTCCAGAGAAGGGCAATGAAGCTGGGGAGGGGTCTGGAGCACAGCCCTGTGAGGAGAGGCTGAGGGAGCTGGGGTTGTTTAGCCTGGAGAAGAGGAGGCTCAGAGGAGACCTCATTGATCTCTACAACTCCCTGAAGGGAGGTTGTAGCCAGGAGGGGGTTGGTCTCTTCTCCCAGGCAAGCAGCACCAGAACAAGAGGACACAGTCTCAAGCTGCACCAGGGGAGGTTTAGGCTGGAGGTGAGGAGAAAGTTCTTCCCAGAAAGAGTAATTTGCCATTGGGATGTGCTGCCCAGGGAGGTGGTGGAGTCCCCATCCCTGGAGGTGTTCAAGAGAGGATTGGATGTGGCACTTGGTGCCATGGTTTAGTAGTCAGGAGGTGTTGAGTGACAGGTTGGACTTGATGATCATAGAATCATAGAATCAATAAGGTTGGAAAAGACTTCAAAGGCCATCAAGTCCAACCTGTCACCAAACACCTCATGACTAACTAAACCATGGCACCAAGTGCCACATCCAATCCCCTCTTGAACACCTCCACCACCTCCCTGGGCAGCACATTCCAATGGCAAACAACTCTATCTGGGAAGAACTTTCTCCTCACCTCCAGCCTAAACCTCCCCTGGCACAGCTTGAGACTGTGTCCTCTTGTTCTGGTGCTGCTTGCCTGGGAGAAGAGACCAACCCCCACCTGGCTACAACCTCTCTTCAGGTAGTTGGAGAGAGCAAGAAGTTCTCCCCTGAGCCTCCTCTTCTCCAGGCTAAACAATCCCAGCTCTGAGGCCTTTTCCAAGCTTGCTGATTCTATGATTCTCTGAACTCCAGGCTGAAATGCACCCAGCCCACAGAGAGGCTGGCACCTTGGTGAGGATAAAAAAATCACATCCCAAAAGCCCCCAGAAGTGTCACTTCCCAGATTAGCAGACACTTCAACCATTGTGCCAGGCTTCAAAGGCAGCAGAGAGATACAGTGGAGTTTGTAGGACGATCATTTGAAGTGCACTGAGAGCTCCACTCACTGAGCAAAGCCTTTTCTCAATTCCCTTCCTGTTTGGACAATTTGAGCCACTTCTTCCCTCGCACCCCAAGCACAAGGCTCTGTCCTGCAGTGAATGGAGCAGCTTTTTTTTTCTCTCCTGGGATAACTTCCAGGTTAAGGAGAAAGGATTTACACTCGAATGAAACAGGCTCTGTAGTTGGGAAATGTGTTTTGAAAACTTGGGAAGGAAGCAAAGCCTCCTTCATTTCAAAAGGGACTCAATTAACATTCTCCAGCCAGTGCTCCTAGCAAAAGGCCAGGACTTGCTGGGGGCCATGCGATCTGAAACTTCTCCTCCTCACTCACAATGTCCCTTTCTGAAACACAGGCCACAGCTTTGGAGAGACACCAGGATCTCTGCACAGCTTTCCAAAGGGTTGCCTCTCACAGCCCAGGGCCCCTGCTCCAGACCTAAGATGTTCTATGACTAGGGCTCAGGAAACTTAAAGTAGTGCTTAAAGATCCTAATGAAGACCCAGATTGGCAAGCTCACTCTTGGCACCAAGGATCCTGCTACAAGGACACCTCCTCTGTGTTCAGCCACAAGCACAGGATGAACCCTCCCTATCTTGTTTGTCTTCTTGAAAACATACAGCACTGCAAGCTTGCTGATGACACCAAACTGTGTGGGGTGGACTCACTTGAGAGCAGGGATGACATCCAGAAGCATCCTGACAGGCTTCAGAAGTGGGCCAGTGCCAGCTGCATAAGGTTCAACAAGTCACAGTGCAAGGTCCTGCATTTGGGTCAGGCCAGCCCCTGGCACAGATCCTGGCTGGGTGCAGACTGGGTTGAGATCAGCCCTGAAGACAAAGCTTTGGGGGTGTTGGTTGAAGCTCCCCATGAGCCAGCAGTGCCCTCATCCAGCCCAGCAGGCAGCTGTGTGCTGGGCTGCAGCCAGAGGAGTGTGGGCAGCAGGGCAAGAGAGGGAATTCTGCCCCTTGACTCTGCTCTACTCTGCTCAGACCCCACCTTGAATCCTGCCTCCAGTTCTGGTGTCCTCAGCATAAGGACCCAGAGCTGCTGGAGGGAGTCCAGAAGAAGTCCACAAAGATGATCCAAGGGCTGGAGCACCTCTGCTGTGAGGACAGGCTGAGGGAGCTGGGGTGGTTCAGCCTGCAGAAGATTCTGGGGCTCCCTTCCAGTACCTGAAGGGAACCTACAGGAAGGCTGGAGAGGGACTTTTCATAAGGGTGTCTGGAGATAGGACAAGAGGGAATGGATTTAAACTGAGGGAGAGTAGATTTAAACTGGAAATTAGGAAGAAATTCTTCACTACAAGAGTGATAAGACTGGAACAGGCTGTCCAGAGAGGTGGTGGATGCCCCCTTTCTGGAGGTGTTCAGGGACAGGGTGGATGAGGCCTTGAACAACCAAGTCTAGTTGAAAGGCATCCCTGCCCATGCTGGGCTGGGTGAAGCAGATCATCTCTGAGGTGCCTTCCAACCTAATCCATTCTATGATTCTGTGATCTGGTCTGGGGTTTCAATCAATTTCTGATGACACTAATGACCAACCAAGCAGATGTTCAGCTTTTGATTCACAAGTTATGGGGTGAGGGTTTGATCTGCAGCAGGCAGCAGCCAGTCAGAACCACCACAATGGTTATCTTGGGTTTGAAAACCAATCCTGAAGGTGCTGGGCATGTCTAGATATTGCCCATGCATGAAGAGGAAAACAACTTATGCCTCTGGGGTTTCTCCAGCTAAAGCTGAAGAGATAAAAAGGCCACTGCCAAGTAAATATTCACTCCTAGTTCTGAATTGCTATATCAGCAATCCCAGGCACAAATCCAGGCTGGGCAGTGGCTGGCTGGAAAGCAGCCCTGAGGAGAGAGAAACTTGGGGATGCTGGGGGAGGAGAAGCTCACCAGGAGCTCTCAGTGTGCACTTGCAGCCTGGAAAGCCAACCAGAGCCTGGGCTGCAGCAAGAGAAGTGTGGCCAGCAGGGCAAGGGAGGGGATTCTCCCCCTCTGCTCAGCTCTGCTGAGACCCCACCTGCAGTACTGCCTCCAGTTCTGGAGCCCCTATTCCAAGAGGGATCTGGAGGTGCTGGAAGGTGTCCAGAGAAGAGCCACAAGGATGAGCAGAGGGCTGGAGCACCTCTCCTGTGAGGACAGACTGAAGGAGTTGGGGCTGTTCAGTCTGAAGAGAAGGCTCAGAGGTGACCTCATTGTGGCCTTCCAGTATCTGAAGGGGGCCTACAAGAAGGCTGGGGAGAGACTTGTCAGGATCTCAGGTAGTGATAGGACTAGGGGGAATGGAATGAAGCTGGAGGTAGGGAGATTCAGGCTGGAGGTAAGGAGGAAGTTCTTCCCCATGAGAGTGGTGAAGCCCTGGAATGGGTTGTCCAGGGAGGTGGTTGGGGCCCCATCCCTGGAGGTGTTTAAGCCCAGGCTGGATGAGGCTCTGGCCAGGCTGATCTAGTGTGGGGTGTCCCTGCCCATGGCAGGGGGGTTGGAACTAGATGATCCTTGTGGTCCCTTCCAACCCTGACTGCTTCTATGATTCTCCACCCTTCAGGAAGCAGAAGTCTAGGCTGACTCAAAGTCGATGATGGACTGAGGATGGGAGTTGAGGCACAGCAGGCTGGGGTGGGAGAGCAGGATGGTGTTGGTGTGTATTGTTACAGAAAACATGATACCTGAACCTCATTTAACATTTTGGGGAACATGTCCACAGAAGGGCAACGAGGCTGGGGAGAGGCCTCAAGCACAGCCCTGTGAGGAGAGGCTGAGGGAGCTGGGGTTGCTTAGCCTGCAGAAGAGGAGGCTCAGGGGAGACCTTCTTGCTCTCTACAACTACCTGAAGGGAGGTTGTAGCCAGGAGGGGGTTGGTCATTTCTCCCAGGCAAGCAGCACCAGAACAAGAGGACACAGTCTCAAGCTGTGCCAGGGGAGATTTAGGCTCAAGGTGAGGAGAAAGTTCTTCCCAGAGAGAGTTGTTAGCCATTGGAATGTGCTGCCCAGGGAGGTGGTGGAGTCCCCATCCCTGGAGGTGTTCAAGAGGAGATTGGATGTGGCACTTGGTGCCATGGTTTAGTAGTCATGAGGTGTTGGGTGACAGGTTGGATTTGATGATCTTTGAGGTCTATTTCCAACCTTATTGATTCTATGATCTGTTAGAGACCACACCCATTCATTCCTTCTGGATGCCTCCAGTTGAGATCTGACCCAGCTCAGCACCAGGAGGGAACAGATAAGCCACTTTTGGTGCCTCCAGAGCCTCTCCCAGTGATTTAGATGCCAAGATATGAATTATCCTTTGGAAAAAAATAAGCTCAAATTTTCCCTTCCCATACTTTTAGTCCAGGCACTGGATCAGGTGTGGATAACAGTAACTCTCCTGCACTCAACAGCCGTTCTCAAGTTCCCCCAAAATAAGTGGGTGGCTGGGGAAGTTTGTCTGCACTGGAACAGACCCAAACAGCCACCCTGCAATCTCCACCTTTCAGCCAAGAGTAAAACTGACTTAGGGCTTTTGTTATTTAATAAGATTTTCCATGGGAAAGGCAGAATGCTTCAAGCTCACCCCCACTTTACAGTGGAACAATTTCCTCCTGTGGACAAGTGCCAGGCCCTTAACCCTTGCTAGTCACAAAAAAACACAAGTCTCAAGGCAGAAAGGATGCAAGAATCATCCAAAGCAGCAGCAGAAATGAGCCACAAGGTACTTGCACAGCTGGGACACGAGATGCTCAGGAATAGTGTGGCCAGCAGGAGCAGGGAAGTCATTCTGCCCTGTACTCAGCACTGGTTAGGCCACACCTTGAGTCCTGTGCCCAGTTCTGGGCCCCCCAATTTAAGAAGGACATTGAGATTCTTGAACGTGTCCAGAGAAGGGCAACAAAGCTGGGGAGGGGTTTGGAGCACAGCCCTGTGAGGAGAGGCTGAGGGAGCTGGGGTTGCTTAGCCTGGAGAAGAGGAGGCTCAGGGGACACAGTCTCAAGCTGTGCCAGGAGAGGTTCAGGCTGATGTTAGGAAGAAATTCTTCCCAGAAAGAGAGATTGGCCATTGGAATGTGCTGCCCAGGGAGGTGGTGGAGTCACCATCACTGGAGGTGTTTAGGAGGAGACTGGATGAGGCACTTGGTGCCATGGTTTAGCTGATTAGATGGTGTTGGGTGATGGGTTTGATTCAATGATCTCGAAGGGCAGTATGACCTCCTTGCTCCTGCTGGCCATACTATTCCTGATGCAGGCCAGGATGCCATTGGCCTGCTTGGCCACCTGGGCACACTGCTGGCTCCTGTTCAGCTGCTGTCAACCAGTACCCCCAGGTCCCTGCAGATACTTTCTCCTGACGACAGAACAGGTGGTGACAACTCGTGACATGTGCATGTATCCACATGTCTTTCCAGGCATAAGCTGCTGGGAAAATAGCAGTACACCTCTTCCACAGAGTCTGACTTGGTTTTCTTCATGCCTTTCAAAAGAGCCAGTCCACTCCCAAAGTTTTTCATGGGGTACATGAAGCAACTGCATCTTCCCAGGACACATAGAGAAAAGCATTTCAATCATCAGAGAACTCTCTTGCACATCCTGAGCTGCTCACACCAACCTCAGTGCAAGCATTCTGATGCAGTTCACTGCAACCTCCTCACATGCTGCAAACTAGCTTTAGACCTGGAACCTGCTGCAGAACCCAGGTGTTCCTTATTGAGTCTAGGATTCTCTGCCCAGGAGGTCTCTGCTGCTTCTCTCCCCTTGGATTTTCAGTCAGGGATGAAGTTATCCCATGTGTTTTATTAAAAGCCTCCTCTGAAAGGGATTTAAGCACAATAGGGTCTGGAGAACAGATCTTGTGAGGAGCAGGTGAGAAAACAGTGCTTGTTTAGCCTGGAGAACAGGAGGCAAAGGGGAGACCTCCTGGCTCTCTAGAACTACATGAAAGGAGGTCCAAAAGAGGTGGGGGTCAGTCTCTTTTCCCCAGAAAAGATGCAATAGTCAAGAGGAAATGGCCCCAAGTTGTGCAAGCAGAGGTTTAGGTTGGACATGAGGAACAATTTCTTCCCTGAAAGGGTTGTCAAAGGCAGTGGTGGAGTTCCCACCCCTGGTGGAGTTTCAAAACTGTGTAGATGTGGTGCTGAGAGACGTGGTTTAGTGGTGAGCTGGCAGTGCTGGGCTGGTGGTTGGACTTGATGATCTTAAAGGTTTCTTCCAACCAAAAAGACTCTATGATCCTACTAGAAAAACAGTGCTTGGAAAAGTGGAATTGGCTGGCTGACGTGGGCAGCTCTCTGCTCTGGGACCCAAAGATTAACAGATGGGCACAGTCCAGTGGCATGAGATTCACATCTAAGTGCTGGGTTCTATACACTGGCCACAACAACCCCATGCAGTGCTACAGGCTGGGGTCAGAGTGGCTGGAGAGCAGCCAGGCAGAAAGGGACCTGGGGGTACTGGTCGATGGTAGGCTGAACATGAGCCTGCAGTGTGCCCAGGTGGCCAAGAAGGTCAATAGCATCCTGGCCTGCATCAGGAACAGTGTGGCCAGCAGAAGCAGGGAGGTCATTGTGCCCTGTACTCAGCACTGGTTAGGCCACACCTTGAGTCCTGTGTCCAGTTCTGGTCCCCTCAGTTTAGGAAAGATGTTGAGTTGCTGGAAGGTGTCCAGAGAAGGGCAAAAAACGTGGGAAGGGGTTTGGAGCACAGCCCTGTGAGGAGAGGCTGAGGGAGCTGGGGTTGCTTAGCCTGGAGAAGAGGAGGCTCAGGGGAGACCTTATTGCTCTCTACAACTCCCTGAAGGGAGGTTGTAGCCAGGTGGGGGTTGGTCTCTTCTCCCAGGCAGCCAGCACCAGAACAAGAGGACACAGTCTCAAGCTGCATCAGGGGAGGTTTAGGCTGGAGGTGAGGAAGAAATTCTTCCCAGAAAGAGATTGGCCATTGGAATGTGCTGCCCAGGGAGGTGGTGGAGTCACCATCACTGGAGGGGTTTAAGAGGAGACTGGATGGGGTGATCTCCAAGGTCTTTTCCAACCTGGTTAGTTCTATTCACAGAAAGCCTCTGCCTCAGCAAGTTCCTGGAGATGAAGCAACAGCGACACAGGACCACGTTTACACCACCGCTCCGCTGGGTGTCTTCTCACGGCCATTTGTCACCCAGCACATCCATCCTCCCTCCCTCCCTCCCTCCCCTCCCTGCTGCAAAGCAGATTAAGCTTAATATACTCATGCAGTTGTGAAGTGTCCTGCCTGTTATCCAATTAGCCAGCTAACGAGATCTGAGTAGCAGCACGTAGGCAGGGCTGACCGCCGCCCCAGAGCTGCTGCCCGTCACACACGGTTGTCACTTTCCAGCCCTTGCAGACAAGGGTTGAGAGTCATTCAAAGGGTGCTCTGAAGGCTGGGCTGGGGTAATTGATTAATTTTGTTTGGGACCCATGGACACATCCCTGTTTGTTTCCCTCTTGATCTCCTGGTGCTGTCCCAGCGCAACTGCTCTGTTACCAAACTCCTGACAAATCACGGAGTAGAATCCCAGAACGGTGAGGCCTGGAAGGGACCTCTTGAGCTCACCCAGTCCCTGCTGCAGCAGGGGCACCCACAGCAGCTTGCCCAGCATCACAGTGTCCAGGGTGAGGTTGGAAACTCTCCAGAGAAGGAGACTCCACAAGCTCTCTGGGCAGCCTGCTCCAGGACTCCAGCACCCTCACAGCAAAGAGGTTTTCCTTCATGTTCAAGTGGAACATCTCCTGTTTGTACCCACTGCTCCTTGTCCTTTCACTGGCCACCACTGAGAAGAGCCCAGTCCCATCCTTGTGACCTCCACCCTTTAGCTATTGATCAGCATTGATCAGCTCTCCCTTCAGCCTGCTTTTCTCTAAGCTAAACAGCCCTAAGTCTCTCAGCCTTCCCTCCTCACAGAGATGCTCCAGGCCCCTCAGCATCTTCACAGCTTCTGTTGGACTCTCTCCAGTAGTTCCCTGTCTCTCTTGAACTGGGGAGCCCAGAACTGGACACACCACCTGGCATGGCTTGTGAAGTTAACTTGCAATGTGACCAGGGGCAGATCTTCAGGGCAGGGGAGGGATGTGTGCACCGGCAGGAGAAAAATGGCAGCCTGTGCAGAAGTGATAAAGAGGAATGGGATGGAATGGGATGGGATGGAATGGGACCAGACCAGGTTGGAAAAGACCTTTGAGATCATTGAGTCCAACCTATCATCCAACACCATCTAATCAACTAACCCATGGCACCAAGCACCCCATCAAGCAAAGCAATCTTTGTTAGCTCTGACACTTCTGCCTCACATTCCCATTAGTCCCAGGTAAGAAAACACAAACTTGATGTAATCAGCATCAAGTGGCTGCTTGACAACATCACTCTCAGAGCATAATTATCAAGGGCTTGCCATCTCATCTGGAGGAGGGGGGGAGGGGGCATTGGGAAGTGGGTCCAGCCAGGCACAAGGCCTGTGCAATCTTCTCATTACCAGTTTGGATGATAGACTGGAATGTATGGCCATAAACCCCACAGATGATTCAGCTGGGAGGATTTGCAAGCACTACAGTTTAGAGGCTTGGATTTCCAAACCATCTTGACACACTGGTCCAACACCAACAAGAAGAAATATTTCAGAAAGAGAAGTTACAGGTCCAAATGCCAGAATGGGGAGGAACTTACTCCACAGCAAGACTCCAGAGAAGGCTCTGGCTGTTTCCAGAGAATCACACCCCAAGGATCACCTGGTTCAACCTTTTCGAGGGTCAAGGGACAGTTGTGAGGTTCAACCATGTCCCACAGCTGCATAAAAGCAGACCTGGGCCTGCAGTGATGATCCATGGAAAGCACTTAGCTATGTCTTGCAAAGCCTTGCAAAGTTTTGCCCTTGGCTGTTTCCTTCTGTGCAGCTTAATTTGCCTTTTCCAGAAGCAGGCTGGAGAGAATCTTGAGGAGAAAAATGAGACTAAGAAGCCCCAGGTAAGAGATTAAAATGGCTCAGTTTAAGCCAGACATGTTCCTTAGAACAGACTAGCCCAGGCAAGCAGGCAGGCCACAGCCTGAGGGAAGCCTCCTTCCTCCATCCAGCAGGAAACAATAACCAGTCTTTAGCTCTTCTAACACTCTGGCTTCAATCCCTGTTTAAAAACAAGCTAATGGTCATCAGCATGGATGGAAAGAACCAGAGCCCATGGAACCCATAGCTCCTTTTCAGAGTCCCTTGTGCTTGTACTTGACATCCCTCTTCTTCCAGCACAGTTGCCTCCTAGAAAAGCCCCACAGAGGTCAGCCTCAACCAAAGCATTTCCACTGTTTTGAAGCAACTCCCTCATGAGCAGATCTTTTAAAGAGGGACCATTTTAGAGACACTTAACCTGCCCCCACAGGTGGGGAGACACAAACTGGAAGGGTGGAACACAAGGTGGCTTAAGTTTGGTTGGAGCTGGAAAGGTAGCAGTGACAGACTGGCATCCTAACTGGCAGCCCTACATGAATGGTGCTCCTCAACAAACAGCCAGTGCTGATCTGGACACTACTCAATGTCTCAATTAATGTCCTGGATGATGGGAATGATGAGCAGGAAGCAGCAGCATGCCCCATCAGCAACAAAATCCAGCCACATAGTGGGCTGTGTTGGGAAGGAGAACAGGCAAGAGCTCAGGGAAATGGCTCTCCTGCTCTTGGCACTAAGGAGGCTACATCTGGAACACTGTACTGCACTGCCCAGAAAAGACACTGACAAACTCAGTGTGCTCAGTGGAGCACCACTAAGGTGTCTGCTCACTGGAAGAGAGGAGAATGAGGGAATAGGGTTTGCTTAACTTGGAGATGAAATGGCAGTTAGTGGGGGATCCTATTCCCACCTTCCACTACCTGTCAGGTTACAGAGGAGAGGAAGTCAGACTCCTCTCCATGAACAGAAGGACAAGAAACAAGGGGCACAACTTGCAGCAAGGGAAATTCTGGTCAGCCAAGAGCAAAACATTCCTCACTGTGACAGCACTAAGCATGGCACCACCTTGCCCCACTGGACTGGAAAAGGGCTGAAGCTTGATCAGAAACCTTCACAAGAAACCTGCCTTTGATTCTTGCCCTGCTCGGAGCAGGAGGTCAGGCAAGAGAGCTCCAGATGTCCTGTGCAACCTAAATCACTCCCCAGTTCTATGACATCATGCTGCAGAAACACTGAACAAGGGATTTTGCTCAGTAGCCTACAGCACTCCACCTGCTCAGTGCTAACAAGCCCTTTAGACTCAAAAGCTGTCAATAAAATACCTTCCACATGACTACAGATCCCTGTGTCTGCAATCAGGGGCGAAAAAGAGCAAGCCAGGAAACACAAAGAACTGTCAGTGCTGCTGGAGACAGCACAAGAGCAACAGCAGGCTCACACTATACAAGTTAGCACCCAAAAGCTCTGCAGGGCAGCTGTGAGGAAGGAATTTGAAGCAGATACACAGTGATAGATCAAACAAACAACAGCAAGGCTGCTCCTCCCTACCTGCTCCTCTCCTCACCACAATAAACACCACTTGACGCCAAGGGGTGTTTCAGACCTGTCCAGGCCAGCCTTCATTGGGATGTTAGCTCTATCTCCAGCTGTCTCAGGACAAAGGCTCTGTGTGGAGACATACCTGTGGCACACAGCTCCTGCTCTCTCCCTTTGAAAAGCATGAGGGGTGTTCATGGAAACACTGAATACCTGAAGGGAGGTTGTAGCCAGGTGGGGGTTGGTCTCTTCTCCCAGGCAAGCAGCACCAGAACAAGAGGACACAGTCTCAAGCTGCACCAGGGGGAGGTTTAGGCTGGAGGTTAGGAAGAAGTTCTTCACAGAGAGATTGGCCATTGGGATGTGCTGCCCAGGGAGGTGGTGGAGTCACCATCACTGGAGGTGTTTAGGAAGAGACTGGATGAGGCACTTGGTGTCATGGTTTAGTTGATTAGATGGTGCTGGATGATAGGTTGGACTTGATGATCTCAGAGGACTCTTCCAACCTGGTTTATCCTATTCTATTCCATCCTATTCTATTCCATCCTATTCTATTCCATTCCATTCCATTAGGTTGGAAAGGACCTCCAGAGATCATCAAGGCCAACCTCCTTGCAAAGCAGGGCCACCTAGGACAGGGGGCACAGCAACATCTCCAGGGGGGCTAGAATCTCCCCAGAGAAGGAGACTCCAGAGCCTCTCTGGACAGCCTGTTCCAGGGCTCCAGCAACCTCAGAATAAAAGTTTTTTCTCCTGTCAAGATGGAATTTCCTGTGATTGAGTTTACACCCACTGCCCCTTGTCCTATCACTGGGTATCACTGAGAAGAGCCTGGCTCCATCCTCCTGACAGCCACCCTTCAGCTGTTTATAGACATTGATAAGGTCCCCTCTCAGCCTTCTCTTCTGCAGACTAAAGAGCCCCAGGGCTTTCAGCCTTTCCTCATCAGACAGATGCTCCAGTCCCTTCATCATCCTGGTAGCTTTTGTTAAACTCTCTCCAGTAGTTCCCTGTCCCTCTTGAACTGGGGACCCCAGAAGTCCAGATGCAGTCTAATTAGGGCTGAGTAGAGGGGAAGGAGAACCTCCCTTGACCTGCAGCACCACACACAGACACTGTGCCTTCTCCACTTTTTATCTGTCACAAATAAAAGTGAAGCACTCCACAAAGGGAAGCCCACAGAGTTCACATGACAGTGCCACCTTCCTCTGAGTGAGTATCCTCTCAGCATCCCCTAACACTGCCAAGGCAGATACAACTAGGGTGTACAGGATGGGCAGTGAATGCAAACTGCAGTGCTTTGTGCAGCGTGGACATGCCACCTGGAAGCAGCAAGACCCAAATCCTCTTCACCCAGGCAGACAACCAGCTCTCAGCTAGCTGTCACACAGCAGCCATTTGGAACAATGGCCTTAAACTGCAATGATCAACAACAGCTGCCTGGGAGCTAAGGGTTCATTGCTCCTCTCCTGCTCCCTGGCACCTTACCCAGCTTACAGAATATCACTGAATCGTTTGGGGCTGGAAAAGAGCTTTAAAGATGGAATCCAACTCTTCTCTAACTCCACAAAGTCTGCTGCTAAACCATGTCCCTCAGCACCACATCTCTGCCTCTTTGAAACAGCTCCAGGAACAGGGATTCAACCACCTCCCTGGGGAGCCTCTGCCAGTCCAGAGTTTGAGAACCCATTCAGTCAAGAAGTTTCTTCCAACGTCCAACCTGAACCCCCCCTGGTGCAACTCCAGGTCGTTTTCTCTTGTCCTGTCACTTGTTACTAGGGAGAAGAGACCAAACCCCACCTAGCTGTAAACTCCTTCAGGGATCTGTAGAGCAAGAAGGTTAAACCTTCTCCAGACTCCAGTTGTTTAGTCTTCAGGCTAAATAAACCCAGTTCCCTCAGCTGCTCCACACCAGCCCTGTTCTCCAGACCCTTCACCAGCTTTGCTGCCCTTCTCTGGACCTGCTCCAGCACCTCAAGGTCCTTCTTGGAGTGAGGGGTCCAAAACTGAATACAGCACTCAAGGTGCATGAACAACTGTACCCTTCACCAAAACAACCAGAGAGTAGGTACAAAAATAAGAGACCACACATAGACTAGACTAGACTGGACTAGAATTAACCAGGTTGGAAAAGACCTTGGAGATCATCGAGTCCAACCTATCACCCAACACCATCTGATCAACTAAACCATGGCACCAAGCACCCCATCCAGGCTCTTCCTAAACACCTCCAGGGATGGTGACTCCACCACCTCCCTGGGCAGCACATTCCAATGGCCAATCTCTCTCTCTATGAAGAACTTCTTCCTAACATCCAGCCTAACCCTCCCCTGGCACAGCTTGAGACTGTGTCCTCTTGTTCTGGTGCTGCTTGCCTAGGAGAAGAGACCACCCCCCACCTGGCTACAAACTCCCTTCAGGCAGTTGTAGAGAGCAAGAAGGTCTCCCCTGAGCCTCCTCTTCTCCAGGCTAAGCAACCCCAGCTCCCTCAGCCTCTCCTCAGCCTCGTTGCCCTTCTCTGGACACATTCAAGTCTCTCAATGTCCTTGTTAAACAGAGGGGCCCAGAACTGGACACAGGACTCAAGGTGTGGCCTAACCAGTGCTGAGTACAGGGCAGAATGACTTCCCTGCTCCTGCTGGCCACATTATTTCTGATGCAAGGCAGGATGCCATTGGCCTTCTTGGCCACCTGGGCACACTGCTGGCTCATGTGCAGCTGCTGTCAACCAGTACCCCCAGGTCCCTTTCTGCCTGGCTGCTCTCCAGCCACTCTGACCCCAGCCTGCAGCACTGCCTGGGGTTGCTGTGGCTGGAAGGGAGAACAGTAGGTCCCTCCTGAAGAACAGATGTGAGGTCACATCAGGAAAGCACAATCGGGCAGGCTGCAATTGAGCTCATCACAGGGAACACCTTGGTGAGAGCAGCTGGTAAGGACCTTCACCTTACAGCAGAGGCAGGCAGGGAAGATCTCTAACACATTCCTCTTGAGCAACAAGAGTGTGGAGGCTGTTTGTATAGCAGGTAAAGAGGCAGAGCCACAGTGAAACCTTCCATGACAAAACACTTTACCCAGGCTGCTGTCAGAGAAAAAATGCATCCATCATCCCCCACAGTCCACACAGGAGAGTCATAAACATATGTGTGTGTGTGTGTGTGTTGGCTCAGTGGAGGTAGGTGCCAGATGGAGCAAGTTTTGGGCTCTGAAGCTAAAAAAAGCCATGGCCCAAACACTCCCAAAGCCTGCTGCTGCAGGGGACTGAACAGCTCACTCTGTATAGCAACAGGAGGCCAGCAACTCTCAACTGCAGCAGAAGAAAGGCGAGTCAGAAACAAGGAAAATCCTGGTAATGATAAGAAGAGTAAAGGACTTTAAAGGATCACCCAGGGAGGATGGAGAACAGCAGTCACTGGAGGCTTTTAACAGCTGTGTTGGATAAACATCTGCTGGGAAAATGTAGATAGATCTGAGCCAGTCTTGGGGCAGGAGGTCAGGTTAGACAACTTACTGAAGTCCCTGCTGGCCCTGCTGCCTTTTTGCTTAGGACAGAAATAAGACAACAGAACCTAGCAGCAGCTCCAGAGAACAGGACCTTCCCTAACAGATCCATAATCCATCAGAGAAAGGCTGGGAGCTCCTGCGTGCAGCAGCGTGGCATTCCCACAGGGAAGCTTCTCCCTTCATTCCCAGAGGAGCAATCTGGAGAGCACACAACTGCTCTTACAGCTCAGGCACGTGAACAGGAGCTCCCCAGCTCCCAGCACAGCCCTCCCAAAGGGACAGGCTCTCTCTTCCCACAGCACAGGGATGTCTGCTTACAGGAGGCCACCTTTTCTCCCACTTAGCCTCCTTCACACCTCACCCTGCAGTCAGAGCTCTCTCTTCTTCCCCTTGAGGCTTTTCTTCTCTTAGTCCCTGCAATATTTCCATGGGTAAGCTCTCCAGGACTGAATCTCTTCCATGTTTTGGGGAAGCCCTGAGCAAAATGTCTGTGCTGCTAAGAACAAAACAGAAGCTTGTAGGTCATCTATTCAGCACTGGAGGCTCCCATCTGCCCTCCAGCACTGCCTCTCCCTCTGCTCACCGAGGAGCCTGGCATGTGAAATCCCAGCTGCATCAACTCTTCATGCAGAAACCCCTGGGCAGTGCTGAACTTCTGGTCAACCCCAAGATCTTTAACCTGCAGAGCTTCCTACTCTCTTGTCCATGGCAGCCAGCTATCAAGAGCAAAGCTGACTTTGTGTCCTCAAAACTATGGATGCCTTCCCGCACAGGGAGCCCACCACACAGTCCTGGATCCCACCCCAAGGGGATCAGAGGTCAAAAAGGGGTAATGACCAGTGCTGAACTATAGAGCCAGGGCTCACATTCAGTCCTCTGTCAAGTTTTTGTTTCCAAAATCCAAAGAGAGGCACCATGTGAGACCAGCAGGACCAAGGGAGGTGAATCTTGCCCTCTGCTCTGCCCTCCTGAAACCCCACCTGGAGGGGGCGTTTCATGAAGTTCTGGTGCCCCCGGCACAAGAGGGACATGGAACTGTTGCAATGGGTCCAGAGGAGGCCATGAAGATGATCAGAGGGCTGGGGCACCTCCTCTGGGGGGACAGGCTGAGAGAGCTGGGGCTGTTCAGCCTAGAGAGAAGGTGGCTCCAGGGAGACCTTAGAGCAGGCTTCCAGTACCTGAAGAGGGCTACAGAAAAGCTGGGGAGGGACTTTTTACAAGGGCTTGTAGCAACAGGATGAGTGGCAATGGCTTTGAGCTGGGAGAGGGGAGATTTAGACTGAAGATTAGGAAGAAATTCTTTCCAGTAAGGGTGGTGAGGCACTGGAACAGGTTGCCCAGGGAGGCTGTGGATGTCCCCTCCCTGGGGGCGTTCAAGGCCAGGTTGAATGAGGCCTTGAGCTGGTGGGAGGTGTCCCTGCCCCTATGGAGGGGGTTGGAACTGGATGATCTTTAAGGTCCCTTGCAACCCAGCCCATTCTATGACTCTGAGTAATGGTGTGAGCTCCCCATGACCCCGAAGAGGACACTGAACTCAGTCTATTCCATTCCTGGCAGCACAGTGCTCCTGTGAGCATTACTCAACACAGAGGGAACCCTGAGAGCAGACAGGGCAGAAACTGCAGGCCCTCAAGTGCTTATCTTTATCACAGGGCCACAGCCTCACCTATCAACTCCAGCAGCAGGAGCTTTTGCTTCCCTGCGTGCCCTCTACAGCTCCTCCCAGTTCATTCTTCTACACCCAAAGCTGACCTCCAAGCTCTCAGCCATGCCTGGCCAAGGAAGCACACAGTGAGCAAGACACCAGAAAGGGTCTGAGGTAAACCTGCACTGGTGTGTGAGCACAGCCCAGCACATCTGAGGACAGTTTTGCAATCCCAGGAAACTTCAGCCTGAGGTCTGTACTGTCCTTAAGGACTATCTGTGTAGTGCTGAGAGCAGCACTCATGGGACAGCCCAGGGACTGGATCCAGCTGAAAAATAGCCCTATAAAAGTAAGTAAGGATCTGCTGCCTGCTGCATGGGCTCCCAGATGGAGCTCTCTCACCCACAGCCACACCAGAGCACAGACCAGAATGGGACCAAGCCTTTCACTAGAAGCAGCACTTTCAGTTTGTGTAAGGCACCCATAAGACTCTGCCCCCGTGGGGGGTGGAGAGCAGTTGTGCAAGAGAGGAAACAAGCAGTGGGAGATAGGACAGAGTGAAAATATCTACCTGTGGTTTCACTGCTCAAGCCAGTGCCTTGCAAAATGAGGCTCCTTCCAGCTCCCCAGGCTTTGCAGAAGGGTCTGTGATTTTGAGTTGTTCAACCAAAGGCTCACCAAACACGCTAAGGATGCACAACTTCCTGGCAGAGCCCACTGGGATCACAACTCTGACCGATTCCAAAACAGAAAATCCTGTTAGAAGAAGGTTGGAGATCAAAGCTGGAGGTTACACCTACATCCTGGAACATGCTGGCTGAACAGGAGCCAGCAGTGTGCTCAGGTAGCCAAGAAGGCCAACGGCATCCTGGCCTGGATCAGCAATACTGTGACCAGCAGGAGTGGGGAAGTGATTTTCCCTCTGTACTCAGCACTGGTGAGGCCACACCTAGAGTACTGAGCTCAGTTTTGGGGTCCCCACTCCAAAGAGGACATTGAGGTGCTGGAGTGGGTCCAAGGGAAGAAGCTGGTGAAGGGTCTGGAGAACAAGTCTGGTGAGGAGCAGCTGAGGGTCCTGGGCTTGTTCAGCCTGGAGAAAAGGAGGTTGAAAGGACACTCTAAGGCTCTCTCCAACTCCCTGAATGGAGGTTTGGGTCCCAGGTGGGGGTTGGTCTCTTCTCCCTGGTAACAATTTACAGGAGAAGAGGAAATGGCCTCAAACTGCACCAAGGGAGGCTTAGGTTGAATATCAGAAGAAATTCCTTGACTGAAAGGGTTGGCACAGCCTGTAACAGGCTGCCTAGGGAAGTGGCTGGATCCCTGGAGTCCCAGGGTGGACTTGATGATCTTTGAGGTCTTTTCCAACCTTGCTGATTCTCTGATTTCAAGGAGGCAGAGGGCTGTGCTTTAGCAGCAGCCTTGGTAGGGTTAGAGAACAGTTGGGCTGGATGACCATAAAGGTCACTTGCGACCCAAGCGATTCCACAAGACACGAGTTTCAGCTCTGGTTCAGACACAATGTCAGCAGAAACAGGGGGTTAGCACATTGGACACTTACACCTGAGGGGGAAAAAAGAAAAGAAAACCCCTCCCTGCCTGCCTGAATCAAACTGAGCAGAACTCTGAAAGAGGAAAATGCTCCCGTCCCAGGTTAGGGCCAGGCCAGGCCTTCACACCAGGTATTTCCTGGATGCATTTGCTACCAGGCAGCTTTAGCAGGTACTTGACAGCAGCAATGATGCAAACCCATGGGCTTTATGATTTATTTCTTCCCCCCCCCCCCCCCCTTCTCCTCCAAGTGTGCAAACAGCATCATATCCTGTCCAATATTTCAGTCATTCCAAGCATGCCAGCAGCCTACGCTGTTAAATGCCATGGGGCTCAACCTAGAGGACACACTTCAGAGCAATCTGGCACTGTGCAGAGCAATGAACACTGAAGAAATGAAGAAATAATCCCATCCCCTCCCCAAGCCTCCCTTCAGAAGTTATCTGGGGCCATTTGGTTGGCTGCTTTGTCAGACAGGAAAACAAATATTGTCTTACTACTTAAAAGGTAGTTCCTGCCTTTGAACTTGGTAGGTAAAAAACAAGACAAATAATACCTAAATAAATAGAAAGGGAAATAAAAAAGGATTTTAATGACATTTCCAAGCCATCCTAAAGACTTTTCAGCCCTTTAAAGGCCTGCTGGGGAAGAGAAATTCAAGGGACCAAACCCAGCTGAAACCATCTGCATTGACACCAGGGCAGCTCTCTGGGCTCCCCACAGCTCACACTCTGCCTTGCTCATGGTGACCTCCATCCTGTAACTGAGCTGCTCCATGGCTCCCCAGCTTTTCCCCTCCGTCCTCCTACTCTGAGGAGCGAGATGAATGTGGTCTGGGAAGAGGACAGGGAATATAGTTCTGAGGAAGGCATGTGACAACAAAAAGCCCTGTGTAAAACACCACTCTGTGGCTGCAATATCTGTTTCCCTCAGAGCCAGCAAGTCCCAGCAGCCATCTTTTGGAGTGACTTGAGAGCACTAACAATTGCTGTCTTGTTTTAACCAAAAATGAAAGGATGGCCTGGGAGCAGAAAACTACCCTGAAACAGATCAGGGCTTAAACTCCAGTGGGAACAGGAATTTTGAGCCTTCTTGCATTACTTTGATGATGATGATGAAATGCACAACCAAGGCATCAGCAACAGTGTGGCCAGCAGGACCAGGGCAGTGACCATCCCCCTGCTCTCAGCACTGGTGAGACCACACTTCAAATACTGGGTTCAGTTTTGGGTCCCTCACTCCAAGAAGGACATTGAGGTGCTGGAGCAGGTCCAGAGAAGGGCAGCAAAGCTGATAAAGGGTCTGGAGAACAGGGCTGGTGAGGAGCAGCTGAGGGAACTGGGGTTGTTTAGTGGGGAGAAAAGGAGGCTGAGGGGAGACCTCATTGCCCTCTACAACTCCCTAAAAGGAGATCAGAGCAAGGCCAGGGTCAGTTTCTTCTGCCAAGGAACAAGCAATAGGACAAGAGGAAATGGCCTCAAGTTGTGCCAAGGGTGTTTTAAGTTGGACATGATGAAGAATTACTTCCCTAAAAAAAAAGGGTTGACAAGCCCTGGACCAGGCTGCCCAGGGCAGTAGAGGAGTCCCCATCCCTGGAGGGGTTTGAAAGCTGGGAAGATGTGGACATGGTCTAGTGGTGGACTTGGAAAAGGTCAGCAAAACACACAATGTGTCTCTCAAAGCAAAGGTGTGTGTCATAGATTGATAGAATGGTTTGGCTTGGAAAAGACCTTAAAGAACATCCATTTTCCAAGCCCCCTGCCATGGGCAGGGACACCTTCCACTAGATCAGGTTGCTCGAGGCCCTGTCCACCGTGGCCCTAGACACCTCCAGAGAGAAGGGGCATTCACAACCTCCCTGGGCAACCCATTCCAAGGTCTCACCACTCTCACTGTGAATAATTGCTTCCTCATCTCCAGTCATGGTGCTGTCAGGTTCAGCCTCCCAGAAGGCCACTATAAACACCCTGTGCAACAGCTGAGGTGGCCAGCGTAAAGCTGCTGGCTGACTCCCCACCACCAGCACAGTTCCTGCAGCCCAAGCCCCACCTCAGTGACCCTCAGAGGTGCTGGCTCTGATACTCAATGCCTTCTGAATAAAGAATGTGCTGTATATTTTGATGATGTGATGGACATGCTCTGGGGAGGTGAAGGGAAAGGGCAGTGCCAGAATCTCCCTGAAGAGCATACAGCCTGCACAGCTGAAGAGCAACACCACCTGTTACAACACAGACTGATGATATCCTGCTTAAGGAAAGACTGTTGTATGCATCAAGCTGCTTATTACAGGTTGCTGTGGACTCCAAGAAGGCACAAGGAAAAGTTGAACTCCACAGGTCCCCCAAAATCCTCTCACAGCCAGAGACAAAAGCAGGACCTCAGACTCCTGTTCTTACAAAGCCACTCTGCAGAGCAGAGGAAAAAGCTGCACCACATCAAGGAGCTTTGCAGGTGCCACAATGCAAGTGGAGCTAACTGGAGTCACCACAAAGTTGTCTTTTCCCAGCAGTTCATATTCCCACCCACGCTGTTCCTGGAATCTTCTCTTCTAATAAAAAGAAACCACAGAACCATCAGATTTAAACATAAAAAAAGCAAAGAACTGTACCCAATTTCCATGGTGACCACTCCAAACCCAAGGGTGTTCACTCTGCATACATCCAGGTGCCCTCCATATGGAGCATGGAATTCCTGGACACATCAAAGCCCCAGCGAGAGCTGATGAAAATGGGACACATCATCAAAGTGGCTGAACATTTTCCTGGAGCACAACACTGATGATAACATGGTCTGGAAACACCACAGCATTTTGTGGTGCCATCTGTTAAACCACTCACTTCTCATCAGGTGTCCACAGCACAAGGAGTCAGTTGTGTCTGTAGTATTGTGGTTGCGATTCCATCCCCTCGCCACAGGCCTGCTAGGACACTTGGTGTGCAAGAGGACTTGGACCTACCAGCCAGGAGAGAGCACCTTGCTGCCCAGCCATAGTATCAGTCAGGGTTGGAAGGGACCACAAGGATCAAATAGTTCCAACCCCTTTGCCATGGGCAGGGACACCCCACACTAGATCAGGCTGCCCAGAGCCTCATCCAGCCTGGGCTTAAACACCTCCAGGGATGGGGCCCCAACCACCTCCCTGGACAACCCATTCCAGAGCTTCACCACTCTCATGGGGAAGAACTTCCTCCTCACCTCCAGCCTGAATCTCCCCACCTCCAGCTTCATTCCATTCCCCCTAGTCCTATCACTACCTGATATCCTGAGAAGTCCCTCCCCAGCCTTCTTGTAGCCCCCTTCAGATCCTGGAAGGCCACAATTAGGTCACCTCGGAGCCTTCTCTTCTCCACACTGAACAGCCCCAACTCCTTCAGTCTGTCCTCATAGGAGAGCAGCTCCAGCCCTCTGCTCATCCTCCTGGCCCTTCTCTGGACACATTCCATGGGGGACTACTGTCCCTCACCCACATCACTCTTCACAGAAAGAGAGAATTGGCCATGGGAATGTGCTGCCCAGGGAGGTGATGGAGTCACCATCACTGGAGATGTTTAAGAAGAGACTGGATGGGGCACTTGGTGTCATGGTTTGGTTGATTAGATGGTGTTGGATGATAGGTTGGACTTGATGACTCCAAAGGTCTTTTCCAACCTGGTTAATTCTATTTATTCTATTGACTGCTGTGCTACAGATTCATTTTTGCACCCAAGTAGAGAAGAACAGATCCTTAAGGCAGAGATGTTTAGAGGCTCTCTCGAGAGGGAAGAGTTCCAATCCACTCTTCACTCCCTTTCCAAGAGGCAATCTTTATACCTCTTCCATTTACTGCTTACCATTCTGCCACAACACCTCAGCTCCACAAAGCAGCTCAAACAAATCAGTTATTTCATTTCCATCGAGTTGACTTCATTAACTTCTGGAGAAGCCCAATGCTTGTGGCCACTGGGAAAGGCTATTTCTACATTTTTCCATTTTCTGGTCTGTTAAT
Source organism: Dryobates pubescens (assembly GCF_014839835.1). NCBI lineage: Eukaryota > Metazoa > Chordata > Aves > Piciformes > Picidae > Dryobates > Dryobates pubescens. The sequence continues at coordinate 4,999,049 of NC_071634.1, forward strand.
TACAGTGACTGAGAGAAAGAGACAGCAGTGAGGTTTGTGAAATACAACAGGCTGTGTTTTAATCTTTCTCAAAGGCAAGGAGAAAATGGTTTATTTTTTTTCTTATGTAACCCAATTACACCAAGCAAATCCACATACTTCAGAAGTCAGTGTCATGATTCTCCTTAGACCCCCTCATGTGAGCCAGCTGGAAATCAGTTGGAGAACCTTAGATTTTGTTAGAAGGGATGACTTGTCTGGGGGATGAGAAAACAAAAAGCAGTACAACTGGGGTTGAGAGGGCATTTTTTGCAGCAGGAGCAGGAATACACAACATGCAGGATCACCCCAGCTTCTGAGGGAGAGATGGGCAGGAGTCCACTGCCTTTGGCAGATAGAGGACTGTGCAGAACCCAATCATACTACTTGACTAAGGTGGAGACCGGTACAAGAGCACTTCTTAGGCCAAAGGGTCCTGTAGGGAGCCCACAGACCACTGAGTCCCCGGTTTGTGAGGAATGGCAGCAATTTGACAGAGCTTTCCAAATGCTACCTCAATCTCTCTAACCCCACAACTGAGATTCCCCAGCTCCAGGAAGAGACTGTGTTTCAGAGACACCAAAATAAGCTTGGGCACACTTTGGTGGGAAAGATGTAACAGAGAGAAAGCCCTTGAAGTGAAAACCAGGGAGGACTTACCCAGGAGAGCTTTCAGCAATAGCAGAGGTGAGGACAGGAACTCCCAGGATGTGTGCAGAGTGTTTGTGGTGTTCCAGCCACACACTCCACCACTTCAAGAATGCATAGCACACAGCAGTACAGCTCAAGAGCACTGCTCCACACACTCAAAGGATGGAGAAGAACAGATGACCACGGTGCCCAACATCAGCCAGCACTTTCAGGACTGAAAGGCACAGATCTCTGCTCCTATTTCCACATATTTGCATGGCCAAAATACCAGCTTGATGCTCCTCTAAACCCAAAGATGCCCAGGTAAGCATTTAAGCAGCTATGCAATGATGTAGATCAAAGCACCAAGCCAGAGGCAGGAGCATCAGTTTCTTGCCAGCTCAGCAGTCATGCAAATCTATTTTCCCAGCCCATCTCTACAGCAGGGGTACAAGGGAAAGGCAGCACTGTCTTTTAGAGGCAAAGCCAGCTGAAGCTACAGACCTTGCTACTAGCTGAACAACTGTACATCTGTTCCACAGCAGTGCCATAAAAGATTAGTAAGTGCTGGGCTAACAATCTGGAAAGGGAAAAGGACCTAGGAGAGCAAAATGTTATCACTAAGTCAATAAAACATTTGTAAAAGCCTGAAAACACAGGAGCATTCTTGCACAACGAGCAGAAACGCTCCGAGGCTGATTTCTCCTCCTCCACTAAACCTGTCTGGTGACTCCTGGGAACAGGACTGTGTCGTAGGGGCTGAGGGAGAAGTGGATCAACAGGGGTGAGGTAAGGACAGAGCTCTGGACTGGGCTCTGTTTGTGCAGGACGGCGGAGCGGCCGCGCGTTAGCCGATACATATGGTTTCACTTTTACCTAAAGCTCGTGTTTACATCTCATGTATCAGGGCAATTACAGCTGGCCCCAGCGCCGGATTTCAGACGGCGTGCCGATACGCCACGCAAGGCGCTTGGAGGGCCGAGAGAGAGCAAGGAATCCAGCAGAGCAGCTGGGGTTCTGGGGCTGGAAAGTGTAAATTGCTGAAACGCTTTGTTGCCAGGTCAGGTTTGGGGACTGATAATGGACTTCAGGCATTTCGCTCCTGCAGGTCCAGCACCCCTCCCTCATCCACGGCAGCGAGCTACAAGACAGCAGGATTCTGCAGAAGCCAGCGGGTTTGAGTGGAAGCAGGAGACGGGGATGAAGTGCCAAGCCCCCGGTTATGGCAACAGCTTTGTGTAAGTAAGTAACGCCGAAACGCGAACGAACTGCGAGTCTTGGCAGCTCGTCACTTCCACCCCACCTCGCACATCAGATCGGGGTGACTCTCCCACTTAACCTCTTTATTCTTCCGTGTCATCACCTGGAAGGCTGAGGCAGAGAAAACGGAGAGGCGCACGGCCGCGCATCACCTGTGGGTCCTAGGCTGACACAACCACACCGAGAGCACACAACACCCCAACAGGCCTGCCCGCCGCGGCAGGTGCCCCGCTCCTCTCCCCCGAACACACGGCTGGGGACAAGACCACCGCCACCCCCAGCCTCTGGCTCTCCACCTGTGCCGGGCAGGGCACCCACCGCCTGGACCGAGGCTCTCACGTTTCTGAGGCGGTTTCGTGAAGCCGGCTGTGTGGGAGGGGACTCCAGGGCAGCCCCCGGGGCAAACGCTCCCTGCTCTGCCCCGCGGCGACCGTCACCCTCTCCGCACCCTCCCGGGCACGCTGTGCGGAGGGCAGCGCTGGGCTGCCCAGGGCCGAGGCGGGCACCGGCTTCCCGCCAGCCGCAGGTGACGGGCCGGGCGCGGCAGGTGCCCGCCGCCGACGGGATGCAGGGCTCGGGCAGCCGAGACGGCCGTGCCCGCTCTCCGAGGGGGGAACCCCGGCGGGCGGCGAGCTGGGAGCCGCCACGTCCCTCCTCGCCTCGTACCTCTCTCTGCGGTGGCCGGAGAAGACGGGGTCTGGCCGCCCGCCCGGCTCGCCTCAGCGCCTCGCTGCCCTCCCCGCGGCTCAGCGGCTCCCGGCGCGGCGGCTGCGGCTGCTGGCACTGCGGGGCGAGAACCAGCGCCGGCCTGTTTTCCAGCCGCCTCCCCTTCGGCCCGCCCCAGCTCCGCCTCAAGGATCCCCCCGCCTCCTCCTCCTCCTCCTTCCCCTCCTTCCCCGCCTCCTCCTCTCGGTCGTCCTGCTCCGCTCCGTCCCGGCGCGGCCTGCAGGGGCTGCGGCTTTCCCCGGCGCAGGGGAGGGAGAGCTGCCAGCTCAGCCCTGCCGAACGGCAAAGCCCCACGATTAATGAATCCCGAGACGGGGTGAATCAGTCCTGCCCTGGGGTCAGGACAGCCGCGGCTCCTCCTTTAGGACAGGCCAAATTTGGCACTGGAGATCAAAGAACCACTGCATGGCTCGGGTTGGAAAGGACATTAAGGGGCATCCAGTTCGAGCCCCTTGCAGCCAGCAGAACACCTTCCCTGCATCCCAGCGTCAGACCTCAGCGCCCCTCAGATGTCCCAGCCTGGCTGATACGGGATGGACACTCGTCAGTAGCTGTAAATTAAAAGGGCGATTCAGACAAGAGAGAAAGAAGAAATGTTTGACACTGAGGCTGGTGAGGCACTGGCCCAGGTTTCCCAGAGAGATGGTGAATGCCCCATCCCTGGAAACATTCCCAGTCGTGTTGGACAAGGCTTGTGAGCAACCTGCTCTGTTCCTTGCTGACTGCAGCAGGGTTGAACTAGATGACATTTAAAGGTCCCTTTGTTGGGAAGGGACCTTTATGATCATGGAGTCCAATCATTAACCCAGCACTGTCAGGTCTCCACTAAATCATGACCCTCGGCATCACATCTACATGGTTTTTAAACCCCTCCAAGGATGCAGACTCCAATGCTGCCTAGGCAGCCTGCTCCAGAGCTTGACAACCCTTTTAGATTAGATTTTTTTTTCCAGTGTCAAACATAAACCTTCCCTGGTGCAGCCTGAATCTGTTTCCTCTTGCCCTATCACTTGCTCCATGAGAGAAGAGACTGACCCCCACCTGGCTCCAACCTCCTTTCAGGGAGTTGTAGAGAACAACAAGTTCACCCCTCAGCCTCCTTTTCTCCAGCTCCTTCAGCCACTCCTCGCAAGGCTTAAGCTCTAGACCCATCATCAGCTTTATTGCTCTTCTTGGAGCCGCTCCAACACCTCAAAATGATTCTAAACACCTTCAGGCACCGAGCGAAAAAGGTCTCATTACAGTGTAACAAACTGGGAGAGGCCATAGAGAGCCCTTTAGCAGGAGAGACAGGGTCCTCCTGCTTCTGAGTTTGATGCCTTTCATGCAGCTGCAGGCAGAGGTCTTGTTTCCAAGCAGCAGCCTCATAAACAGCACATTTTATTAAATCCTAGTCTCTTTCCAAAACCAAAAAAAAAGTTTGCAACCAGGACCAAGCTCTGTGTAACATATGGGATGAATCACAGAATGGTTTGGGTTGGAAGGGACCTCTGAAGGTCACCCAGTCCAAACCCCCCTGCAGTCATCACAGACATCTGCAACTAGAGCAGGTTGCTCAGAGCCCCAAACAACCTGACCCGGGATGGATCCAGGGATGGGGCATCTACCATCCCACCAAGCAACCTGGGGCAGAGTCTCACCACCCTCAGGGTAAAATCCTTCCTTCACAGGGCAGGAGTACCCACCACACTGAGCTGAAACACTTCAACATCCCCCAGCCTTCCCACTAAACCCTGGCTGAAATGACTTCTGGATGTCTGGAGAATAGACTGTGCCTTGGATGGAAACAGTCATGTGTGCAAACAGCCTTCAGGAGTTTGGGGGGGGTTATGAAACACACTCAGCTGCCTGCTGGAGGTTTACACCTGTACAACTGGGGTGAGCTCGCTCAGCCAGCCAAAACATACAGAGGGGGGGAAAAAAAAGCCAGAACAAACCTGGGGTTTGGGTTTCCCAGCTTCAACCAGATAGCAAACACTAACTGTGCAAACCTTTCCATTTCACACAGGCAGTGTTTGCTTTCTTCCAGACCTTACACTCTTCTGGCTGTGCTTTCCTGCTGATGTCACAGGCCTTCAACGAACCTGGGAGTACCCAGATGCTGAAGCCACCAGTAGTATTTGACCATCAGTATAGGACAATGGGCATCTGCTGGCCACACACTATGTTTGGAAGGTGGTTTTGAAGCCTGCACACCATAAGGATGTCTGTCCCAGTCCTGCACATCGTGGGAGCCAGCCAGCAGTGCTGGGCTGTGCTGGGGTGTGAATGGAGAAGAGGCAGCAGCTCTGCCCTCTCACACATGCCCTGTGGCCTCAGCATAGGGTCTCTACCAAGCCTACAGATGGAATAGACCTTTGCAAATTGAAGGACATCAGGGAAATGAGCCATATCCCTGTCTTAACCAGCTATATCTGGAGAGAGGAACTGGTAACTGGGTTGGTTGTGTTGGCTGGAAAAAGCAGCCTTTCCCACCAGTCAGGACAGTCTGGGGTGATGAGGAAATTGCTCTGGTGGTGCAACTTGCAGCTACCTATCTGAAGGGGAAGCCAGGATTTCCTGCCCATGGACCTTAGCATCTCACCTGCCCCCCAGGGCTGCTGCTAGCTGAGGCCAAAGAGGAGCCACAGTGGTGAAGAACAAGCTGGTGCTCCCTGTTCCCACAGAGAAGCTGACCCCTGAAAGATGCTAGTCACCCAGCAGCTGGGAAAGATGGTGAGCCAATTCCTTGTGAATGGCACTTCTGTTTCCTCCAGAGCAAACAAACAGCCATGCTCCAGCACTGCACTAGCTCTCAGCTTGCTTGGCTGCAATTTGAAGGATTTGAACTAAAACTAGAAAGCTGTGAGTAGCTGGGGTCCCCTGGGCTCTACCCTCTTTCTCCAGTTTAAATTTGGCAGCAGAGCCCAGCCAGCTCAAAAGCCCTAGACACACTTGCAAGACATTTTGAGGGTACAGAGAAATGCAATTACCTGTGGGAAAATAAAGTTTAAACACTTTGCAAGCACTTTGCAAGGCTTAATATAGTGCTTGATGCATCAAGAAAGAGGAATTGACAGGGATGGCTGGTGTTGGTGCCACAGTCAGAAAGCAGCTCCAAAGAAGTTTGATGACATCCTAAAATAAGCACTATGTCAAGCCTCTGACTTTTGTTTTCCTAGCTCACGGTCTGTGAACAACCATCCTTCAGAGTAAACAGAGCATCTTTCCTGGGCAGAACTCCTGAGCCACAGGTTTATGAATGAATGGCCCCATCCTGTTCAGTATCTTGACTGATGATCTGGAAGAGGGGATTGAGCCAGTCATCAGTAAATTTGCAGATGACACCAAGCTGGGAGGAGAAGTTGATCTGTTAGAGGGTAGAAGAGCTCTCCAGAGGGACCTTGACAGGCTGGGGTCAGAGTGGCAGGAGAGCTGCCAAAGAGAAAGGGACCCGGAGGTACTGGTTGACAGCCAGCTGAACATGAGCCAGCAGTGTGCCCAGGGGGCCAAGAAGGCCAATGGCATTCTGACCTGCATCAGAAATAGTGTGGCCAGCAGGAGCAGGGAGGTCATTGTGCCCTGAGCTCAGCACTGGTTAGGCCACACCTTGAGTCCTGTGCCCAGTTCTGGGCCCCTCAATTTAAGAAGGACATTGAGAGACTTGAAGGTGTCCAGAGAAGGGCAACAAGGATGGGGGGAGGCCTCGAGCACAGCCCTGTGAGGAGAGGCTGAGGGAGCTGGGGTTGCTTAGCCTGGAGAAGAGGAGGCTCAGGGGAGACCTTCTTGCTCTCTACAACTCCCTGAAGGGAGGTTGTAGCCAGGTGGGGGTTGGTCTTTTCTCCCAGGCAACCAGCACCAGAACAAGAGGACACAGTCTCAAGCTGTGCCAGGGGAGGTTTAGGCTGGAGGTGGGCAGAAAGTTCTTCACAGAGAGAGTTGTTAGCTGCTGGAATGTGCTGCCCAGGGAGGTGGTGGAGTCACCATCCCTGGAGGTGTTCAAGTGGGGATTGGATGTGGCACTTGGTGCCATGGTTTAGTAGTCACAGTATCACAGTATCACAGTGTCACCAAGGTTGGAAGACACCTCAAAATCATGAGTTCCTATCTGACACTAACTGGTTTGAAGGGAGAAGAGAGAGAAGTGACCACCACCTCCCTTGGCAATTCTGTCCCCCTCCAGCAGAAGCAGGAGGAGCAAGCCTGGCTCTCCAGGATTCATGCTCCACTCATCTGTCTCATCTTAGTCGTCATGAGGTGTTGGGTGACAGGTTGGACTTGATGATCTTTGAGGTCTTTTCCAACCTTACTGATTCTATGAGTCTATGAAATGAAACGTGATGGGTAAGAATCCAGAGGGTGCAACCTAAAAGCTAGGGAGAAAGACCTCATTGTTCAACACACCTGAGAAGACCGCCAAGAGCTGCAAGCCAAAGATGTAATCATCACAGAATCACAAAACTGGTTTGGTTGGAAAAAAACCTCTAAGATCATTGAGTCCAACCTTCAACCCAACACCACCATGGCCATTAGACCGTGTCCCAAAGTGCCACAGCCACACATTTCTTGAACACCTCCAGGGATGGGGACTCCACCACATCCCTGGGCAGCCTGTTCCAGTGCCTGACCACTCTTGCAGCAAAGGGTTTTTTCCCTCATCTCCAACCTGAACCTCCCCTGACACAATCTGAGGCCATTTCCTCTCGTTCTGTCACCTGACACTAGGGACAAGAGACAGAATACAGAATTAAGCAGGTTGGAAAAGACCTTCAATATCATCCAGTCCAACCTATCACCCGACACCATCGAATCAACTAAACCATGGCACCAGTGCCTCATCCAGTCTCTTCCTAAACACCTCCAGTGATAGTGACTCCACCACCTCCCTGTGCAGCACATTCCAATGACCAATCTCTCTTTCTGGGAAGAATTTCTTCCTAACATCCAGCCTGAACTTCCCCTGGCACAGCTCGAGACTACCAACCCCCACCTCACTGTAACTTCCTTTCAGGGAGCTGTAGAGAGCAATGAGGTCTCCTCTCAGACACTTCCAGTCTGCACACCATGAATGAAAGGTGTTGCTGCCCAGAAGGTCTCTTTCTGGGAGGGTTGTTGGGATTGTTGCACAACAACAAGATGTCCCAGGGACAGACAAAAATAGCTCAGGTCCCATGTCCTTTGGCACCCATTCAGTCGGAGAAGGGACTCTAGCAAACTAATCCCATGGTGGGCACGAGGCAGGTGGAAGGGTACCTGGACACAGTACTTCTGGGTGTGGGGGTGTTCGAAGTCCTGCCAGGAGATCTATTTGATGGATTTGCCTTGATTTTTTCCCTTTGTCTGCCAAGCAACATGAGGATTTAAAGCCATTAAACCATTGCCCTCTGGATTCCTATTGGCCAAGAGAATGCCCCATTCCTAGAACTGTCAGGGAAGATGAGGATCAAGCCTGGCATGAAGCTTTTTTTTTTTCAGGAAAATAGAGATCCAGCTGCCTGGAAAAGAGAGCAGGAGTGGAAATGAAGAAATGGGCAGCATTCAGCACCCTTCTGTCCTCCAAACCAGCACATTCCTGACATTCAGTACAGAAAGGCTTTGCCTCTTGCTGTTCTCACACAGCATTTTTCATCTTCAGATTTCAGACTGTTGGTAAAAGTGCTGTGAGCCACCTGAAGCCAGCAATCTTTCACCAGGAAGCCATCTGATAGCAGCCACAGGCTGTGCTATGCTCTACACACCACCCACCCTTGCTAAGATTCGGAGCTGGCACTGGGAGCAGTCAAAGGCCTCCTTGCATGTCAGAATTTTGGCAGGTGCTCAAATTTTCACTTAAACACAAGTCAAAACTTCTTTGCTGTGAGGGTGCCAGAGCCCTGCAGCAGGCTGCCCAGAGAGGCTGTGGAGTCTTCTTCTCTGGAGAGGTTCCAACCCCACCTGCTGCTGTGGATGACCCTGCTTTAGCAGGGGGGCTGGACTGCATGATCTCCAGAGACCCCTTCCAACCCCCCCCCCACGGGACTCTGTGGGCATCCACTCACTCATTGACATCTAGCAGGACCCTGGTGCAGTTGAAACACAGCTCAAAAGCAAACACATATAGTTTAGGACAGGGAGTGCTGTGATTTTCTCAGCCAGGAATCACTGTCACTGGGACATCAGCACACTGGCTCCTGCCCTGGGCTGGGTGACACAGGATGGCAGAGCCACTTGTGTTCCCCCAAGCTAAGAGCAGTCTGGAAACAGCTGTGTTGAATAATTACAGTACAGCAACTCCAAGCAGCCCTGCTGACACTTCCATCCTCTCCACTGCTGGTTTACAAGCCAGGCACTGATCCAGTTCTGGAGCCCCTATTACAGGAAGGATCTGGAGGTGCTGGAAGGTGTCCAGAGAAGGTCCACGAGGAGGAGCAGAGGGCTGGAGCTGCTCTGCTATGAGGACAGACTAAGAGAGTTGGGGTTGTGCAGTCTGGAGAGGAGAAGGCTCCAAGGAGACCTAATTGTGGCCTTCCAGTATCTGAAGGGGGCTCCAAGAAAGCTGGGGAGGGACTTCTTAGGGTGCCAGGTAGTTCTAGGACTAGGGGGAATGGAAAACAACTAGAAATGGGTAGATTCAGATTGGATGTTAGGAAGAAGTTCTTCTCCATGGGGGTGGTGAGAGACTGGCACAGGTTGCCCAGGGAGGTGGTGGAAGCCTCATCCCTGGAGGTTTTTGCAGCCAGGCTGGATGTGACTGTGAGCAATTTGATCCGGTGTGAGGTGTCCCTGCCCATGGCAGAGGGGTTGGAACTGGCTGATCCTTGAGGTTTCTTCCAACCCTAACAATTCTGTGATGATTCTCTGATTCTAATTCACCTGCAGAGCAGGCAAAGCAAAGGTACCGTGAGGGCTCAGTTAGAATGATTTATTATCTTCCCATCACCTACCTACTGCAGAGTTTCCATGATTCATTCACCCACTTGAGGAACACTTGAGTAGCCAAACAAAAACATACATTCCCAGGAGAAAAAGCCAAGCCACATCCGGTGCAGGAGAGAGAAACATGCTAGTATAAACACAAAATCCCACTCCAAGTCTCAGCTGAAGCAAGACTGCTGACCATAAACACAACAGGGAAGGGCAAAGATCAAACAGTTGCTTCTTGTGAATGTTTTTCTCCTTTCCCTCAGAGGTCCCCTGACAATGGCCACTTGCAGCCCAGAAGCCAACCAGAGCCTGGCTGCATCAAGTGTGACCAGCAGGACAAATTCTGCCCCTCTGCTCCGCTCTGGTGAGACTTCACCTCGAGCACAGCATCCAGTTCTGGGGCCCCCAGCATAAGAAGGACATAGAATTGTTGGAGCAGGTCCAGACCAGGCCATAAGGATGATCAGAGGGATCCTCTGAACCCCCTCTTCTGGGGACAGGCTGAGAGAGTTGGGGCTATTCAGCCTGGAGAAGAGAAGGCTGCAGGGAGACTTTAGAGCAGCCTTCCAGTACTTGAAGGGGGCTACAGGAGAGCTGGGGAAGTACTTTTGACGAGAGCTTGTAGTGACAGGATGAGGGGCAATGGCTGTGAGCTGGAAGAGGGGGGATTTAGACTGGAGATTGGGAAGAAATTCTTTCCAGTGAGGGTGATGAGACACTGCAACAGGCTGTGCAGGGAGGTTATGGATGCTCCCTCCCCGGATGTGTTCGAGGCCAGGCTGCCACAGGACTTTGAACAACCTGGGCTAGTGGGAGGTGTCCCTGCCCATGGCAGGGGGGTTGGAACTGGCTGATCTTTAAGGTCTCTTCCAAGCCAAACCATTCTGAGATTCTATGAATAAGTCAATAAAAGGTTGTACCAAGGCTACTAAGGGGGCCTGGAAGCCCAGCAGCATCCCTCTGGAAGGATTATTCAGGCTTACAGGTGGTTTCAAAAGTCACTTCAGAGAGTCTGTGCTCTGCTGAAAAGCCTTCTGACCTCCCAGTCACTCCAGGGGAGCTGTAGTAATTCACAGGCATGAGTAATGATGACGTTTCCTAATCAGTCATCATCTGACAAGCTAAGTGACAGGAAGACCCATCATAAATAGTTCCCTGAGCTAATAAGCACACTGGACACAGAACAACCACCCAGCTCACCTTTATGGTGGGACACAGAACAAGCCCAGGTGGAGAGGACAGCACCTGAAATTCCCCTCTCAGCTTTTTTTCTCCTTCTTCTTCCTTCCTTCTTCCCTTCTAGGCAGCTGATTTCCAGAATGATACAGCTCAGACAATTATTTCTTTTAATATCTGAGAGCAACAGGCTTCAACACCTTCCTACATGGATTCCTGCAAGGATATAGCTGCTGAGAAAAGTACCTAACCTCAACAACAGGAAAAAAACCCCAGCTCTACATGTGGCTCATCAATTGCAGTCCTCAGGAAGGCGTTGCAGTGAGCATTCACCCTGAATCCTTGAGGTGTGCCACTGCTTCTAGCTTGTGTCTGTCAAGCTTCAAGTCCTTAATAATTATTCTTACTGCAGCCTCCTCTCTGCTAAATTTAAAACCCCTTCATGGCTCCATTTCTGTGAGCTCTCATAGCTGAAGTTCCCTCTTTGGATGAGGAGAATTGGATAAGCCTTTCCCTGGAGCGCAGGCAGAAAGCAGGTTAGAAGACAGCACAGTCTGCTGCACACAGAGAACCCCCCCCACAAAGGCATCTCTGCATGCTGGCCACGGGCCCTGCTGTCCTACAGCCAGGATATCTCCCAGTGCCTCACTGAACACAGCTGCTCCTTTGGGAAGGAGCTTGGACACCTCCTACGCCTTACGTGGGCTGCACAAGTGCTGCAGGACTCTCTGGGATGTGTGGTGGCGACAACCTGAGGCAGTACAGCCAAGGCCATTGTCAGTCCTCACTGGAGAAAAGAGGTGCACAGCAGACAAATCCTTCCTGGAACTTCAGTCCCCACCACCATCAGCTGAGCAGGGCTACAGAGCCCATCTTGGGCATTTCACACAGAATCACCAAGGTTGGAAGAGACCTCAAAGACCATCAAGTGCAACCTGTCAACCAACACCTCTCTCTTTTCCCTTGCACCTTGCTAGGTCTCCCAAAAGTCCTGGAGGATGTTCTCTCCAGGAGACACGAGGAAGGACAGCACTACCCCAGCCACACTGCAGAGCAGGTGGAAAAGATAGAGGCAGAAAGCAGGGGTTGGGAATGAAGAGGCAGAAGAACTGCCTCAGCTGCAAGCAGACAGCTGTCTAGGTCAGCATGCTGCCTCCACAGGGGCAGAGCAAGACTCAGCCCTCTCAGCTCCCCATTATTTTCTGCTCAAGGACTTCATGAATCATACAACCACAGACAAGTTTGGGTTGGAAGGGACTTTAAAGGTCATCCAGTCCAACTTCCCTATAGCCAGCAGGGACATCTGCAACTACAGCTGGTTGCTCAGAGCCCCAGACTACCTGACCCAGAATAGTTCCAGGGATGGGGCTTCTACCATCTCTCTACAACCTGAGGCAGGGTGGTATTCCTTCTATCTGGTCTAAATTTCTCTCTTTTCTTTTTAAACCATCCCCCCTACTCCTGTCACAACAGGTCCTGCTAAAAAGTCTGTCCCCAGCTTTCTCATCAACCCCTTTCAGCACTGGAAAGCCCCAAAAAGGTCTCCCTGGAGCCTTCTCTTCTCCAGGTTCAACAACCCCAACTCTCTCAGCCTGACCCCACAGCAGAGGGGTTCCAGCCCTTGGATCATTTTTGTGGCCTCCTCTGGCCCTGGCTGCTCCAACAGGTCCATGTTCTTATTATGTTCTCCATATGTAGGATCCTTTTCCTGATTCTGTTTCCATCTCTCCATTTGATGCCCCCATGCTCTTGTATTGGAAGAGACAGTGAACAGCTGAGTCCTTTACAAGTCCCTCACTATTTTGTACACCTCTAGCACATCCTTTTGAAGTTATCACCAGGGAAGTCCTCTCTCACCCATTGTGACGTCCTAAGGAAGCAGTTATGGACCTTTGCTCCACTTTGCCACCAAGTGCATGAAACCACAATCCCTTAAACCATTCTGAACACAAAGCAACCAGGAAATGAAAACTTGGGGAGGCACAAAGGAACAGGTCTGAATGTGGAAATCTGGGAGGAGGCTTTGCCCATGACAGCAGCATAGCTCCTGCCTTATCTCGCAGCAGGTCACAAAAGAGAAGTGCAAGTGATGGCAACTGCAGTGAGAGCAGTGGAAAATAGCAAATGAGTCCTAAAAGTCTCATTTTTGATCTCTAGAACCTGACCATTTGACAGTAGGACTTGCAGCTGAGACATCTCCTGGGCTGCATCAAAAGAAACATGGCCAGCAGGATGAGGGAAGGGATTCTTCCCCTATACTCTGCTGTGGGGTCCTGTGTCCACCCCTGGAGCCCCCCAACACAAGGACATAGAACTTTTGGAGCGCATCTAGAGGAAACCACAAAGATAATCAGAGGGCTGGAGCAACTCTGCTGTGAAGAAATGCTGAGAGAGTTGGTTCTGTTCAACATGGAGGAGAGAAGGATCCAGGGAGACCTTCCAATATCTGAAGGGAGGATGCAGGAAAGATGAAGAGGGACTTTGTACAAGGGCAATGGCTCCAAACTGGAAGAAGCTCGATTTAGATTGGACACTGGGAGGAAATTCTTCCCCTTGAGGGTGGTGAGGCACTGGAACAGGCTGCCCAGAGAACTGTGGAGGCTCCAAAGTCTGGAAGTGTTTAAGACCAGGCTGGATGGGGCCTTGCAGGAGATGTCCCTGCCAGGGTGTTGAAACTAGATGATCTTTAAGGCCCTTTCCAATCCAAACTGCTCTATGATTTTATGCTCTCTCTTCTAGCAGTATCTCACTGTTTCAGATGTTGCCCCTTAAAGGCCAGTGAAGCGTCCTGAGAATCCTCCTGCCCCACCACCGTGTCTATCCCTGTCCCACAAGCTATTGCCTCCCCTCCTCAGCAGCCTCCCTCAGGGTACACTGATGCCTGCTGGCAGCCTGCAGCCTCTGGGGCTGACCAAAACATCTCTGTTGTGTGGCTGTGCCCCGCTGCCTGCCCGTGCCTGGCTCTGGGCTCCTGAGCACGCCGAGCTCCCAAGCTGCCCAGTACAGAGGCTGCCTTTGTGCTCTGCACGTGTGTGCTGCCAAGTGCTGCGAGCTGCCCTGCTACTGCTTTTCCTAAAAATAGCTTGCCCCACAGATAACCTGCAGCCTTGGAAAGTGGCAGGTCTGGAAGATAACCCCTCCTCTACCCTGCCTGAAACCAGAAGCTGATGTGGAGAGCAAAGCTCTAAAGAAAGAAGCTAAGAAATGTAACCGAGAATGCGGGCTGGGTACACCCACAAGCAGCAGAGGAAAGCGGTGCCAGGGGGCCAGGGACTCAGTTCTGCTGTGTGCAACCTGCACACAGACAGACATCCAGCAAGTGCTGAGCCACAGGGTGTTGTTTACAGACAGCCTCCCAAGTTCTCTGCGTGAAGATACAGCACTGCTGGCAAAAGTAACCCGAAAGAAGAACGACTCATCTAAGCAACCAGAAAAAGCACTCAGATTTCACTTCCCCTTTACAGAAGGGCACATATTTTGGATACAAAATGCAGCCAGAGAGCCTTTCACCCTTCAAAAGCCTGCAACACATCCATTTGCTCTTTCACATTTCATTTTAATAACAGGGGAGTCGAGCAAGCTCGACTGACAGGCTGGTTCCCAGGGAAACACCAGCAACTTATTCCTCTTAAATAGCAGGCACAAATGTTTCCTGTGCTCAGCCATGCAGCCTGCTGTGACATTCAGCTCTCTGGGGTATAATCCCCAAAGGACAGAATGGGTTTGCCTGGCATTGAGGTGAGGAAGGAGAAAGGTAGCAGCGCACTGCAGCTGGTGACAGACACTGGCAGGGATCTGGCACCCGAATCACTTTTGTGGGAGCAGGTCCCTTGTCCTAAACCCCAAAAGAAAAGCAGAGAAAGACTTTAGCTAAAAAAACCTGCTCAAATGATCCAGTGTTGCTAGGAGAGAAGCAGAGAAAGGGAAATGGTAATAGCAAGCCATCAAAGTGTCAGTCAGAATGTTGGTGTCTGGTGGTGTTGGGACACATTAAGAGCATGAAAACAGCCACGTTGCTCTGTCCAGCTTGGGAAGCTGCCTTGGCAGGTACAGGCAAAGGTAGGGAGGAACTTGGAAAAGAAAATGGAAGATAAATCATAGAATCATAGAATTGTTTTGGCTGGGAGAGACCTTAGACAGTCATCAAGTCCAGCTGTTAACCTAGCATCTTCATAAGGTGCTGTCTGGTAGCATTCAGGGCCTCTCAAAACCTGAGGTCACCTCCAGAGGGACTTGTGGAGAACTGCACCTGCTGCACCTGACCCAGGATGCTGATTGTGCTCCCAGTGCCAATCACATACCGCAGGGTGCAGTGGCTGTGGTGGCCAAGCTTGGTTTGTTAGTAAAATGAGACAAACAAAACAGCTCAACCCAGTAGCCAGGGGCAGGCACTCAAGGATGGTTCAAACACACATGGTACTTCTCCACAAAACTCTCCCTCCTCCTTCAGACTCCACTCAAGTGATGTCTTGAGCCTGATGGGATTTGTGTGCTGAGTAAATCCCAACAGATCTCTCTTCCACTTGTCCATTTACTTCTAGAACCTTCTTGTACCCACAGTGTCCTTCAGCAAGAAGTTTACAGCTCATGAGGACCCACCCCACCTCCATGGGTTTGTCCATATCCCACTGAATTCATTTGCTGGCCACTGGTTCTTAGAATCAGAGAATCAGAGAATTGTTAGAGTTGGAATGAACCTTAAATATCATCCAGTTCCAACCCCCCTGCCATGGGCAGGGACACCTCACACTACAGCAGGTTGCTCACAGCCACATCCAGCCTGGCTGCAAACACCTCCAGGCATGAAGCTTCCACCACCTCCCTGGGCAACCTGTGCCAGGCTCTCACCACCCTCATGGGGAACAACTTCTTCCTAACATCCAAGCTCAATCTACCCATTTCTACTTTTGCTCCATTCCCCCCAGTCCTATCACTCCCTGACACCCTCAAAAGTCCCTCCCCAGCCTTCTTGTAGCCCTCTTCAGAGACTGGAAGGCCACAAGAAGGTCTCCTCAGAGCCTTCTCCTCTCCAGACTGAACAACCCCAAATCTCTCAGTTTGTCCTCAGAGCAGAGCAGCTCCAGCCCTCTGCTCATCCTTGTGGCCCTTCTCTGGACACTTTCCAGCACCTCCAGATCCTTCCTGTAATAGAGGCTCCAGAACTGGCTGCAGTGCTCCAGGTATGGTCTCAGCAGAGTGGAGCAGAGGAGGAGAATCACCTCCCTTGCCCTGCTGGCTCTGCTTCTCTTGCTGCAGCCCAGGATGTGATTGGCTTTCTGGGCTGGTTTGACTGGGACCCTGCACAGCTCTTCCCTCACCTCGTCCCTGGCACACAGGACTTCTCCAGATCTCCTTCACATGCTCCTTCAGTAGCTAAGGATACATTCTGCTGTCGCTTGTCTCCTCTGAGCCCACATACAAGTAGTTTTCAAACAAGCAGGTAGAGAACTTGGCCTCTGGACAAGTTTTTTCCCCCTCTCACACAATTTGCTTTTTGGTTAAATAGAAAAAAAAAGAAACATTAAATTTATTTTAGGTGGTTTTTTTCCTCCTCAGTTGTTTCAGGACTCAGAAGCAAAATAGATACTGAGATACAAGGGTTGCCTGCCAAAATTTCCAGGTGCCCAATGTCCTGTTACTGGGACACTGAACAAACAGCCTGCAAACATGATCCTCTGCCTTTGTTCTGCCAGCTGGAAACCTCAGGTCACCCTGCACCCAGACACCAGCACAGAGCAGATCCTCAGGAGGAGGCAACATCTGACTGAGCAAAATACTCCTTTCATTGGGCACAGGACACCCCAAAGAGACCTGGAGATTTAGTTAGTTAGTTATGTTTACTGAATCAGTGGTTTGGGTTCATCAAAGAAGGGCTTCTGTGGAAAGGTCTCTGTCCACGCCAGTGACTCAGCTCAGCAAACAGCACCAGTGATTCATTACAGTGCCCACTGACTTGTGTGGTGCAGAGTCTCCTCCTCACCAGGAAACAGCCTTAATCAGTGACATCAGCAGCATGATTCAGTTGGTAGGACCATGGACTCTGAAGTCTCCCACTCGGGTGCTCCCTCCAGATGTCCCTTCCCCAGCCAGCTTTCTTCTTCAGGCCCAGCATGGAAAGGTGCTTAACTCATGGACAATGTTTTCCTATTCCTGCCCAGATCATGAAATTAATCTCATTAGAATCCATCTCTCAACTCAAGCCCAGCCTGTAGACCAGAATACCACAGCCCCCCGTGCAAGGACTGGCTCTTGCTGCACATCTCGGTGGTGCCCAGCATGGAGGAAACTAAGCTGGGCTGTAATGCAACCCCCAAAGTGACCATGAGGTGAAGTCACCCCAGGGACACAATTCCAACCATTTCCATGAACTTTCCATGAATACACACCTAAAAGTTACTGAGAGGAAATGAAATGGGCCAGCCACCAAAGGTAACTGATGATCCTTCCTGGAGTTCCCTGCTCACAGCAACATGTCCTGAGTTGTACATCCCAGTCCAGCTGGAACAGGTCCAGAGAAGGGCAACAAAGCTGGGCAGGGGTTTGGAGCACAGCCCTGGGAGGAGAGGCTGAGGGAGCTGGGGTTGCTTAGCCTGGAGAAGAGGAGGCTCAGGGCAGACCTTCTTGCTCTCTACAACTACCTGAAGGGAGGTTGTAGCCAGGTGGGGGTTGGTCTCTTCTCCCAGGCAAGCAGCACCAGAACAAGAGGACACAGTCTCAAGCTGTGCCAGGGGAGGTTTAGGCGGGATGGTAAGAAGAAGTTCTTTCCAGAAAGAGAGATTGGCCATTGGAATGTGCTGCCCAGGGAGGTGGTGGAGTCACCATCACTGGAGGTGTTTAGGAAGAGACTGGATGGGGGTGCTTGGTGCCATCAGATGGTGTTGGATGATAGGTTGGACTTGATGATCTCGAAGGTCTTTTCCAACCTGGTTAATTCTATTCTGTTCCATTCTATTCTAATCTATGCTATGCTATGCTATTCTACTCTATTCTATTCTTCTCAGGTCATTTAACCAAATCAACAAAGGAGATGAGGCAGAGATCTAATGTGGTCTGAGAAGTGGGTGCATTACAAAAGTCATTCCTCTTCCCTGTGTTCAGGCCAAATACCCCAACACCAGCAGCTCCCCAAGACCCTCATCTTTCAGGTTTCTCTGAATCATAGAGTCACAGAATGGTTTGGGTTGGAAGAGACCTTTAAAACTCATCCAGTCCAACCCCCCTGCAGACATGAAGGACATCTGCAACTAGGGCAGGTAGCCCAGAGCCCCAAACAACATGACCTGGGATGGTTCCAGGGATGGGGCATCTCCGACCTCTCTGCTCAACCTGGTCCAGTGTTTCACCAGCCTCAGTGTCAAATATTCTTTCTGTCCAGTCTGTGTCTCCCTCTCTAAGCTTCAAACCATCACTCCTTGTCCTGTCACAACAGGACCTGCTAAAACTTTGTCCCCATCTTTCCTATCAGCCCCTTTAAGTGCTGGCAAGCAGATATTGCTGCTCCCAAGGCATTCTACAAACCACACAACAGACCCAGCATGGAAACACACTTAATTTCTGTACATTTTTTTCCTATTCCTGCCCAGATAATAAAATCAATCTCATTAGAGTCCACCTCTCAGCTAAAGGGCAGCCTGCAGACCAGAAGGGCACAGCCCACTACACTCTTATCCAAACAGCGCCAGGTTTTATCTCCCAGCTTCCGTTTTCCCCCCTCAGCCCTATCGGTGTTTGTGCAGTGGCACAGAGCACTGTGATACACAGGAGTGAAATGCTGCAGAAACACCAAATCAGGCAGAGCTCTAACCTTTGGTCAGCTCACAGACCCCTAAAACCTAGTGGAGGGTCAGCTCTTCCTTGTGTATGCTTCGACCTGCAGCCCGCGGCCCTACTTATCTTAGTTACCTTCTGCTTGAGGCTTGCTGGCTGTGTAGGTGGATGGCAGCAGGTCCCTTTAAACCCTGGGCTGAGCTTGGAGAAGTGGAAAACAGCTCCTATCAATAAAAAAATCCCCTGTTTGCCAAGCTGTGTGTAGAGATTACCAACCACTACATGGCAGCCACGTGGCAGCAAAGGGAGCAGGAAGTGTCTTGCCTTTGACCTTTATCCATGGCAGCAAGAGTGCTTCACAGCATATAGTTACCATGGGCTGATTGTCCCTGCTCAGCAGGACATGGCCCTGAGCAACCTGGGGGTTCCAGTGAAAAAACATCTGGGTGCTGGGAGGTGTCCAGAGAAGGGCAACAAAGCTGGGGAAGGGTCTGGAGAACAGGGCTGGGGAGGAGCAGCTGAGGGAGCTGGGGGTGTTTAGCCTGGAGAAAAGGAGACTGAGAGGAGACTACATTGCTCTCTACAGCTCCCTGAAAGGAGGTTGGAGTGAGGTGGGGGTTGCTCTCTTGTCCCTCACAGCAAGTGATAGAAGGAGAGGAAATGGCCTGGAATTGTGCCAGGGGAGGATTAGGTTGGAGATTAGGAAAAATTGCTTTGCTGCAAGCATGGCCAGGGAGTGGCACAGGCTGCCCAGGGAGGTGGTGGAGTCCCCACCCCTGGAGGTGTGCAAGAACCCTGTGCCATGGCACTGTGGGACATGGTTTAATGGCTGTGGTGGTGCTGGGCTGACAGTTGGACTTGATGATCTTAGAGGGGTTTTCCAACCCAAACAATTCTACAGTGTTATGAAGAACCTCCAGGGACTGGACAGGATGACTTTTGAGGGTCCCTTCCAACCCAATGCATTCTATGATTCTACCTTTCCATAATCCAAACACTCCTCTAGTGATCACTCTCTTACCTCTAGCCTGAGCCACCACAGAGCCAAGACTGAGCCAGGCTTTGTCCCCTACAACTGACTGAGTCCTGCAACTAAGTCCCCACGGGTTCCAGCTAGCAGCAATCAGAAGAACCAAACCCATGCCAACCAGCCTCTGTAAGCTCTTCCAGCTACAGCAACACTCTGTGCTACCTTCTGCAGACCTGTTTGAAGCATTAGGCATAGAAGGTAGTCTAACCCTGCTATAGATAACCATGTCCTGGCTTCCCTGTGCCCACTGTGCTCTACACCTGGAAGTTCAAATGCCAGGAGAGAGAGCCAGTATCTGCTGCAGCATGGTCTTTGTACTCCACCGGGATCCTCTCCATTAGCCCCAAGGCAGAGGTAAGCCAAGATCATAGAATCATAGAATCAACAAGGTTGGAAAAGACCTCAAGGATCATCCAGTCCAACCTGTCACCACAGACCCCATGACTACACCATGGCACCAAGTGCCACATCCAATCCCCTCTTGAACACCTCCAGGGATGGTGACCCCACCAGCTCCCTGGGCAGCACATCCCAATGGCTATCATCTCTCTCTGGGCATGAAGCTGTATTCACAAGCAAAACTATAACCTACAATGAAATGCAATGAATATGTACAACATGTACAACACTTACAGGGATTTACAACTAATAAACAGCACAAGAAGCCCCCTGGCCAAAAACAAAGAGGGGAGCTAATAGTAGTTTCTCCCTCCCACCCCCTGGGACACAAAAGGACAAGAGAAAAGAGCAGAGGGTTGTTAGAACTTAGCCAAAACAATGCAGCCAAGGTCAGCAGAAGCCAGCACAGCACAAAGTGAGTATCAAAGCAGCCAAAAAAGAGAGAGATTGTTTACCAGCCTAATTCTTAGGTAGACATCTCTCCAATGGGATTGTTTAGAACATCTCTTTCTTTTCCTTTTTACACCCAGTGGTGACTTATTGGCCATTCTACCACTTTCTGTGGAAGATCTGTGTAAAGGTACAGCCTGAAACTACCACAATAGGAAAAAAGGACCTGGGGATGCTGGTGGATGAGAAGCTCAACAGCAGCCAGCAGTGAGCACTTGCAGCCCAGAGAGCCAACCAGAGCCTGGGCTGCAGCAAGAAAAGTGTGGCCAGCAGGGTGAGGGAGGTGATTCTCCTCCTCTGCTCCACTCTGCTGAGACCACACCTGGAGCACTGCAGCCTGTTCTGGAGCCCCTATTACAGGAAGGATCTGGAGGTGCTGGAATATATCCAGAGAAGGGCCACGAGGATGAGCAGAGGGCTGGAGCTGCTCTGCTCTGAGGACAGACTGAGAGAGTTGGGGTTGTTCAGTCTGGAGAGGAGAAGGCTCTGAGGAGTCCTTCTTGTGGCCTTCCAGTATCTGAAGGGGGCTACAAGAAGGCTGGGGAGGGACTTTTGAGGGTGTCAGGGAGTGATAGGACTGGGGGGAATGGAGCAAAAGTAGAAATGGGTAGATTGAGCTTGGATGTTAGGAAGAAGTTGTTCCCCATGAGGGTGGTGAGAGCCTGGCACAGGTTGCCCAGGGAGGTGGTGGAAGCCTCATCCCTGGAGGTGTTTGCAGCCAGGCTGGATGTGACTCTCAACAACCTGCTGTAGTGTCCCTGCCCGTAGCAGGGGGCTTGGAACTGGCTGATCCTTGAGGTCTCTTCCAACCCTAACAATTCTGTGATGTTTCTATGATGATTCTAATATGTCAGTGGCTGGAGAGGATTCTCCTGTCCAACCCCAGAAGTGCTTGGAGCAGATGTGTGGTGTCTCCAGAAGAGCAGGGGCAGAGGGCAGCCCCATCTGCCCAGCACAGCATCAAATGTGGAGCCGTAAAGCCAAACAAGCAAACGAAAGCCCTGGTCCCATGAGGCTGGAGCTGGCTGCCTCCAGCAGCAGCAAGGAGCAGGTGCAGAGCTGGCTTGGCAGCACTTTGGATGTTCTCCAAAGAGATCCCTGGCTGTCTGCACAGGCCTTGCTACTCCCTTACGAAATCCCTCTGTCCTGCAGGGCTCCAGGGACACAGCTGGGAGCAGAGTCACCATTCAGCCCACAGACAGCAGCAGAGTGGAGCCACCCTATGGACTCCATCCTCAAATTATAGAATCAGAGAGTCAGAGAGTCACAGAATTGTTAGGGTAAGAAGGGACCTCAAGGATCATCCAGTTCCAACCCCGCTGCCATGGCCAGGGACACCTCACACTGCAGCAGGTTGCTCACAGCCACATCCAGCCTGGCTGCAAACACCTCCAGGGATGAGGCTTCCACCACCTCCTTGTGCAACTTGTTCCAGTGTCTCACCACCCTCATGGGAAAAAGGATCCACCCTGCACACTCCATCCTCAAATGAATTGGGCATCCCTGTGGGAGCTGAGTCCTGGAGCTTGTTCCAGACCTCCAGTGCAGGTTCAGACAACACATGGCTCTCAGCCTTGCTTTACAACCAGGGCAGAGTCTGGATGCCAGAATTCAAAGGCCTTTGTCAGATGCCAGCAAAGCATCATTTCTGTGTTTGTGTCTCTTACCCACCAGAGATGCTTCTAGGACAAGTGACATTGCCAGCTCACACCTTGTCAGCAGGAGTGGCCTGATCTTTCACATCCTTCCTAAAGCCCATCCTTGCAGTTGCTCAACTGGAGGAGAAACCCAGGGTTTATGATGTCACATACACACAGAATGGCTGGAATTTTCCAGCCTCTAGCTTGGCAGGGTTTGAAGGAGTGACTTATGCCTTTCAAAGGTGTGAGCTTGTTGCTCCCAGTGATCCATGAGGAGCATGTGAATTTCCAGGCAGGAAGTTGTGTTTCTACAGCATAGGCTGCCAGCTAGCTATGCCAGGAGTGCTTCATTGACATGAAAGATCAACATTTCCTCCTTTGTAAAGCAGAATCTCAGAGGGTTTTGGAGGTCAAGACAAGATCTGGCATCCTGGCCTGTATCAGGAATAGTGTGGCCAGGAGGACCAGGGAGGTCATTGTGCCCTGTCCTCAGCACTGGTTAGGCCACATCTTGAGTCCTGTGTCCAGTTCTGGGCTCCTCAGTTTAAGAAGGACATTGAGACTCTTGCATGTGTCCAGAGAAGGGCAACAAAGCTGGGGAGGGGTCTGGAGCACAGCCCTGGGAGGAGAGGCTGAGAGAGCTGGGGTTGCTTAGCCTGGAGAAGAGGAGGCTCAGGGCAGACCTTCTTGCTGTCTACAACTAACCTGAAGGGAGGTTGTAGCCAGGTGGGGGTTGGTCTCTTCTCCCAGGCAACCAGCACCAGAACAAGAGGACACAGTCTCAAGCTGCACCAAGGGAGGTTTAAGTTGGATGTTAGGAAGAATTTCTTCATATAAAGAGAGATTGCCCATTGGAATGTGCTGCCCAGGGAGGTGGTGGAGTCACCATCACTGGAGGTGTTTAGGAAGAGACTGGATGGGGTGCTTAGTGCCATGGTTTAGTTGATTAGATGGTGTTGGGTGATAGGTTGGACTCAATGATCTCCAAGGTCTTTTCCAACCTGGTTAATTCCATTCCATTCCATTCCATTCTATTTGGGGAGCAGTTTCATAGGCAGTTAGCACCAGGTCTCTTCTGTGATCCACTGAGCAACATCCAGAGGAGAAACAGAGAAGAATCAGCCTGACTTAGTCTGAGAGATGTGCTTTGGATCCCACACAGGAAGCAAAAGAGAGACAACCCTGCAGCTTTCTTCTTCCAGCCATGGATGAAGACTGTCAACTTTCCCTTACTCTCCCTCAGATTCTCTCAGCAGGGAAAGCAAGAGGAGCAAGAATGACTACTTTGATATGCAACAGAGCTGCTAACACCCAATGGATTTGTGCCTTGTGGTTCCACTCTGGTACAAGTTGACTGCAAACCTGTGAAAACTTCCTGTTTGTGACCCTTCTGCCATGAAATCTGGTGGGAGTTGGTCAGACATGCCAAGAGAAGTTGAATTAGAGAAGGTCAGAGATTAAGCCAGGCATCAGAGGGCTGGAGCACCTCTCCTATGCGGACAGACTGAAGGAGTTGGGGCTGTATAGTCTGGGGAAAAGAAGGCTCTGAGATGACCTTATTGTGACCTTCCACTATCTGAAGGGGGCTACAAGAAGGCTGGGGAGGGACTGCTCAGGATCTCAGGTAGTGATAGGACTAGGGGGAATGGAATGAAGCTGGAGGTGGGGAGATTCAGGCTGGAGGTGAGGAGGAAGTTCTTCCCCATGAGAGTGGTGAAGCCCTGGAATGGGTTGTCCAGGGAAGTGGTTGAGGCCCTGTCCCTGGAGGTGTTTAAGCCCAGGGTGGATGAGGCTCTGGCCAGCCTGATCTAGTGTGGGGTGTCCCTGCCCATGGCAGGGGGGTTGGAACTAGCTGATCCTTGTGGTCCCTTCCAGCCCTGACTGATTCGAAGAGTCTATGATCTCTCCCATACATACACAAAGCATGCTCCCAGAAGTGATGCTTCCTTAGGAGCCCAAGATGAAGCTGTCCCTGTGGCAGACATCCATAGGAACAAGCTCAGCAGAGACAGGGGAGCCAGGAGCAGGGGCAGCAAGCCAGAGCCTTTAGCCAAGAGTGACAGGTTATTCAGGTCTGGGATGAGGTTACACCCAAGAGCTGGGATGGACAGCATGATGCAGTCCTGTTTCTTAACACCACCCCAGTCCCATGCTGCACACCACACAGACCCAGTCAAGCTGCTCAGGAATTTTCCAGACCTTGAACATTATTTTTCCCCATCAGAACCTGAAGCTTTGTGGCACACTGAATGTCTCACAGAGAACACATTGCAGACAGTGAACCTCTGATGGAACACAGGCAGGGAGATGTTTCCACTGGATAAGACAAATTTCCATCCACTGACTGCTAGATCATGTGGTGGTGTAAAGAACTCCTTACCAGCCAGCTGTCCACACATGCCAGGAGCCAGGCTTTTAGACTTGCAATCAAGATCCCAGGTTGATACTGGAACAGGTTGTCCAAAGATGTGGTGGAGGCCCCATCCCTGGAGACACTCAAGGTCCACCTTGATGGGGCTCTGAGCAACCTGAGCTAGTTGGAACTGTCCCTGCTGACTGCAGGAGGGATTGGACAAGATGACCTTTGAGGGTCACTTCCAACCCCTTCCAACTTCTACAGAAGTCACTCTTACAGCTCCTAGGCAAATACTGGGATAAGCTTGGCAGGTCCTGGCTCTGGGGCAGCTCATTACAGGTGCAATGCAAACTCACACTGTCTCCAGGCTGTTGGGTTATCCCTGGGGGAGCTTCACTGCCCCATCACACCTTGAGTTCTGTATCCAGTTCTGGACCCCTCAGTTTAGGAAAGATGTTGAGTTGCTGGAAGGTGTCCAGAGAAGGGCAACAAAGCTGGGGAGGGGTTTGGAGCACAGCCCTGTGAGGAGAGGCTGAGGGAGCTGGGGTTGCTTAGCCTGGAGAAGAGGAGACCTTCTTGCTCTCTACAACTAACCTGAAGGGAGGTTGTAGCCAGGTGGGGGTTGGTCTCTTCTCCCAGGCAAGCAGCACCAGAACAAGAGGACACAGTCTCAAGCTGCACCAAGGGAGGTTTAAGCTGGATGTTAAGAAGTTCTTCACAGAAAGAGAGATTGGCCATTGGGATGTGCTGCCCAGGGAGGTGGTGGAGTCACCATCACTGGAGGTGTTTAGGAAGAGACTGGATGGGGTGCTTAGTGCCATGGTTTAGTTGATTAGATGGTGTTGGATGATAGGTTGGACTCAATGATCTCACAGGTCTTTTCCTACCTGGTTTATTCTCCTCATCTCTCCTCCTCTTTTCTCTTCTCTCCTCCTCTCTCCTCCTCTCTTCTCTCCTCCTCTCTCCTCCTCTCTTCTCTTCTCTCCTCTCCTCTCCTCTCCTCTCCTCTCCTCTCCTCTCCTCTCCTCTCCTCTCCTCTCCTCGAGTCTCCTCTCCTCCTCTCTCTTCTCTTCTCTTCTCTTCCATTTGAACAGGCAGCCCAAGGAGCCATCCAGCTGACTGACCTAAGTAGAACCTAAATCTGTTTGGATTGCTTGAGGTCATTGCACTTTCCTTTAGCCCCAGAAAACCCTGCAGCCAGCATCTGAAACCATCACAGGTCTTGTCAGCTTGAAATAGCAGCTGGCAAGAATCACAGCAGCTCCAGTGCTCAGTGCTGGGGGCCACGTCTCAGTCTGGGAGCACTCAGCTTTGGCACGGCCTCAAACAAAAATGTTATGAGATTTCCATTTGGAAGGGGAAAGCCATATTTCTGTAGCCACTGAGGACATCAAGGAAATTTCTCCTTCCAAGACATTTCTGGTGCTGTCTGCAGTCATGCTCTGACAGCCCAGAACCTGTCAGGCTCATCTGCTAGCCAGGAGATATATGGTCCCGCCACGCTTCATTTCCAACATGAAATGGTTGTGGCTGGAAAAGAGCTTTAAGATCATTGAGTCCACCTATTAACCCAGCACTGCCAAGCCCACCACTAAACCATGTCCCTCAGCACCACATCTGCACAGCTTTGACATCCCTCCATGGACAGGGAACATGGTAGCTGTCCACCTTTTGCTGCTCTCGGGGCCAAGGATTAGCAACTCTGGCCAACAACTTCATGTGCACTCGTGAAGCGCAGGTGAGAGGACAGCGGCCCAGGACCATCAGCTGTGTGAAGCCTGGGAAGTTACACATTAAAGGTGGTTCATAGAATCATGAAATCATTTTGGTTGCAAAAGATCCTTAAGATCCTTGTGTTCAACCCCTTCTATCAGTCCTCCTCCTGTTTTTCCCTCTTACTCCCTTTCCCCCTTTTCTTCCTCATCTTCCTCTTTTTCTTCCAGCTTTTAACTCTAATGTTCTTTTGCTAAACACTTCCTCCTCATTTTGTTCATTTTGGTTCTTTTCCTCTCTCTCACCTTCCCACATTCTTCCCCTGCTCCTCTTTTCCCATCTCCTTATGCAGTTCCTCCTTCTCTACTTCAAACTTCTCCTCCCACTCTTGCTTCCTGTTGCCTTCTCCTACTCTTGTGTCCTGTTACTTTCTCCTACTCCTCCTGCTGTTGGCATCTCCTTGTCCTCTTCTTCCTTTTTCTTACTGTTGCCTCCTCCTCTTTGTGTGCACAGAGACTTTCTCTCCTGCAGAACTCCTGCACCATTTAGCAGTCTTGCTAGCACCACTTGAGTTTGCAGATTAAAACTCAGGTCTGGTTCATCTGAGGGTGCTTGGATGCTGCCTTGCAGCCAGAGCAGGCTCAGAGCATAAAGAGTTGGTGACTTCCCTCAGGAGATTAAGTGGATGGAGATCCTAGAATCATAGAATCAATAAGCTTGGGAGAGACCTCAAAGATCATCAAGTCCAACCTGTCACCCAACACCTCATGACTACTAAGATGAGACAGATGAGTGGAGCATGAATCCTGGAGAGCCAGGCTTGCTCCCCCTGCTTCTGCTGGAGGGGGACAGAACTGCCAAGAGAGGTGGTGCTCACTTCTCTCTCTTCTCCCTTCAAACCAGTTAGTGTCAGATAGGAACTCATGCCTGAATAGGCTGGTGACCCAAGGGCTCCAGAAGGGACACAACTACATTCTAGGTTAGTCAGAACAAGAGAACAATGCAGAACTGTAAGGGAGGATGAAGGAAGCAGTGGGGCAAGAAGTGAAATTCACTCTTCATTCTGGGATGCCATCCCAGCTGTGACAAACTAAGCAGCTTCCTCATTCCCTCACACTGCATTTGCTAACACACCAGGGACCACTGCACAGTGATGGTGTTATTATGGACAACTCCAGGAGCCATCTGATATGGTAGAGACCTCTGGAGGTTTGTGATCCAACCTCCTGCTCAAAGAAGGGCTAGTTAGCTCAGGCTGCTCAGGGCCTTCTCCAGCAGAGGTCTGAACATCTCCAAGGAGGGAGATTCCCCCAGTCCTCAGTGCCTTGGTTCAATGTTTGACCATCCTCATGAGGAAGAGTTTGGTCAGGTATAGGCCCTATGAAGAGAGGCTGAGGGAGCTGGGGTGCTTAGCCTGGAGAAGAGAAGGCTCAGGGGAGACCTTCTTGCTCTCTACAACTCCCTGAAGGGAGGCTGTAGCCAGGTGGGGGTTGGTCTCTTCTCCCAGGCAACCAGCACCAGAACAAGAGGACACAGTCTCAAGCTGCACCAAGGGAGGTTTAAGCTGGATGTTAAGAAGTTCTTCACAGAAAGAGAGATTGGCCATTGGAATGTGCTGCCCAGGGAGGTGGTGGAGTCACCATCCCTGGAGGTGTTTAAGGAGACTGGATGGGGTGCTTGGTGCCATGGTTTAGTTGATTAGATGGTGTTGGGTGATAGGTTGGACTTGATGATCTCAAAGGTCTCTTCCAACCTGGTTAATTCTATTCTATTCTATTCTATTCTATTCTATTCTATTCTATTCTATTCTTGCAGTGTCATTTGTGGCTCATCCCTGCAAGAGCACAGTGCTGACTGATGCCCAACTTCCTGTCCACTAAGTTCTCCAGCACATTTTATCCAAGGTTTGGCATTTGTTGGTTTGGGTTCAGTTTTGTTGTTGTTGTTTTTTATCCTGGAGACTCAAAATCACAAATCACAGAATGTTAGAGGTTGGAAGGGACCTCCAGGCATCATCAAATCCAAATCACAGAATCATAGAAGCAATAAGGCTGGAAAAGACCTCAAAGGTCATCAAGTCCAAGCTGTCACCAAAGACCTCATGACTACAAATCCTCTGCCAAAAGCAGGATCACTTAGGGCAGTCCTCAGAGGAATGCCTCATGGCCAGCTGTACATTGATAGCCACATTTACTGCCTCTATTCCCCCCTGAACAAAACCAAAAAGGCAGGGTGGTTGTGGCTGCTCCCTGGAGAGGGAGTCAGAGACTCTTCCCATTCTGCAGCTGGGAAATGACCTCCCCACTGTCACTGCTCCCACAGCTCTCATGGCAAGAAAACACAGAGAAACCTCCATTCAGAGCCAGGTCAGAACAATCACTGACCCAATTTCAACCTCTCTTTGTCATCAAGGGCCTGACAGGTCAACCACCCATATGGTCAGTCACATATGTTGAGTGTAAGTCCCTTCTCAAGGGCTTAGCCCTTCCATCCTGCTCTGTAGAATGAGGCTGGGGAGCTTTCTCATTACAAGAAGTCAAACAGAGCCTTCCTGCCCCTTGAACAAGCTACAAAGGATGTAGGTAATTTGGACTGTGTCCACACTGCCAACGTCACCCTCACCAGGAAGCAGTTTCTGGTCTCCAGGCTAAATGCTGAGGGCTCTTGTCTGTTCTGTTTGCCTGGAATAGACCAACCATGTCTGCTCTGAACTCCTCTAGCTGCAGGTCTCTTTTGGGTCCCTTGCTCCTTTTGTGCACAAACTGAAATGATTCTTTCTTCTCAGGTCAAAGACCTTGTGAGGGCTGTATCACAACCCACCAGAGTGGTGTCTGGGGTATGTGTTGCTGCCCTTGGACAAGACTGCAGGCATATGGGCATGGCAGATGGTGCAAGCCATGCTGGGAGAGTGCTGGAGGAGGCCCTGTAGCTTGGCCAGAGTCAGTCCACAACTTGAATGCTTTAATCCATGATGCCCTAACGAGGCAGCAAGGTGTATGGAATGAAGTCAGGACCACAAAATGATCCAAGGGCTGGAAGTCCTCTGCTGTGAAGCCAGGCTGAGAGAGTTGGGGTTGCTGAGCCTGGAGAAGGTTCCAGGGTCACCTTCCTGTGGCCTTTCAGTGCTTAAAGGGCCAATCAGAAAGCTGAGGACACTTTTTAGCAGGGCCTGTTGTGACAGGACAAGGGGAGATGGTTTGAGAATGAAAGAGGGAGATTCAGACTAGAGAGAAGGAAAACAGTTTTTGCACTGAGGAAGACACTGTCCCAGGGAGGTGGTAGATGTCTCATCCCTGGAAATATTCCAGGTCAGGTTGTCTGGGGCTCTGAGCAACCTGCTGTAGCTGCAGATGTCCCTGCTGACTGCAGGGGGCTGGACTGGACGACCCTTAAAAGATCCCTGCCAACCCAAAGCATTCCATGACTGAGAACTCCCAGGCTGCAAGCAGCCCCTGACCACAGATGCTGCAGCATGAGCCCAGTGCTGACAGACATAGCCCATGGCAGCACTTCCCCAAGATCAGGTTATTCTGTCAGTGTCCATCATAACCTGCAGCTCACAGCTGGTCTCACTCCAGGGACCAGTTCCCCACTCTCAGGACAGCCTCAGTAGCTGTATCCACTGCTGGGACATCCCCAGAGGTCCTGCCAAAGCACTCAGGGGGCACATCCATGCTCTGCAGGGCACCTCTACACCATTCTTATTGCTGTCTACAGCTACCTGAAGGGAGGTTGTAGCCAGGAGGGGGTTGGTCTCTTCTCCCAGGCAGCCAGCACCAGAACAAGAGGACACAGTCTCAAGCTGCACCAGGGGAAGTTTAGGCTGGAGGTGAGGAGAAAGTTCTTCCCAGAGAGAGTTGTTATCCATTGGAATGTGCTGCCCAGGGAGGTGGTGGAGTCCCCATCCCTGGAGGTGTTCAAGGTGGGACTGGATGTGGCACTTGGTGCCATGGTTTAGTCATGAGGTGTTGGGTGACAGGTTGGACTTGATCTTCTTTGAGGTCTCTTCCCACTTTAGTGATACTGTGATACTGTCACCTTGGTGATTCTGTGATTACTTGTCCTGTCACCATGTGGAGCAGAGATACACCAGGCAGCTGGACCTCTTCTGCAAGTCAAACCATTCCCTCCTGCAATTGCCTTCCTACCCCAAGCATGGCATTTGCCCTTCCCCTCGAGTTGTGAGCCCATGTAACTCGAGGTCAGGCTGTTTGAAGGGCAGCTGTGGTGTTCGTCTTGCTCTTCTGTCACAGAGGCAGTTTCACCACGTACAGCACTTCCTCTTCTGTGGCATTTGAGCACTGAGGCTGTGACCTTGGGCTGCTGTTCAGGTCCAGCAGCAGTCCCAGGGGTGGGGAGAACTGGGTTGAAAAAGAAAAGTCCTGTTCCTGGCCCTCCACCTCTTGATGGGAAAGCTCAGACCCAAGCTGTGGCTGAAACATGTGGCTTGGACACCACAGGGAAGACCTCCATGCAGGGAAGACCTCCATGGCTGAAGCATAAAGTGGCTCAAGCACAGGGGCAAAGCCTCAACCCATCCTTGAGCCTGGGCAAGATTTTGATTCCATGCCTGACTTTCTTATGGCTAAAAGTAAGGGAAATGGATCCCAGTGGGAAGTCTTTGCACATAAGAATGAAACAGGACCTACCACAAAGTACCATTTCTACCAGAGGTTTCTATGCACACTCCTCCCCCTCCACATTTCATGCACATTCTTCCCCCTCTACTCAGCACTGGTGGGGCCAGACCTCAAAGCCTGGGTTCTACCCTCTGGCTGAGGGGATTGAGTCCAAATTCAGTAAATGTGCAGATGACACCAAGCTGGGGGCAGGAGTTGGTCTGTTAGAGGGTAGGAGAGCTCTGCAGAGGGACCTTGCCAGGCTGGACAGATGGGCAGAGGCCAAGGGCAGGAGATTGAACACATCTAAGTGCTGGGTTCTACACATTCGCCACAGCAACCCCATGCAGAGCTACAGGCTGGGGTCAGAGTGGCTGAGAGCAGCCAAGCAGAGAGGGACTTGGGGGTGCTGGTTGATGGTAGGCTGAACATGAGCCAACAGTGTGCTCAGGTGGCCAAGAAGGCCAATGGCATCCTGGCCTGGATCAGGAACAGTGTGGCCAGCAGGAGCAGGGAGGTCATTGTGCCCTGTGCTCAGCACTGGTTAGGCCACACCTTGAGTCCTGTGTCCAGTTCTGGGCCCCTCAGTTTAGCAAAGATGTTGAGATGCTGGAAGGTGTCCAGAGAAGGGCAACAAAGCTGGGGAGGGGTCTGGAGCACAGCCCTGTGAGGAGAGGCTGAGGGAGCTGGGGTTGCTTAGCCTGGAGAAGAGGAGGCTCAGGGGAGACCTTCTTGCTCTCTACAACTACCTGAGGAGTTATGGTCAGAGTGCTGGATCCTGGTCTCCCAAGTCTTCTGTTCATGATGCCCACCTCCTGCTAAAGCAGCAAACCCTCCAGTCTGAGGGTATTATCTGCTGCCTGGTGAAACTTGTGCTTCTGCACAGCTCTGCACACTGGGTCAGCTCTCCTAAAGGGCTCCTCTGGGTCAGCTCTCCCACAGGGGCTCCCGACCCAGCAGTGTTTGCTGCCATCTGCAGCTATCCCAAGTCTCCTTCTGGTCTAGACAGCTCAGTCTGTGACCTATGAACTTCACACCTCTGAGTCCCAACAATGTCCTTTAGCTCACAACAGGATAACTGATGCTGGACCTTTTTTCCCACAGCAGCTCTGCCTCAAAGGTGAATGGCTTGGGATCTGGCAGGGCTTTCTGCTCTGAGCAGCAGAAGAGGGGTGTCAAGAGTTTGAGGTAGAAATGTTTCCTCTTAGGAAGGGAAATGCAAAGCTAATCATTGTGTTTCATTTTCAGCCCAAGGGACAGGAGGTCTCCACTGATCTGAAGCTGCTCTATCCCAGTGGGATGCTTGGGCCTGGCCTCTAGGTATGAGAAACATGACCTCCAATGCTGGTGCCTTGTGGCTGTCCTGATGATGCCCAGAGGCAGCAGAGAGACTCACTACACCTGATGGGATGATGCTGCCTGAGGTGTGGACACCAAGGACAGAGACAAACCCTTCTTCCTCTCCAAATCTCAGCCAGTCTTTTGTACCCTCACCTCCAGCCTCCAGAGCCTCCAGCTGCAAATCTGCAGGAGCTGCCACAAGGAGAACTAACCAGTGCCAGGCCTTACCTCCTGCACAAAGTCACCTCTCGCTTTCGGCCCTGGAGAGTGCAGGACTCGTCAGCCAGACGCAGGTCTCAGCCTCTCCCGGGCTACCTCTGGTGAGAAGCGTCCTCTTCGGCCCTGTGGAAGGAATCCAGATGGGGAAGCTGATGTAAATCTGCAGCTGCAGCAAAGCAGAGGCTCCTCAGCCATCAGCCAGTGAGTGCCAGCATCGTGACGTCCCTCGTCCCTGGTGAGCTGTGGGAAACGGGAGGAGAGCCAGGCGTGGGGACGCTCCGCAGCCTGCAGCTCCCCAGCCACAGCAGCCTCTTTCTTTGCCCCCACAGGTCACTCCCTGCTAGCCAAAGGGAACATGCCAAGCTTTTAAAGGTCACCAAGGGGAGCAGGCAACACACAGCACAGCTCAGGGCCCAGCTTGCTTTGGGCATGCCCTCAAATGAGGAAGGTCACTTCCACCCCTGCTGATGCACAGAAACATAGAACAGAGTCATAGAACTGCCTGGGTGGGAAGGGATCTTTAAAGGTAACCTAGTCCACTCCTCCTGCACTCAGCAGGGGCATCTGCAACCAGAGCAGGTTGCTCAGAGCCCCAGACAACTTCACCTGGAACACTTACAGGGATGGGGCATCTACCACTTCTCTGGGCACTCTGGGACAGGGTCTCACCACCCTCACAGTAAGAAAATCTCTTCCTTCTCTCCAGTCTAAATCTCTCTCCTTTAGTTTCAAACCATCACTCCTTGTCCTGTCACAACAGGCCCTGATAAAGTCTGTCCCCAGCTTTCTGATCAGCTCCTTTAAGTACTAAAAAGCCACCACAAGGTAGCCCTGGAGCCTTCTCCATGCTCAACACCCCCAACTCTCTCAGCCTGGCCTCACAGCAGAGGGCTCCCAGCCCTCCCAGCATTGCTGTGGCTTCCTCTGGCCCTGCCCCAACAGGTCCCTGTCTGAGCTGGCCCCAGCACTGCAGGTGGGGTCCCACCAGAGCACCACCCTGGTACTCCCTGCTTTGCAGAGAAAAGCAAACCCACCTCAAGCCCCCATTCTTCTTCAGCAAAGCACCAGTCCTGCTTCAAGACACCTGCAAGGCAGAGATCCCCACAGCCTGCCTTATAAAGCAGCACTGCCAGCGTTGTGCAAACAGGAACCTACAGCCAGCCTGTGGCTTCACCACCCCGAGGCTTTGCAGACAAACCTGCTGCAGGGATTGCTGCCTGCTGCACCCTTCCCCACCCAGCAGCTCTAACTGCCCTTGGCCTCCTCTCAGCTGCAGGCAGCACAGCTTTCCAAGCCCCCACACCAGCTGCTGTTGTTTGCCCATGTTTCATGTGGATCAGCTGCCACAGAATGGTAGAGCTGTTCTGCTTGGAGGAGACCTCTAAGGTCATCGAGTCCGACCATCAGCCCAACACCACCATGGCCATTAAACCCTGGCCCAGAGTGCCATGGCCAGACATTCCTGAGCACCTTCATGGACAGGGACTCCACCACCTCCCTGGGCAGCCTGTGCCAATCCCTGACCACTCTTGATGCAAAGACATTTTTCCTGATCTCCAATCTAAACCTCCCCTGGCACAGCTTCAGGCCATTTCCTCTTGTCCTATCACCTGACTCTAGGGGGAAGACACTGACTCTACCTCCCTGCAACCTGCTTTCAGGGAGTTGTAGACAGCAATGAGCTCTGCCCTCAGCTTCCACCTCTCCAGGCTGAATAACTGAGTTCTTCCAGCTGCTCCTCACCAGCCCTGCTCTCCAGACCCTTCACCAGCTTGGTTGCCTTTCTCTGGACCTTCTCCAGCAGCTCAATGTCCTTCCTGGAGTGAGTGCCCCAAGTCTGGATACAGTATTCAAAGAGCAGCCCCAGCAGTACCAAGTACAGAGGCACAATCACTTCCCTGCTCCTCTTGGCCACACTACTGCTGATCCAGGCCAGGATGCTGTTGGTCTTCTTGGCCATAGCTACATCTCTGCCTGACTCTGCAGTCACCAGGCTGGGGCTGGGCACTGTGAAGGGCTACCTACTTGTGTTTTACAGGTACTGAAGCATTCAGCCCCCCAGAAACAAGGGCACACAAGCACCTTCAAGTCCCAGAGGAGCTGCATGATCTGTCCCATGTTCCTGGTCCATACAAGGCTGGGGATGAAGGCAACAAAAGCTCCTCAGATGTGACTCTGCTATATAATTTGTCCAAAACTGCAGATGGAGTCTTCTAAGACCAAAGTCTACTACAGATGTAGTTAGACCCTACCTACACTGTGATGGTTCCTCATAAACCCAGATTCCCACTCTAAAGGATCCACAGCTGATCTGCAGGTGCAGGTGTTAGAAGGTTTTGGAGAGCATGGTGAGCATGGAGTATTAAGCACACAGGGATGACACAAAACAGCTTCTAAGCCATTTCATGTGCAGTCTGCTTGGAGGTGACTTGCCTCCTACCTGCACAGAGGTTACTAATTTATCTTAGCAGAAGGCAAGAGAAACTCCCTCAGCACACCACCAAAACCCCTGCAGCACCCTCACAAGACCTGAGAACTAAAAAGTAAGGAGGGCCCTAAGCTGCCATCAGGCACTCAAACAAAAGAAGAGCAGATTTAGATTGGCTATCAGGAGGAAGTTCTTCACTGTGAGGGTGGTGGAACACTGGAACAGGTTGCCCAGGGAGGTGGTTGAGGCCCCATCCCTGGAGATATTCAAGGTGAGGCTTGATGAGGCCCTGGGCAATGTGACCTAGCTGGGGATGTCCCTGCTGACTGCAGGGAGGTTGGACTGGATGAGCTTTGGAGGTCTCTTCTGGCCTGGACCATTCTATGATTCAGGCAGGAAAATGTAGGACCACCAGAACAGCCATCAAGACCCATTCACCCCAGTGCCCTGCCTTTGGCCAAGGCCAAGAATGGATGTCTAGAGAAGAGTGTCAGAGCACAGCAAATGGTTTTGAGCTCCTTCCAAGCACCTGTGGCTTCCTGTGTGCAGTGTCTCCACATTTAATGACCCCTAGTGAACTCCTCCTCCATGAACTTATCTGCCTGTCACGAACCCCCACCGACTCCCAGCACCCACCACATCCTGTTGCAAGGAGCTCCACAGCTTAATCATACACCTGGGAGAAGAACCACCTCTTCTGCTTTGCTTTGGACTTGCAATTTCATGTCCTGTAATTCTTGTACAGGTAGAGATGGTGAACACACTCTCCCTGTCCACCCTTCCCACACCACTCACTCCTCACTCCCACACCTCTCCTCCTCACACCCTTCTCTTATCATAGAACCACAGAGTGGGTTGGGTTGGAAGGGACCTTCAAGATCATCTTGTTCCAACCCTCCTGCCATGGGCAGGGACACCTTCCACTAGCCCAGGTTGCTCAAGGCCTCCCCCAACCTGACCTTGGACACTTCCAGGGATGGGGCATCCACAGCCTGCCTGGGCAGCCTGTTCCAGTATGTCTCACTTCCAGCCTGAAGAGTCCTCACCTACTTTGTGCTGTGGTAGCCACTACAGGGTTTAGAGCAACTTGGTGTCCTGAGTCTTCTTCAACTTCATGTTGTGTTCACTTGTCATTGGATGCCTAGGAACCATCTTTCAGGTGTTCTCTAGGAGAGATCACAAGCAGCTAAGATCTCATTCCATGGGGGTGTGCATGTCTCATACAGGCTCAAAACAAAGGGGCTGCCCACCATGTGAGCATTGAAGCCCATCAGTGATGCTGAGAGGGCTGGGAGCCCTCTGCTGTGAGGCCAGGCTGAGACACTTGGGGTTGTTCAGCCTGGAGAAAAGAAGGCTCCAGGGAGACCTCCTGGTGGCCTTTCAGTGCTTAAAGAGGCTGATCAGAAAGCTGGGGACAGACTTCTTACCAGGGCCTGTTGTGACAGGACAAGGGGTGATGGTTTGAGACTGAAAGAGGGAGATTCAGACTAGAGAGAAGGAAGACAGTTTTTGCAATGGGGAAGACACTGTCCCAGGTTGCCCAGAGGGGTGGGAGATGTCTCATCCCTGGAACCATTCCAGGTCAGCTTGCTTGGGGCTCTGAGCAAGCTGCTCTGGTTGCAGGTGTCCCTGCTGACTGCAGGGGGGTTGCAGCAGATGCCCTTGAAAGATCCCTTCCAACCCAAACCGTTCTGTGGCTGGGTTTATGACTTCATGAAAAGTAGCAGAGGACATCTGAATTCCTCTCAAGTGATTTGCCTGAATGAGGAAACCCTGAAGCTGGCTGGCATGGCAGTGGAGAGACCTCTGAGCAGTGCTATCCTCCATCAACATCTCCCTAGTCCTTTTCTGTCTTGACCCAGGTGCTGGGCAAACCATCTCCAGCACCCACACTGCTGAGGAGGCAAAGTCTTCCCTGCTGAAGGCAGGGCAGAGCAGTCCTCAGATGTGCTCTGCTGGGCAAGCATTGGTGCCTGCCCAGTGTGTGCAAAGACAGCAGAGCCAGGAACCAGCCCCAGGGGGTCTGGGATCATGTTCAAACACTCACACAGGAAGAACCTCTAAGAGCTAAGGCAGGAGGCCCCTGGGAGCTGCTGCTGAGTGTGTTGACCCAAATCCACAGGCTGGGAAGGTAAGAAGTGTGTGAGGATTTGTCATTTCCTGCCCTGATCACAGAACTCCCCAACCTGCAGAGCTGCAGTGAGGTTCTCTCTTGTTCCCAGAGCAGCTGCAGCAGTGACCAGAGCCCAGAGGTGCAGCGTGCCCAGGGCGAGCACAGCTCCTCCCCAGGAGCACAGCTAAGCCTCTAAGAGGCTCTCACAGAACTAACGACACAAGCAGCAGCAGCAGCAGCAGCAGAGCCTGTTTGAGACCAGCTGGTGTTGGCTGGCAATAACAGCCTGCCTGCCATGCAAGCACCCATCTGTCCCCCAGCACCTACGTGTTCTCTCCAGGCAGCATCCCACAGCTTTGCCTTTTTTGGGATACCCCAGGGAACCAGACTCATTTCTTTTGATATCACAACCCCAGCATTGGAGACACTTCATCATTCCAGGCTCATTCAAACTCCTGTTCATTCAAATCCCTGTGAGCCCAGCACCCAAGTCCCAGTGGACAGCAGTAAACACCCACAGGAATCAAGACAAACTATCAGGGATGGACTGGGCTGGAAGGGACCTTTAAAGGTCACCTGGGCCAACCCTCTGCAGTGAGCAGGGACATCTTCAACTGGAGCAGGTTGCTCAGAGCCCCAGACAACTTGCTCTTGAACACTTATAGGGATGGGGCATCTCCTACCTCTCTGGGGAACCTGGGACAGGGTCTCACCACCCTCACACTAAAAAATTTCTTCCCTCTCTCCAGTCTGAATCTCCCTCTTTACATTTCAAACCATCACTCCTTGTCCTGTCACAACAGGGCTTAGTACAAAGTCTGTGCCTGGCTTTCTGATCAGCCCCTTTAGCACTAAAAAGGCCAGGAGAAGGTCTCCCTGGAGACTTCTCTTCTCCAGGCTCAGCAACCCCAACTCTCTCAGCCTGGCCTCACAGCAGAGGGCTCCCAGCCCTCCCAGCATTGCTGTGGTCTCCTCTGGCTCTGCTCCAACAGGTCCCTGTCTGTGCTGAGCATTCCAGAGCTGGCCCCAGCACTGCAGGGGGGTCTCAGCAGAGCTCAGCAGAGGGGCAGAAACCCCTCCCTGCCCCTGCTGCCCACCCTGCTGGGGATCAGCCCAGGACAGGTTGGCTCTGTGAGCTGTGAGTGCTCGGTGCCAGCTCATGTCCAGCTTTTCAGAAGCAGAAAGTGCCAACACTGAGTCTTCCCAAAGCAACACAGCACTGTGGTGTTTTAAGAAGATCCTGGGGAGATAACAAGGGTGTTTAGAAGAAATTCTCTCCATCTGTTCTGGGGGGTACAGTGCAGGGAAGAGCACAGAGGCAGACACCACGGACTGAACAAAAGCAGGGATCGGCCGTTTGCACCCCAAAGGCAGTGGTCAGCCACGGAGGATCCATGCAGTGATGAAGGCACCAGATGTCAAGGTCCATGGATGAGACCCATAGCTGTGCAGAGGGGTAGGATGGACACAGCACAGACAGACTCAGCCAGACTTTGACACAGCTCAATGTTCAGGGGCTGGGATAAGCTGTGTGTGAGCAGGAGGGGACAAATTCACCGTGTCAGCAGAGACAGCGGTGTCCTCAGGCTTCAAGGAAAAACACCAAGAGAGCACAGGAGGAATGAATTAGCTATGCTGGGCACAACCCAAAATCCATGAGGTCCTCAGTGAAGACATGATCTGGGTCTTGGCAGAGTGTGTGCACAGAAGTGGCAGTCAGATGGAGCTGGAGGAGAAATCAGAGCTGAGGGAGAGTTGTTTCAGATGGGAAAGATTAAGATGTGTTTGGGCAGTGAAGAGAAGAACCAGCAGCCAGTGGAATAGTAAGCAAAAAAGAGAGCCAAGGCAGAAGGGAGCATCAGGGGATGGAGTGAGGAGGGTGGTGGGGACAGGTCTGGGGCAGGAAAGGGGCTGCTAAAGGGAAAGGAAGAAATGTGCTCCTTTGCCAAAGTCTCCTTGGCAGGCAACAGAGGACTCCTGTGCAGAGCCAAAGAGAGGGAATCAGCTTTATCACGAGGTGTCCCACAGCACAGAGGAGGGGAAGTGCATGCTGGAAGGTGGCCAAGGCTGGTGGGGTGGGCTGGGGGACGAGCTGCAGAGAGACAGGCACTGAGGAGAGAACTGATTTTACAGAGTCACAGATTCCATCATGCTGGAAGGGACCCTCAGAGGTCATCTTGTCCACCCCCCCCTGAAGTCAGCAAGGACATCAACCCAGGGCCACATCAAGCCTGATGTTGAATGTCTCCAGGGATGGGGCCTCAACCACATTCCTGGGCAGCCTGATCCAAGATTTCTCCACCCTCACTGTAAAGAACTTCCTCCTAATGTCCAACCTCTATCTACCCTGCTGCAGTTTCAAACCACTGTCCCTCATTTTTGTCCCTTCTCAGAGCCAGTCCCTACCATGCCTTCCCCTGGGGCCACTTGCAGCCCAGGAGCTCTGTCCTGCAGGTTATGCAAGGTGCTCACAGGTAGCAGCTGTGCTGCTGCCACCCCTACCTGCAAGAACGTGAGGAGTGGAGCACTCATTGTGTCCTCTGCCAGTCCTGTGGCTTCCAAGCAATAAGCCAGAAAGCTGTGTTTGTGTTGGCTTGGGTGTGAAGACAGAGCATGATGCAACCCAGTGGAAATTAGAGCTTAGAAAACTGGCACTGCAGCTCCGAGGGAAACGTTGCAGTGGTACACCTGGCTTGAGAGGCTCAGGAGACTCATGGCCATGCCTAGACAACAACCCACAGAACCACAGCCTAGTGGGGGTTGGAAGGGACCCCTGGAGATCACCCAGTCCAATCCCCCTGCTAAAAGAGGAGCACCCACTGCAACTTGCCCAGGGTCACAATGGCCAGGTGGGGTTAGAATCTCTCCAGAGAAGGAGACCCCACAGCCTCTCTGGGCAGCCTGCTCCAAGTCTCCAGCACCCTTAAAGTGAAGATGTTTTTCCTCCTGTTCAGATGGAACCTCCTGGGTTTCACTTTGTGCCTGTTGCCCCTTGTCCTGTCACTGGACACCACTGCCAAGCCTCTAGCCCCAACCTCTTGAGCTTCACCCTTTAGCTCTTGCTGAGCACTGAGAAGCTCCCCTCTCAGTTTGCTCTTCCGCAGGCTAAACAGCCTCAGGTCTCTCAGCCTTTCCTCCTCACAGAGAGGTTCCAGTTCAGCCCTCATCATCCTCATAGCCTCCACTGGACTCTCTCCAGTAGTTCCCTGTCTCTCTTGAACTGGGGAGCCCAGAACTGGGCACAATACTCCAGACGTGCCAACTCTGATGACTTAAATCACCTTTCCTTCTCTCCTTTCCCAAGGGTGCAAACACTTCTGCTGCCTCTCTGGCACAGGATGTGACAACTGCTTCTCTGCCCACCCATGATCAGAAATGCTGTAGCTGGGCTGGTCACACCCCCAAAGCCAGAAGCCAGCTTCCCCTGATATTGCTGCCCATGGGCAGAGCTGCCCCAGGAAGGCACCGTCCCCATGGTCAGCACCAGCTATCACCTGGCCACCCTCTAGTGGCTACCACTCCTGTCACAGAGACTCCCCATCCACGTGAACCTCCCTTGCCTGCTCCTCCTTGGTAGGAGGTGAACTCAGGTGCACAAAGAAACCTTTATGGAAGCTCTTGCTCCTCCCTGCCAGCCATCTGCAGCAGCACTGCAGGGCAGGACTTCACTGACTCTGTTCCAAGCACGTAGGAAACCATAGAAATGAAGGTGTCCACGGCAGCTCCTCCTGCTCTGTGTTCCAGCAGAACATTTCCCCTGAGCAGCATAGGACACCAGCACCACAAAAAAGGAGCCCAGACAGAGATCATGGGCTTTCAGGTTTAAATTGTGGTCTGGGTTTTGGTTTTAAAATGGAATATTCTGATCCTCAAATCATTTTGTCTGCTCTCCTGGAGAGCTCCAAACAGGCCAGCCCCTCCATCCCCAGAGCATCTCCCCTGTGAGCACAGGTTGTTCAGCCTGGAGAAGGACTCCAGGGACACTTCTCAGCTGCCTTCCAGTGGCCTTCTTGGAGTAAGGGGCCCAAAACTGAACCCAGTCCTCTGCAGCTGCCCCCAAAGGCAGCATCAAAGCTACATTTGCCACTGGGAAGTGCACTTCCACACCAACTTGGTGTTGCAGGTGATGCCTGTCAACCATCTCACTCCAGTAGCTAACTGTAGCACAAACAAAGTGAAGGAATTGTCTCTGGGATTTCCTGAGATGGGAAGTATTTGTCCTGCCAGCTGGAGCTGTATGAGACAAAGCCTAGCTACTCCTTGTCCACACTCATGGGTTTCTAGGCTGCTCCTGTGTCCTCCCATGGTCATCTCCTTCCAAAGCCAAGAGCTACCTACCCACCTACTCCTTGCAGGAATGGGACTGCATAACTCCGCACCTTCCTGCACCTCACTTTCCTTCTCTGCCCCTCAGTCCTCTTCTCTGCACCTCAGTCCCCTTCTCTGCACCTCAGTCCCCTTCTCTGCACCTCACTCCTCTTCTCTGCCTCACTCCCCTTCTCTGCCCCACTCCTCTTCTCTGCACCTCACTCTTCTCTGCCTCACTCCTCTTCTCTGCCCCTCACTCCCCTTCTCTGCCTCACTCCTCTGCCCCTCACTCCTCTTCTCTGGACCTCCCTCCCCTTCTCTGCACCTCCCTCCCCTTCTCTGCACCTCACTCCCCTTCTCTGCCTCACTCTTCTTGTCTGCCCCTCACTCCCCTTGTCTGCCTCACTTCTCTTCTCTGCCCCTCACTCTTCTCTGCCTCACTTCTCTGCACCTCACTCCCCTTCTCTGCCTCACTCCTCTTCTCTGCCCCTCACTCCTCTTCTCTGCCCCTCACTCCCCTTGTCTGCCTCACTTCTCTTCTCTGCCCCTCACTCTTCTCTGCCCCACTCCTCTTCTCTGCCCCTCACTCCCCTTCTCTGCCTCACTCTTCTCTGCCCCTCACTCCTCTTCTCTGGACCTCCCTCCCCTTCTCTGCATCTCCCTCCCCTTCTCTGCACCTCACTCCCCTTCTCTGCCTCACCTCTATTCCCTGGACCTTTCCCAGCTCCAGCCCTCTGGTACCAGGACACTGTATCCATGGTGCAGGGCAGAGCTGTTGTGTTTCCTCTTTGAGAGTTCCTGATGCCCCAGTCTTGCTGGAGACAGCTTCATCTAAGAGTGAATGAGGCTTTGCTCAGGGAAAAGGAGCATGTCTCTGACAAAAATGGAGATGGTGAGCCCAGAACTACCCTGCCCTCTGCCCCCATAACCTGCATGGGAAGGAGTCACTGCCCACAGCTCCATCCCTGCTGCAACAACACAGGTACAAAGCAAGATCTCAAGGACCTATGTCAGGAGCTACTGACAGCATAGGAGAGGGCAGGAAAGTGCTTGGGCTCTCACAAGGGTGCTTGGGGACACATGTGTGACCCTGATACTTGGCTTGCTACATGAGCTGTGGTGAGCATCCAGTGTGAGCCTGCAGCAGTGGGGAGAGGTAGCTCCCTTACCAGAGAGGAATGGGAAGGTAAGAGCAGCTCCTGTGGAGCCCTTCCTCAGGAAACCCCTCTGGGTACCAGCTAGCCCTGCGCTCACCTCGGTGTGCCTCTGGCTTTCACAGGCTGTTTGTCTCTCTCCCCAGCCCAGCACCACACTCACGGAGGCTCACAGGCCAGAGGAGAAGAGCAGAGCTGGAGCCAGCAAGGAGGACAGGGAGCAGCACTGCCCAGAGCAGGAGATGACTTGGGAGTGGCACAGCACTTCCCCAGGACGCTGCCTGGGGACAGCCCTTGGTTCGCACTCGTGCCCGTGGTGGGGGCACAGGGGTGGGCTTGTCCCCAGGGTGCTAGGGACCTCTCTCTCTCCATTCCCCCTACCTGGTGTTCTCTGCTCCTCTTCCCTGATCAGACACCTTTCATCTTTTCCTCCCCACAGGGCTAGGCTGATGAAGCTGCCTTGGGATCACGTGTTGCTTAGCAACATTTATTATCCCTGACAACATCCAACTTTACTCCAGCTGCCAAAGGGAGCTGGAAGGAAAAGGAGCCTCCCCCACCCTAGGCATGCAGAGATTTGAACTAAATGTGCCTTTAAAAGGGCTCTGGGCAACCTGATCTAGTTGGGGATGTCCCTGCTGACTGCAGAGGAGGTTGGACTGGATGACTTTTGGAGGCCCCTTCCAACCTAGACCCTTCTATGATTCTGTGATCTCTGCATGCACATTGCAAGGTGGTGCTCATCCTCACTGCCCAAAGCCCTTTTGTGGCTGCTTGTCTCTTCCAAAGCAGGCCACAGATCTTAGTTCTGGCTCAGCAGAAGTAACAGAGATGTAACCAACACCAAGCTCAGCTGCTGGGTGAAAGAAGCTTTGGGCCAGAAAGCAGCAGCTCTAAGCAACCTGTTCTACTTAAAGATGTCCCTGCTCACTGCAGAGAGGTTGGACTAGCTGACCTTTA
Organism: Dryobates pubescens; assembly: GCF_014839835.1. Lineage (NCBI taxonomy): Eukaryota > Metazoa > Chordata > Aves > Piciformes > Picidae > Dryobates > Dryobates pubescens. The sequence goes on from NC_071634.1 coordinate 5,042,238, forward strand.
AAGGTCTCTTCCAACCCAAACTGTGATTCCCTGATTCTCCTGGGCTGTCTCCGTCCTAAACACAGCTGTGGGATGTTTACAGCCATTGATTTCAGCCACACATCACACACAGCCAACAGGAAACGGCCTCAGGTTGTGCCAGGGGAGCCTTGGGTTGCACATTTGGAACAAGTTCTTCCCCAAAAGGGCTGTCAAGGCCTGGAGCAGCCTGCTCAGGGCAGTGGTGGAGTCCCCATCCCTGGAGGGGTTTCAAAGCTGTGTAGATGTGGTGCTGAGGGACACGGTGTAGTGGTGACCTGGCAGTGCTGGGTTCATGGTTGGATTGGATGACCTTAAAGGTCTCTTCCAGCCAGAAAGACTCTGTGATTCTACATGGTCACAAACCATAGGGAGGACATCTCCTGACATGCCTTCTGCTGCCAGTTGTTGCACCACAGCAAGCCAAAATTACATCTCTGAGGACAACAACAGGTCACCAAAGAGATGCAGCTTGTGAATGAGCTGGAAGATGGTCTCCAAGGCACTGATGGTACCAGTGTGTCACCTGCACCATGACAGGGAGGAAAGAGCCTGCTGATGATGTGTCAGCATGCCCTGTGAAATGATTCCCCTCTGTCAGACCTTAGAGTGCTCAACATCCTCTTGAGTCAACAGGAATGGGGTTCAGTTCACAGATGAAAACCCCACTACCTTTAGGTATCCACCTGGAATGTAGAGGCAGGACTCAGCTACCTCACATCACAGAATCACAGAATTCATGAAATGCAGGCATTCATTCCCCTGGGGACATCCCTGGGCATCCCACCCAGGTTCCAGGGATGGGGAAGCTCCCACCTCCCTGGGCAACCTGGGACAGGGTCTCACCACGTTCAGCATAAAACAACTCTGCCCTTGGAAGGGACCTTTAAAGGTCATCTATTGCAACCCCCCTGCAGTCAGCAGGGACATCTGCAACTACAGCAGATTACTCAGAGCCCCAAGCATCCTCACCTGGAATGGTTCCAGGGTCAGGGCATCTCCCAGGGCATGTCCCATCTCTGGGCAGCCTGGGACAGGGTTGCTCTCATTGCAAGAAGTTTCATCCTTCTCTCCAGTCTGAATCTCCCTCTTTTAGTTTCAAACATTCACCTTTTGTCAAGTCACAACAGACCCTGATAAAAAGCCTGGCCCCAGCTTTCTGATCAGACCTTTAAGTACTGAAAGGCCACCAGGAGGTCTCCCTGGAGCCTTCTTTTCTCCAGGCTCAACAACCCCAACTCTCTCAGCCTGGCCTCACAGCAGAGGGCTTCCAGGGCTTCTTGTCCTGTCACAACAGGCCCTGATAAAAAGACTGTCCTGAGCTTTCCTATAGGCTCCATTTAAGCACTGAAAGGCCACCAGAAGGTCTTCCTGAAGCCTTTTCTTCTCCAGGCTCAGCAACCCCAACTCCCTCAGCCTGGCCTCACAGGCAATGCCTGTGCTGAGGACTCCAGAGCCGGCCCCAGCACTGCAGAGGGGGTGGGGGTGTCTCAGCAGAGTGGAGCAGAGGGGCAGAATCCCCTCCCTTCATGTTGCTGATATCTAAAGCAGCACTGGGAGCCTGTGTTGAGGCAGCTGACTCACTGCCCAGGTGTATCTTCACGGTCCAGAGGTGTGCCCACCCCACAGAGAGCACAAGCAGCTGGCTGGTGTGGAGGAGCCTGGGCTGTGCAAGTTCGGGTCAAGAGCGCCTTGGCAGCCAGGCTGCCGGTTCAGCAAGTTTCTGGAGCTCCAGCTTCACCCACCAAGGAGAGGAACCATGCTGGCTCTGTTCTCCAGCAGCTGCAGCAAACAAAAGCTGTGTCAGAGCAAGGAGGCACAAAGTAACAAATTGCCCAAGAAAATGCCAGGAATTTCCTGGCACGGCCAGCTCGCCTTGGCATGATCCATGCTCACAAGATGGATGCTGGAATCCCTGCACTGTCACCTAAGACAGGCCTTTAAATCACAGCTGAGCACCCCCAGGAGCAATCAGCCAGCATAAGCACCGCTGTAAGGCGGTGGAGCTCTGGGTGTAGTCTGGGCTCCCCAGCTCAGGAGAGACTGGGAACTACTGGAGAGAGTCCAGGGGAGGCCACAAAGAAGCTGAGAAGCCTGGAGCATCTCTGGGAGAAGGAAAGGCTGAGAGCCCTGAGGATGTTCAGCCTGGAGAAGAGCAACCTGAGAGGGGATCTGCTCAATGCTCAGCAAGACCAAAAGGGCAGGGGTGGATGCTCCCCTGCCTCTAAAGCACAGCCCTGAGGCGCAGCACCTGCAGTGCTGATCAATAGCTGAAGGCTGAGCGTCAGGAGGCTGGGGCCAGGCTCTGCTCAGCAGTGCCCACTGACAGGACAAGGGGCAGTGGGCACACACTGGAACCCAGGAGATTCCATATGAACATGAGGAGAAACCTCTTTGCTATGCAGGTGCTGGAGCCCTGGAGCAGGCTGCCCAGAGAGGTTGTGGAGTCTCCTTCTCTGGAGAGATTCCAACCCCACCTGGACATTGTGATCCTGGGCAAGCTGCTGTGGGTGACCCTGCTTTAGCAGAGGGGCTGACTTGATCTCCAGAGGTTCCTTCCAGCCCCCACCAATGCAGGGATTCCGTGAAGATGCTTGGAAGAGGCAGCAGATCAAACAAAGAGAGGATTCAGAGGGCAGGAGGGGGTTTCTGAGGGGATTTTCTTGGGACGAGCCAGGGCAACGGAGAAGGCAAGACACTAAATCACTGAGGGCTGTGAGGAGCTTGCTTTGCAGTAGAGAACAGAGCAAAAGCCACAGTGCTGGGAGAAGCACTGCTTTGGATGAGAACATCTCTCCATGTAAACACAGGTCTGAGCACATCACAGGGTGTTGTAACCTGCATTGAGTAACAGAAGGGAAAGCCAAGGCAGAAGCAAGAGGAGGAGCAAGCATTACAGCCTGATGCTTTCTCCTTCATCTAGGAATGAGGACAAACCATTTCTCTTCCTGATGTTCTTCAGGCTAAAAATCAAAGCAATCAAGAAGGGTTTCTGGAGGTGCATGCAGGACTTCCTGAAGGTGGCCACAAAACATGGAGGAGCAGCAACATCTTCTACTTTCAGAGCATGAAGAGAAAGTGCAGGGAGTGTTTGAAATGCCTTTCCTTTTTCTGCCATTGCCCTACATGAGCCAGAGGACACCAGCCCAGAGCTTGCTCTAGGCAGAGCAACCCAGCAGCACAACCTCCCTAGGACATGGGATTGGGAACAGCCCTGGAGAAGCACTTGGGGATGCTGGTGGGTGAAAAGATGGACATGAGCGGGCACTGAGTGCTCACAGCCCAGAGCCAGCTGTGTCCTGAGCTGATCCCCAGCAGTGTGGGCAGCAGGGGCAAGGAGGGGATTCTGCCCCTCTGCTCTGCTCTGCTGAGACCCCACCTGCAGTGCTGGGGCCAGCTCTGGAGTGCTCAGCACAGCACAGACATGAACCTCTTGGAGCAGGGCAAGAGGAGGCCACAGCAATGCTGGGAGGGCTGGAAGCCCTCTGCTGTGAGGCCAGGCTGAGAGAGTTGGGGTTGTTGAGCATGGAGAAAACAAGGCTCCAGGGAGACCTCCTGGTGGCTTTTCAGGGCTTAAAGGTCTGATCAGAAAGCTGGGGCCAGGCTTTTTATCAGAGCCTGTTGTGACAGGACAAGGGGTGATGGTTTGAAACTAAAGGAGAGAGATTCAGACTGGAGAGAAGGAAGAAACATTTTGCAATGAGAGCAACCCTGTCCCAGGCTGCCCAGAGGTGGGAGATGCCCTGACCCTGGAACCACGTTGCCTGGGACTCTGAGTAATCTGCTGTAGTTACAGATGTCCCTGCTGGCTGCAGGGAGTTGCAGTAAATGATCTTTAAAGGTCCCTTCCAACCCAAACCATTCAATGTAGGTGAGCTGATAACCTCATGTGGTTTAGGGACACATCAGCACAGGGCTGGTGAGCCTTTGCTTCCAGTCCCTCGGGGCTGCAATGTCCTGCACCTGAGCTACAGCAGCCAACATCTTCTTCCTGATCCTAAATGCTCTGTTGAGCTGATGCAGCCCAGCACAGAGGAGCAGCATGAGGGGAGTCTGCTGAGTGCACCCAAGGAAGGGCTGACAGCACAGGGTCTCCTGACTGCCTTGAACTCCTTGGCACTCAACATCTTTAGTCCTGAGAAGCCTGAGAGGGGATGTCATCAATGTGCATAAATATTGGAGGGGTGGGTGTCAAGGGGAGGGGGCCAAGCTCTTTTCAGTGGTGCACAGTAATGAGACAAGGAACAACAGGTACAAGCTGGAACAGAGAAGATTTCACCTCAACATGAGGAGAAACTTCTGTACAGTGAGGGTACAGTACAGAGCCCTGGGGTGGGAAGAATAACATCCCCAGAGACATCTAATGTGCTGTGTGTGCAGGGACAGAGGCCAATGGAGGGATGGCCTCATACCTATGTGGCTCAAGCAGTGCTCCCCTGCCTCTGAAACACAGCCCTGAGGTGCAGCACCTGCAGTGCTGATCAGTAGCTGAAGGGTGAGTGGCAGGGGGCTGGGGCCAGACTCTTATCAGTGGTGCCCAGAGGCAGGACAAGGGGCAGTGGGCACAAACTGGAACCCAGGAGGTTGCACCTGAACAGCAGGAGAAAATGCTTTGGTGTGAGGGTGCTGGAGCCCTGCAGCAGGCTACCCAGAGAGGGTGTGGAGTCTCCCTCTCTGGAGGCTTTCCAAACCCACCTGGATGCATTCCTGTGCAGACTCCCCTGGGTGACCCTGCTTTGGCAGGGGGGTTGGACTGGATGATCTCTGGAGGTCCCTTCCAACCTCTAATGTACTGTGATACTGTGATCTCCCTGGACCAGGCTTTGGATCAAGGCATCAGCTGCATCCTGGAAAGGAAGTGGCATAACTTTAGGAGTTCTTCCACTGGATCAGTTAACGAAACAGCAGCACCCCAGTGGGACTGCAATGCTGTTGGAAGGAACCTGAGGCACAGCTAAGCTGTGCATCCCCAGGAAAGGATTCCAGTCCCTTGCCTTCCTCCAGAGAAGCTCTGCTCCCTGAGCAATGAAGACAGCATGCATAGCAGTGGGCAGTTTCCAAAGCAGTGCTTGGCAGCGGGATGCATTTTGGCTGAGCCCCCAGCCCGTGCCCGATGGCTCGGATGAAAGGTTTCTGTGCCGGCCCTGCTCTACTGGAAGCGAGCGAGGAAGAACAGCTTGGCTTCCACTTGCAAACCGAGCCAAAGTCCTAATAGAAATTCCAGGAGGAAGCTGAGCAGGCTTCAGGATGTCCTCTCCTCTACCTCTCCCCATCTGTCACAGCAAACACAGGGATGAGAGGGCCGGGACGTGCCCTGATTACCCTGCTCTGCAAAGCACTTCGCTGCGCCGCCGCCGTTTCCTGCCCACCTACGACCAGCGGCTTTGGTGTTTGTGCTCTTGGCACAGCCTGGAGAGCCTGGGAGCTAGGAAAACATGCAGAGGGCTGGAATGAGTAGCAGCCCTGTGTTTGGGCTGAATAGCTCAGGGAGCTTGTGTGGGCTTCCCTTTCAGAGCCCGCTGAGAAAAGGTTTTGTTGCGACTCCCAGGCCAGAAGCGCCTGGGAGCCTTGAATTCTGCTCTCTGTGCTTGTTTGTGCCCCTCTGAGCTCAGCAGCTACTCTTTAGCTGCCCTAAGGGCTGAAGGAGCTCACAGCTCTTGCAGAGAGGACTCTCACTGCTCCTAGACAGGTGAGCCAGGGTCTGTCAATTGGCCCCCAAGGACCTAAACACATTCCCACACAGGACATCACTGCTGTGGAACTGGACCTGTGATGCAGCCTCTGTGTTGGCCCAGAGTCCCCTCTTGGCAGGGTGCTAAGAGGGTCCTTTTGTACTCAGGGGATGTTTTTCCACTCCAAATACTGCAAGAGGAAGAGAGACCAAGACAAGGCTCTCCAGTGCAGCCACTGGAGATTTTCCCCTTGTCTAACATCTCTGTCCTCAAACCATCTCATCATCCCACAGCTTCTGTCTCCTTTTCAGTTCCCTCAAGCATCCCAGCAGTGATGATGGGAAAGATGTGCTCCCTCCCAGATAGCCCTGACCTTAATCTGGCACCTCATCATCTCATCCTTGGACCTGGCTGCAGTTTCCCACAGATCAAAGAAACCTCCAGACTTGATGGTTACAACTGACTCTGCCTTGGGAGGAAGGCACAACACACTGCCTGGAAACACCCTGCTGCCATCCAAATTCATCTTCTCAGGAGAGCAGCACCACGGGAAACCACAGCTGCTGTGGCCTGGTGCTGGCTCTGCCAGACATCCCTTAGTGCCTTCTGAGTGCACTCAAGGGCATGAGACACACATGAAAGACAGAATGACTTCAGCCATGCATGGACTTCTACATCTATCATTAACAGTCTGACTGACAGGACCAGGGCAGGGATTGTGCCCCTCTGCCCAAGTGGCCAAGAAGGCCTGGGCATCCTGGCCTGGAGCAGCAATAGTGTGGCCAGCAGGAGCAGGGCAAGGAAGTCCCCCTGTATTCAGCACTGCTGAGGCCACCTCAAATCCCAGGAGGAGAGGAGAGGAGAGGAGAGGGAGAGGAGAGGAGAGGGAGAGGAGAGGGAGAGGAGAGGGAGAGGAGAGGGAGAGGAGAGGGAGAGGAGAGGGAGAGGAGAGGGAGAGGAGAGGGAGAGGAGAGGGAGAGGAGAGGGAGAGGAGAGGGAGAGGAGAGGGAGAGGAGAGGAGAGGAGAGGAGAGGAGAGGAGAGGAGAGGAGAGGAGAGGAGAGGAGAGGAGAGGAGAGGAGAGGAGAGGAGAGGAGAGGAGAGGAGAGGAGAGGAAGAGGAAGAGGGAGAGGAGAGGAGAGGAAGAGGGAGAGGAGAGGAGAGGAAGAGGGAGAGGAGAGGAGAGGAAGAGGGAGAGGAGAGGAGAGGAAGAGGGAAAGGAGAGGAAGAGGGAGAGGAGAGGAGAGGAAGAGGGAGAAGGAGAGGGAGAGGGAGAGGGAGAGGAGAGGTTGGAAGAGACCTTCAATTTCTTCCCCAGCAGGGTTGTTTGGTCTCCTCTCTCCAAGAACAAGTGATAGGACAAGAGAAAACAGCCTCAGGCTGTGCCAGGGAAGATTTAGCTTGGCCAGCTTTGGCTAGTCTGTGAATTTACATATGAAGCTGTTGGAAGGGCTTGGAGGGATTTTGGTACCAATTAATTAGATGAGCCTGAGATGCTCAAGATGAAGCTGGATAAGCAAACCCAGCCTGTATGAAAAAGCAATAATTGTTTATGAATAATTCAGAACTAACATAGCAATCCCAGTTAAGGCCAAACCTCACAGAAGGAAAAGTGGATCTAAGATTAGGGGGTTGCCTGCATTTGGAGTTTAAGTTCAGCTTTGGAACTGCAAACCTGTGAATTTTAGCTGCTGGCCATCCTCCCTCGCTGCTTTGTGCCTGTATCCACAGAATCCCAGCATGGTAGGGGGTGGAAGGGACCTCTGGAGATCATCCAGTCCAACCCCCCTGTCAAAGCAGGGTCACCCAGGGGAGTCTGCACAGGAATGCATCCAGGTGGGTTTGGAAAGCCTCCAGAGAGGGAGACTCCACACCCTCTCTGGGCAGCCTGCTCCAGGGCTCCAGCACCCTCACACCAAAGCATTTTCTCCTGCTGTTCAGGTGCAACCTCCTGGGTTCCAGTTTGTGCCCACTGCCCCTTGTCCTGTCTGGCCCCAGCCTCCTGCCACTCACCCTTCAGCTACTGATCAGCACTGCAGGTGCTGCACCTCAGGGCTGTGTTTCAGAGGCAGGGGAGCACTGACTGAGCCACATAGGTACGAGGCCATCCCTCCATTGGCCTCTGTCCCTGCACACACAGCACATTAGATGTCTCTGGGGACGTTATTCTTCCCACCCCTGGAAATCTGACCTCAGCCAGGCAAGGCTCCAGCCGAGGGAACGTCCTGGCCCCTGTTCCAGGCTGGGCCGGGCTGACACCAGGATAACCCTGACAGCGTCCCCAGTGCCTCCGGCTCTGCACGTGTGTCACCGGCAGGGAGATGACCCTGCCGTGCTCCTGGCCCTGGAAGCGTCCTCCGAGAGGGCTGGGAGCGTCCCGGCTCCCTGCAGCGCCTCACGTCGGATCGCCTTGCCGAGCCGCGCTCCGCCCAGCAAGCGGAGCGGCAGCAGGCGATGTTCCTGCGCTGGCGAGCAGGGGCGGCCCGGCTGCACGTACGGCGCTCACCGCTCGGCGTTCCCGAGCCCCACCGCACAGCGCTTCAGCCCGCACCTCCAAGCCCAGGTGTCCCCCTGGCTCCTTCCCCTGCAGCACAAAGGGCTCCTTCCCGGGCTGTGTCCTGCAGGAGCTCTCCAGCTGGAGGCCCTGCACTGTTTCACAGAATCAGCCAGGTTGGAAAAGACCTCATGGAGTCCAACCTCCCACCCAGCACCATCTAGTCAATGAAACCGTGGCTCCAAGTGCCTCATCCAGGCTCTTTTTAAACACTTCCAGGGACAGTGACTCCTCCCTGGGCAGCACATTCCAATGGCCAATCTCCTTCTGTGAAGAATTTCTTCCCAACATCCAACCTCAACCTCCCCTTGGTGCAGCTTGAGACTGAGTCCTCTCCTTCTGGCACTGGTTTCCCACCCATCAGCAGAGCTCCTTACCTGCTCTCAAGCCAAGGCCTGGCATCACCCCAAGGGATGTCTCTGAGGGGGATGAGGCCCTCTCAGCAGCCCTCACACCCCCTGGTGAAGCACAGGTGATTGACATAACATGTGTGAAAGGATGGGGGGCACCAGGCTCATTGTGGGCAACCCCCAGCCTGTTCCAGAATCCTCACTGTGTGGGAAGTCAACATCCTGTCTCCTTGGGATGTTGAGAACCCTGCTATCCGAGGAAAGGAGAACTTGGCACCACTTAGTGACCTGCTGGGTGAAACCCAGAGCAGGGAAGATTTCACAGTGCCCTTCCCATATGCCTTATAGCCACAGTTTGCAATGACACCAAACCCAAACCCCATTTGTCTCTGAGTGCTTCGGAACAAGCTGTGGCTAAGGCAAGGGGAGGAAGCTCCTGCCTCCCTCTGCCTTCCACACAGCTCCCATCAGGCAAAGTCATAGAATCACAGAATGCAGCACTTGGAAGGGACCCTCGAAGGGCATCTTGCCCAAGCCCTCTGCCTGAGCAGGGACATTGCCAAACAGAGCAGGTTGCTCACAGCTCCTTCGAGCATGACACCGAATGTCTCCAGGGATGGGGCCTCCACCACCTCCCTGTGCAACCTGTTCCAGTGTTTCACCACCCTCACTTTGAAGAACTTTTTCATAATGTCCAACCTAAACCTCCCCTGCTTGTTTCAAACCACTGCCCCTTGTCCTGTCACCACCTGCCCTTCTGAACAGTCCCTCCCCAGCCTTCCTCTAGGTCCCCTTCAGACAGGGAAATGCAGCTCTGAGGTCTCCCTGGAGCCTTCCCCAGGATGAACAGCCCCAACTCTCCCAGCCTGTGTTAACAGGAGAGGTTCTCCAGTCCTCTGATCATCTTTGTAGCTGTCCTTCAGACCCTCTCCATCCTTCCTGTGTTGAGCTGGATGCAGTACTCCAGGTGAGCTCTCCCCAGAGCAGAGCAGAGGGGCAGGATCACCTCTCTCAACCTGGCCATGCTGCTTCTGATGCAGCCCAGGCTACCACTGGCCTTCTGGGCTGCAATTCTCCAGCTCATGTCCAGCTTCTCCTCCACCAGCACCCCCAACTCCTTCTCTGCAGGGCTGCTCTCAATTTCATCACCCCCAGCCTGTGCCAGTACTGAGGACTGCCCCCACCCAGAGCAGGACCTTGCTCTGGCTTCCAGGAGCCTCCTACTCCCTGCCTTCTGGAGCACAGAGAAGGGGACAGGGAAGCAAATCTCTAGGCCAGTCTGATGCACATTCACCCTCAGAAAGCCGTAGTGGGTGACTGCAGAGCTTGCTGTTCTGGTCTGCAGCTGCAAGGTTATTAGCTGAGAGCACAGCAGTAACTTTGAATTGTGACTGCATTAGGAGAAGCACTCAAGCCTCATCATCTTCTGAATAAGGACACTTAAGGAAGCATCCACAGCAGTTAGAACCTTTGCTGCATCCCTGCCTGTGACATGACTTAATGTGCTCATAGTGGGAAGGAGGAGAGGAGAAGGGGAAGCAGGTGATCAGTCTCCCAGCACGGAAAGCTGCAGTACAGCAGCAGATCACACCCGTCCTGGCGGAGGAGGTCCACCAGATATTGATCTACTTTCACTCTTTAAAGGCCCAAAGGGACTCGAGTTTAAGCAAAATCCCTTTCTGACAGCCCAGAAATTGTGGTGGAAGACCTGGAAGAAACAGCAGAGGCAGCATCTGGCCAGAGGTTTCCACAAACCTTCGAAACAAAGCAAAATCCACCCTGGGAGCCTGTTTGCCAAACTCAGCTCCTCTCCTGGGGGATGGGGCACTGGGGTACATCACGGGACAAGGGGTAGCAGCCACATTAGGGGGTGTGACCAAGAGAATGTCTTTCACACAAGGCCTTGCTGGGAGCTCCAGTAACCCCTGAGCATCTCCAGCAGACATGGACAAATCCTCCCAGGAGCCCACTGGGAGATGGAGTGGTTATCCTCATTACACAGCAAGAGGGAATCATAGAATCTCCTACACTGGAAGAGACCTTGAAGATCACTGAGTCCAACTATTAACCCAGCAATGCCAAGTCCACCATGGAACCATGTCACTTGGCACCATATCTGCATGGGTTTTAAACCCCTCCAGGCACAGGGACTCCAGCACTACCCTGGGAAGCCTGCTCCAGGGCTTAACAACTCTTCTGGGGAAGAAATTGTTCCTCGTGTTCAACATAAACTCCTCCTGGTACAACCTGAGGCCATTTCCTCTTGTTCTGTTCCTTAAGAGAAGAGACCAAGCCCACCCAGCTCCAACCTCCTGTCAGGGAGTTGTAGAGATGCAGAAGTTCTCCTCTCAGCTTCCTCTTCTCCAGACTAAACAACCCCAGCTCCCTCAGCTGCTCCTCACCAGCCCTGTTCTCCAGACCCTTCCCCAGCTTGGTTGTCCTTCTCTGGACCTGCTGCAGCACCTCAATGTCCTTCTTGGAGTGAGGGAACCAAAACTGTATCCTGTACTTGAGGTGGCCTCAGCAGTGCTGAATACGGGGGGACTTCCTTGCCCTGCTCCTGCTGGCCACACTATTGCTGCTCCAGGCCAGGATGCCCAGGCCTTGTTAGCCACCTGGGCACACTGCTGGCTCATCTTCAGCCACTGTCAACCAACACCCCCAGGACCTTCTCTAGCAGGCAGGTTCTCAAGCCTGGAGCATTCATAGTATTGATGTGACCTGAGCACAGGACCTGGCACTTGGCCCTGCTGAATCTCACACCACTGGCCTCAGCCCACTGATCCAGCCTGGCCAGGTCCCTCTGCAGACCTTGCCTAGGTGAGGAGAGCTTTAGACCCAAATCCTAAAGCACCTAAAGTCTCCTAGCTGAATGGCTGTTCATTCCTAAGACAGCAACCTTCAGCCACTGCCAGTGGTTGATGTAACAATTTGTTTAACCAAGATCACTCAAGATTTACAGCTGAAATGGTTTTTTGTTTCTCCTGAGCCACAAACCTCTTCCTACACTGTGGAGCAATCCTTCCACTCCCTAATTTAAAGTAAAAACAGGGCAGAAATAAAACCAAAGCAGATTTCAGGGACACGAAGTCAAGACTCCTGCCAACATCTGCTTTTGGTAAAGGAGAGAGATGATCTTGAAAAGGTTTTGCTTGAGAAGGAGAGAGGCATCTTCAGCTCCAATACTTTCTCAAATGAAGCTGAAAGCCCAGTCCAGAGGAGCTGGGGCAACCCTCTCCTTCCATGCAGATGAGCTGTCAAATTTCACACACACAGAGACACAGAGTGTTGAGGGTTGGAAGGGACCTCCACAGATCATTGAATCCAACCCCCCTGCCAGAGCAGGATCACCTAGAGCAGGTCACCCAGTAATGCATCCAGGGATCCTCACAGCCCTCTGTTAGATGTTCTCTAGGATACACCTGGTGCTCTTGAACTGGGGAGGCCAGAACTGGGCACAACACTCCAGATGTGCCCTCACCAAGGCAGAGCCTCAGAGGGGGAGGAGAACCTCCCTTGACCTGCTGGCCACCCTCTTAGTGCACTCCACAATACCATTGGCCTTCTTGCCCACAAGGGCACATTGCTGTCCCATGGATAAGTTATTTTCTGCCAGGACTCCAAGGTCCTTCTCCACAGAGCTGCTTTCCATCAGGTCAACCCCTAACCTGTTCTGGTGCATGATCTTGTTCCTCCTCAGGGTGCAGGATGCTACACTTATCCATGTTGAACTTCATTAGGATCCCCTTTACTCAGCTCTCCAGTCTGTCCAGATCTTCACAGAACCCTAGAAAATGAGTGCATTACATCGTTTCAGCAGTGAAACCCACACGAAGTCACCAGTGGTGCCCAGTGGTGCCTAGATGCCACGTTCTGGGGCAGCCAGCAGACGTGGATGGGTGCTGCTGGAGGATGCCCTGCCTGCAGCATCCCACCTCTCCCGCTGAGCTCCGAAGTGCTCCCTCACCCCCAGCTCTGAAGCTCAAGCAGGCAGAAAGAAAATCACCTCCCACGGCCAGCATTCCCTCCCCTTCCCGGGGAGGTTAAGCCCGAAGGCTGTCAGCCGAGCTCCAAGGGTGTCCTTCAGCAGGCCCCGGGCGGGATGGGGTTTATTTACCCGGCACAGGCTGTGCTGACGCACTTCGTGTACTCGTGGAGCGCAGCCCGGCCCTTGCCACCTTCAAGTAGCTCCTGGGTCGGGCTCCGCGGTCCTGCTGCTGCCTCCTGCATTGTTATTTGCAAGGACAGAAGGTCATCCTGCCGGTCACCCCTGCTGCCCAGCCCCTGAAGTGCTGCTGCTCAGCCCCTGAAAGGCTGCTGCTCAGCCCCTGAAGTGCTGCTGCCCGGCCCCTAAGTGCTGCTGCTCAGCCCCTGAAGTGCTGCTGCCCGGCCCCTGAAGGGCTGCTGCCCGGCCCCTGAAGGGCTGCTGCTCAGCCCCTGAAGTGCTGCTGCCCGGCCCCTAAGTGCTGCTGCTCAGCCCCTGAAGTGCTGCTGCCCGGCCCCTGAAGGGCTGCTGCTCAGCCCCTGAAGTGCTGCTGCCCAGCCCCTAAGTGCTGCTGCTCAGCCCCTGAAGTGCTGCTGCTCAGCCCCTGAAGGGCTGCTGCTCGGCCCCTGAAGTGCTGCTGCCCGGCCCCTGAAGTGCTGCTGCTCGGCCCCTGAAGTGCTGCTGCCCGGCCCCTGAAGTGCTGCTGCTCGGCCCCTGAAGGGCTGCTGCTTGGCCCCTGAAGGGCTCCTGCTCGGCCCCTGAAGTGCTGCTGCCCAGCCCCTTGAAGGGCTGCTGCTCGGCCCCTGAAGGGCTGCTGCTCGGCCCCTGAAGGGCTGCTGCCCGGCCCCTGAAGGGCTGCTGCTCAGCCCCTGAAGGGCTGCTGCCCGGCCCCTGAAGTGCTGCTGCCCGGCCCCTGAAGGGCTGCTGCTCGGCCCCTGAAGTGCTGCTGCTCAGCCCCTGAAGGGCTGCTGCTCGGCCCCTTGAAGGGCTCCTGCTCAGCCCCTGAAGTGCTGCTGCCCAGCCCCTTGAAGGGCTGCTGCTTGGCCCCTGAAGGGCTCCTGCTCAGCCCCTGAAGTGCTGCTGCCCAGCCCCTTGAAGGGCTGCTGCTCGGCCCCTGAAGGGCTGCTGCTCGGCCCCTGAAGGGCTGCTGCCCGGCCCCTGAAGTGCTGCTGCCCGGCCCCTGAAGGGCTGCTGCCCGGCCCCTGAAGTGCTGCTGCCCGGCCCCTGAAGGGCTGCTGCTCGGCCCCTGAAGTGCTGCTGCTCAGCCCCTGAAGGGCTGCTGCTCGGCCCCTTGAAGGGCTCCTGCTCAGCCCCTGAAGTGCTGCTGCCCAGCCCCTTGAAGGGCTGCTGCTTGGCCCCTGAAGGGCTCCTGCTCAGCCCCTGAAGTGCTGCTGCCCAGCCCCTTGAAGGGCTGCTGCTCGGCCCCTGAAGGGCTGCTGCTCGGCCCCTGAAGGGCTGCTGCCCGGCCCCTGAAGGGCTGCTGCTCGGCCCCTGAAGTGCTGCTGCTCGGCCCCTGAAGTGCTGCTGCTCGGCCCCTGAAGGGCTGCTGCCCGGCCCCTAAGTGCTGCTGCCCGGCCCCTAAGTGTTACTGCCCAGCCCCTAAGTGCTGCTGCGCAGCCCCTAAGTGCTGCTGCCCGGCGAAACAAAACCACCCTGCGAGCACTGATGTTCAACCATCCGCCGGCCAACCAGCTCCCTCTGCTGCTTGCTTCTTCCAACTTGGCCCAAACCGTGCCTGCAGAGATGAATGAAAAGCCACTCGAAGCAGCTGATGGAATCACAGAAGCGTAAAATCATTTTGCTTGGAAAAGATCGTTAAGATGATAGAGTCCAACCCTTCTCTGACTCTCCCAAGCCTGGTGCTACACCATGGACCTCAGCAGCACATCTTTGAAACCCCTCCAGGGATGGGGATTCAACCACCTCCCTGGGGAGCCTGTTCCAGTCTTTGAGAACCCCTTCAGTCAAGGAATTTCTTCTGATTTCCAACCTAAACCTCACTGCACAGCAGCTGGCTGGCACAGCACAGTGTTTGGGACTCCCTGCAACATACTTGGTGACATCTAAGAAGGACATTGAGATACTTGAAGGTGTCCAGAGAAGGGCAATGAGGCTGGGGAGAGGTCTGGAGCACAGCCCTGTGAGGAGAGGCTGAGGGAGCTGGGGTTGCTTAGCCTGGAGAAGAGGAGGCTCAGAGGAGACCTTCTTGCTGTCGCCAACCACCTGAAGGGAGGTTGTAGCCAGGAAGGGGTTGGTCTCTTCTCCCAGGCAAGCAGCACCAGAACAAGAGGACACAGTCTCAAGCTGTGCCAGGAGAGGTTCAGGCTGGATGTTAGGAAGAAATTCTTCCCAGAAAGAGAGATTGGCCATTGGAATGTGCTGCCCAGGGAGGTGGTGGAGTCACCATCACTGGAGGTGTTTAGCAAGAGACTGGATGGGGTGCTTGGTGCCATGGTTTAGTTGATTAGATGGTATTGGGTGATAGGTTGGACTTGATGATCTCAAAGGGCTTTTCCAACCTGGCTAATTCTATTCTATTCTAACAGGGCAGAGATTCAAGGGAATTGTCCTTCTACCAGGCACATGGAGGAGCCACCAACTCCTCTGCCCACCCAACAGGTGCCAGACATGACTGTGCTCAGGACATCTCCTTCCCACGGCCAGGCTGGAGCTGATAACCTCAGGCTGTTTGAAGTGGTGATCCCTGGATGAATCACAGCAAGGTTTATATCCTGGAAGGTTTATTTTGACAAGGGTTTCCACCCTGAAAAGAAAATAGCTGACATCCTCTTCCAGAGCTGCACTGTGCCACCACGGCTGAGCAGCTCCTGGCAGGAGTGGGACAGCAGAGCCCTTGCTAATGGGCAGCAGGGAAGAGCTGGACTCAACATGACCTTGAATTCATCATCACAAACCTCTACATGGGCCACAATGTCTTCTTGCAGCATCTTCTCTGAAAGGGTTGTCAAGCTCTGGACCAGGCTGCCTAGGTGGGGGGTGGAGTCCCCATCCCTGGAGAGACTGAAAAGCTGTGTCAGTGTGGTGCTGAGGGACATGGTACCTGGCAGTGCTGGGTTAAGGGGTGGACTTGAAGATCTTAAAGGTCTTTTCCAACATAAATGATTCCAGGATTCTCCTATCTGTGGCCTGTGACTAATGAGGAACAGAGAACAGGCAGGACTCACCCCATAGGAAAGGAGGAATGGTAGAGCTGGAAGCACAGGAGCTGCTCTGATCAAGGATGCCAGCTCAAAACAAGGCCCCAGCTCCATTGCTGCAGGAGAGAGTAGAATAGAATAGAATAGAATAGAATAGAATAGAATAGAATAGAATAGAATAGAATAGAATAGAATAGAATAGAACAGAACAGACTTAACCAAGTTGGAAAAGACCTTCGATATCATCAAGCCCAACCTATCACCCAACACCATCTAATCAACTAAACCATGGCTCAAAGTGCCATGTCCAAGCCTTTTTTTAACACCTCCAGGGATGGTGACTCCACCACCTCCCTGGGCAGCACATTCCAATAGCTAACAACTCTCTCTGGGAAGAACTTTCTCCTCACCTCCAGCCTAAACCTCCCCTGGCACAGCTTGAGACTGTGTCCTCTTGTTCTGGTGCTGGTTGCCTGGGAGAAGAGACCAACCCCCACCTGGCTACAACCTCCCTTCAGGGAGTTGTAGAGAGCAAGAAGGTCTCCCCTGAGCCTCCTCTTCTCCAGGCTAAGCAACCCCAGCTCCCTCAGCCTCTCCTCACAGGGCTGTGCTCCAGACCCCTCCCCAGCTTTGTTGCCCTTCTCTGGACACCTTCCAGCAACTCAACATCTTTCCTAAACTGAGGAGCCCAGAACTGGACACAGGACTCAAGGTGTGGCCTAACCAGTGCTGAGTACAGGGCACAATGACCTCCCTGCTCCTGCTGGCCACACTGTTTCTGATCCAGGCCAGGATGCCATTGGACTTCTTGGCCCCCTGGGCACACTGCTGGCTCATGTTCAGCCTACTCTCAATCAGCACCCCCAGGTCCCTTTCTGCCTGGCTGCTCTCCAGCCACTCTGACCCCAGCCTGTAGCACTGCCTGGGGTTGCTGTGGCCAATGTGTAGAACCTGGCACTTGGATGTGTTCAATCTCCTGCCCTTGGACTCTGCCCATCTGTCCAGCCTGACAAGGTCTCTCTGCAGAGCTCTCCTACCCTCTATCAGATCAACTCCTGCCCCCAGCTTGGTGCCATCTGCACATTTACTGATGATGGACTCAATGCCCTCATCCAGATCATCAATAAAGATACTGAACAGGATGGGGCCCAGCACTGATCCCTGGATGATCAGGATATGCACAAATCCTAGGTCAGGATGGATTCAGAGGGAGCAGGAGGAAGTTAAGAGGTTGGGCTGTGCAGAGGAAGGTGCAGTGGTGAAGGAGCATAAACCTTCCTTACATTGTGGTGGGAGAGGGATGTGTGCTTATGGCTGCAGAGATGCCCTTGCTCCATGAAGTGTCCTGTCAGCACAGGACTCCTGGAGCACCTCCTGAGGTGGCACCACCCACAGCTCTCTCTGAGCAAGCAGCTCAGGGATGGTAGAAGGATGTACTCTTTGCAGAGCAGTGTCCTCCTCCTTGCTTTTCTTCTTGGCAAGCCCAGCACACAGGCTGGGATGACAGGGGACCATATTCCTCTGCTGGAACCCCAGATGGATGAACATTTGCTGTGCAGCTCACAGAGCAAAGAGAGCCTCAGCTCTTGCCTGCCCAGGTCTGCCAGACCTGGCCCTCATGCACTGAAGGGTCAGAAGGAGGATTCAGATGGGCAATGTAGGTAACCCCACCGGCAGCATGCTGAAGTCACTGCAGACATTTGGGCTTGCACGGATGAGCTGCCAGCTCCACCATTCCCTGCTGCCACAAGGACACCAGAGGGCAGGGAATCTGCAGGAAGGAGAGGAGGAGAGGCAGAGAGTGGGGCTGGAGATGCAATGACTGGGTGGATATTTCCAAGAGTTTTCCAGCCCTGATCCCATGACAGACCTGCAGCCTCCATCTCGTTCCTGCTGCCTCTGCCTGGAGATGATCAGTGACAGTGGCACAAAGACTTCAGAGGATATTCAAGCTCCAGAAGGAGGCATTTTGGCACAGGACACCAAATGGGAAAGGAAGAATGCTTGAAGCAAAGGCACAACCACCAAAGGCCTGCCTACAAGATAGCTTCATGGTCCTGGATGAGGCAGAAGACCCAGAGGAGGGTGAAAGAAACGGAAGATCTGCACCCACAGGGGCCTCTTATCAGGGTGCAAGGAGGAGCCAGATTTAGGATGCTCCACTTTTCATTCATAGCCTGAGGGCTCTCAGCTGCTGGATGGATCCAATCTTCTTAGCAGCCTGGAGCTACTGGCTTCTTATCTTTACCTTCACTTGCACTGCATACCACTGATGGAGCTTCATGATGGTGAAGCACAAGCTCACCCTCCAGCCTCAGCTGGAACCATTGCTGCAGGATGAAGCAGGCATGGGTGAGAATGTTCAACCAACACTTCACCCCATGGGCATTGCAGCAAACCCTGCCAGGAAGAGCAGTAGCTAGTCAGGATTGCTTCTCTGCTGGCTCTGCTGGCCCTGAGGGGGAGCAATTTGATGATGTCAGACCAATAAGCCTGGCAATACCATGCCAATGAGTTGCCAATGAGTTCATCACTTGAGCCTCCAGCTAAGACAAGGCCTCCATTGTTTGAAAATGGAGCAACACCTGCCAAAGACAAGAATAGCAATTTTCTCCTCATTGGTTTGTTCTGCTGGCAGGAAAAGATCCTCCAAGGTCCCTCCCAGTTGGGCAGGGGGGAGACTAAAGCAGTTCTGAACTCAGGGCTGCATTTAAGATCTTGTGTCACCAGGTCAGGTGAGAGGAAGACTTTGTAAAGGCAGGAGAACAAAATCACAGAATTGTTTTGGTTGGGAAGAACCTCTAAGATCACCCAGTCCAACCATCAGCCCAGCACCACCACGGCCATTAAACCATGTCCCACAGTGCCACGGCCACAGGGTTCTTGAACACCTCCAGGGGATGGGGTCTCCACCACCTCCCTGGGCAGCCTGTGCCAATCCCTGACCACTCCTGCAGCAAAGACATTTTTCCCAATCTCCAGCCTAAACCTCCCCTGGCACAATTCCAGGCCATTTCCTCTTGTCCTATCACCTGATGCTAGGGAGAACAGCCAGCTCCCACTTGGCTCCAACCTCCTTTCAGGGAGTCATTGAGAGCTATGAGGTCTCCTCTCAGCCTCCTCTTCTCCAGGCTCAACCCCCCCAGCTCCCTCAGCTGCTCCTCCCCAGCCCTGTTCTCCAGACCCTTCCCCAGCTTCGTTGCCCTTCGTTGGACCTGCCCCAGCTCCTCAATGTCCTTCCTGCAGCGAGGGGCCCTCCCCCTTTACCACATCACTTGGCAGCCCTGTGTCAACTTTCACCCAAGGATGTGAACATGTAAATGCTGCAGGATGCTGAACTTCCTGTGGCCTTGTCTCTGCTGGAGGAACGTGGAGTTACCTCTCTTCCGAGGGAACACAACAGGATGCTTCTTGTCCAAGCACCCACTTGTCCAAAAAGCATCACTCACTCCACTGCCCCTTCCTCCTGCTGCTCTGAGGCTCAGCTGAGCTGACCCAGCTTCCTGCCTGGCAATGTTTCTGAGGGTCCTGTTGGAATTCATCACTGTGAATGGAATCACAGAATTCTGGCATGCTGGGGGGTGGAAGGGACCTCTGGAATTCAGCCAGTCCAACCCCCTGCTAAAGCAGGGCACCCACAGCAGCTTGCCCAGGATCACAGTGTGCAGGGGGGGTGGAAGGGACCTCTGGAATTCAGCCAGTCCAACCCCCTGCTAAAGCAGGGCACCCACAGCAGCTTGCTCAGGATCACAGTGTGCAGGGGGGGTGGAAGGGACCTCTGGAATTCAGCCAGTCCAACCCCCTGCTAAAGCAGGGCACCCACAGCAGCTTGCTCAGGATCACAGAGTGCAGGGGGGGTGGAAGGGACCTCTGGAATTCAGCCAGTCCAACCCCCTGCTAAAGCAGGGCACCCACAGCAGCTTGCTCAGGATCACAGTGTGCAGGGGGGGTGGAAGGGACCTCTGGAATTCAGCCAGTCCAACCCCCTGCTAAAGCAGGGCACCCACAGCAGCTTGCTCAGGATCACAGTGTGCAGGGGGGGTGGAAGGGACCTCTGGAATTCAGCCAGTCCAGCCCCTGCTAAAGCAGGGCACCCACAGCAGCTTGCCCAGGATCACAGTGTGCAGGGGGCTTGGAAGCTCTGCAGAGAAGGAGACTCCACAACCTCTCTGGGCAGCCTGCTCCAGGTCTCCAGCACCCTCACAGCAAAGACGTTTCTCCTCCTGTTCAGATGGAACCTCCTGGGTTCCAGTTTGTGCCCACTGCCCCTTGTCCTGTCACTGGGCACCACTGAAAAGAGTCTGACTTTATCTTCTTGATCCTGTCCCTTTGGATATTGATCAGCACTGAGAAGATCTCCAGATGTTGGGCATGAGAAGCTGAACCAGGGAATTGCTTTGCTATTGCACCACTGAAAAGAGTCTGACCTTATCTTCTTGATCCTGTCCCTTTAGATATTGATCAGCACTGAGGAGATCTCCTGATGATGGGCACGAGAAGCTGAACCAGGGGATTGCTTTGCTCTTGCACCAGCACCTGTAAATCCTCTCCAGCAATGCAAGTGCTGGGCACAGCTCTGCTGGAGGTGGTCAAGAATCCTCCCCAAGCTTCAGACAGAAATTCCTCCAAGAAATTGCTTCTCAATGAAGAAGTCTCACTGGAATTGGAGACCTGCTGTGTTTCTCCTCTTTGTCCCCAGGCTGTGAATCACAGAATGGTTTGGGTTGGGACCTTGAAAGGTCATCCAGTCCAAACCCCCTGCAGCCAGCAACTAGAGCAGGTTGCTCACAGCCCCAAACAACCTGCCCTGGAATGGTTCCAGGGATGGGGCTTCCAACACCTCTCTGGTGGGAGCATGAGTGGGGCAGGCAGTTGTCTTGCAGGTGCTGTGATTTCCTCTGCACAGAGCACTGGGTTATTTCCTTGTGGATTTGTCCAAAACCTAGATGAATTCCTTACCACAGTTCTCATCCTAAACTGCAAATAATCATCCTTCCAAAGCAAAAGAAAATCAAGGGCCCCCTGACTTGGCCTATCAGGGCAGCTCTACCTCTCTGAGCTCACACACAGGATATCAGAAGGAAGACAAACTGAGGAGGACCTTATTGCCCCCACTCGACTCCATAGCTGTTTGGACCATGAGCAAACCCCAGGCTGCAGAAAGCCAAAGAAACTCCAACACCAGGAGGGCTGAGAGGAAGACTCCCTTCACCCTGACCTGTTTGTGAACTTTCCTCATGTGGTTTTTCACTGTGGAGCCCTAATCAATGGCAGATGCACAGACCTCCTAAGCTAAGTGTGCCTCTCAGTGCAGGAGAGGACCAGCACCCCCCATTCCCAGCCCCCAGCCAGAGCCACAGTCAAGGGGGCAGTACAAAAGGAAAGGTTTCATGGTGTGAACTTTCCAGAGGAAGCAAGTTTTCTCCTGGAAAGAACAGCAGTCGTGTGTGGCAAGAGCAAGCAGCTCCTCAGGGGCTGCCTGAGCAGGAAGGAAGATGTTTGGATTTATTCTAGGTGTGAAACTTGGCCAGGGAAGTGTGCCAGGTGTTTGTGTTGGCTCCTCTTCATCACCAGGCTGTGCTCCCAGCAGGAACTTGGCTTCTCAAAGCTGGCCTCTTAATACCCACAGCCAGAAGAAGAGGGGACAGTCAGCAGCAAGGGCTGGCTCAGCCAGGGCAGGGTTGGTGTAAGGGCTCAGGGTAGGCTGAGAGCTGCCCTGGGGAGAAGGATTTGGGGGTGCTGATGAGTGAAAAGCTGGATGTGAGCTGGCACTGAGTGCTCACAGCCCAGCCCCAGCTGTGTCCTGGGCTGATCCCCAGCAGTGTGGGCAGCAGGGGCAGGGAGGGGATTCTGCCCCTCTGCTGCAGTCTGGTGAGACCCCACCTGCAGTGCTGGGGCCAGCTCTGGAGTGCTCAGCACAGCACAGACATGAACCTGTTGGAGCAGAGCCAGAGGAGACCACAGCAATGCTGGGAGGGATGGGAGCCCTCTGCTGTGAGGCCAGGCTGAGAGAGTTGGGGTTGTTGAGCCTGGAGAAGAAAAGGCTCCAGGGAGACCTCCTGGTGGCCTTTCAGTGCTTGAAGGGCTGATCAGAAAGCTGGGGACAGACTTTTTATCAGAGCCTGTTGTGACAGCAGGAGGGGTGATGGTTTGAGACTGAAAGAGGGAGATTCAGACTAGAGAGAGGGAAGAAACAGTTTGCCATGAGAGCAGGTTGTCCAGAGAGGTGGGAGATGCCCTGAGCCTGGAACCATTCCAGGTGAGGCTGTCTGGAGCTCTGAGCAACCTGCTCTAGTGTCAGATGTCCCTGCTGGCTGCAGGGGGGTGGTTGCAGTAGATGACCTTTAAAGGTCCCTTCCAACCCAAACCATTCTAAGAACTGAGCCTCCAGCAGCATCTATCAGGTATCAGAGGAGAACCTGGGCTCCCTCCAGGGTGAACCTCACCACCATCTCCATCCTTGCCATCTCCCCAGTGCTGTGGAAGAAAATACAAGAACCCACCTTGTCATCAGCACTGGGGGGCAATTTTCCCAGGGCAGAAGATCAAAGCAAAGACCTTCAGCCCTCAGGCAGGGTGTGAGAAGCCGAAGCTGCGGCAGAGGGGCGGCCAGCCTTTGATGATCCCAAAATGCCACAGCTTCCTGCAGGTGGGGCCGGCCCAGAGCAAGCCTTTGTGCTGCTGGGCAGCGTGACACCCGGCCAGGGGACAGCCAGCAGCCTTCCCAGCCCGCAGGAACTGGAAGCTCCTGAGATAGCCTGGCAGCAGGCTTAAAGCAAACAAAAGGAAACGCTGCTTCACACCACTCACGGAGATGTTGCGGCTCACTGCCAGCAGACCCAGCCACGTTACACCCCACTGCTGGTGATGGGAGCCCAGGCAGGTTGGGTTCTGGTCCCCATCTGGCTCAATGTTCATGAATTCCCTGACTGCTAGGAGCTCCCTTCCCCTTACAGGGTGTGAAGGCACAGCTTTGGCTTTTTAAACTCTTCCCTACACTTCCCCATATCTTTAACAGAATGGATTGGAACAGAATCTTTAACAGGTTTAACAGAATGGAATGGAATGGAATGGAATGGAATGGAATGGAATAGAATAGAATAGAATAGAATAGAATAGAATAGAATAGAATAGACCAGGTTGGAAGAGACCTTTGAGATCATCAAATCCAGCCTATCACCCAACACCATCTAAGCAACTCAACCATGGCACCAAGCACCCCATCCAGTCTCTTCCTAAACACCTCCAGTGATGGTGACTCCACCACCTCCCTGGGAAGCACATTCCAATGGCCAATCTCTCTTTCTATGAAGAACATCTTCCTAACATCCAGCCTAAACCCCCCCTGGCTCAGCTTGAGACTGTGTCCTCCTGTTCTGGTGCTGGTTGCCTGGGAGAAGAGACCAACCCCCACCTGGCTACAACCTCCCTTCAGGGAGTTGTAGACAGCAGTAAGATCTCACTAGCATCACCTTCTCCCCCCACTTGTGTTGCTTTCTCCACATGACCTCTCATAAGTGGGATAACAGAAAGGTTAGAGTGTTGTTCCTCCTCTGCTTTCCCCTACCCCTTCTTGGGTACCCTTCTTCATGGCACCTCATTTCTTTACTCCCCTCCATTTCCTCCCTCCTATCTATTCTGCTCAAGACAACAATGTTGCAGAAGGAGACTATGCTGAGAGTGGAGTCCTGATCAGCCAGCAGGTCAAGGGAAGTTCTCCTCCCCCTCCATCATAGAATCATAGAATTGTCAGGGCTGGAAGGGACCTCAAGGCTCAGCCAGTTCCAACCCCCTGCCATGGGCAGGGACACCTCACACTGCAGCAGGTTGCTCACAGCCACATCCAGCCTGGCTGCAAAAACCTCCAGGCATGAGGCTTCCACCACCTCCCTGGGCAACCTGTGCCAGGCTCTCACCACCCTCATGGGGAAGAAGTTCCTCCTGACATCCAACCTGAATCCACCCATTTCTATTCTGGAAATTGCCTTAGGGAGGCCTCATCTGGAGTGCTGGGATCCAGTTCTGGGATTCCCAATTCAAGAGAGACAGGGAGCTACTGTAGAGAATCCAACACAGGCTGCAAAGGTGCTGAGCAGCCTGCAGCATCTCTGTGAGGAAGAAAGGCTGGGAGCCCTGGGGCTGCTGAGCCTGTGATGAGAGGAGGGGGGACTCTAGTGCAAGTTATGCCCAGAACCATGCTCAGGTTCCTCTCAGAGGGGACTTACTCCAAAGGCAACACAGGCTTTGCATGTCTCTCACTACCTGTCCTCCTATCACTCTAGCACCAGCTCCACCAGGGATTCCCTTCAGCAGTCAGAGTGAGGACCAACCCTGCTGACCAAAGGTGTTCCAGCTCTCCTCCCTTGGCACCTCCTGCACATCTTTCCAGCCTCCACAGCTGTGATTCTGTCATCCCTGCATCTCTTCACAGCTACAAGAGGTGACCCAGGTAGACAAATGGTTCTTGACTTTGGTCCAGACCAAGCACTCCCCTTTCCTTGGGATGAGAGCTGGGGGCACATAACACATCCTGCATTTCCCTGGCACCTGCTTCTGGCAAGGCTCTGCAGAGGCAATTTGAGGACAGTCCTGAGCTCTGAGTGTTCCTGGATTCATGGCTCAAACTCAGACCTTTATTGTCATGGAGAGGATATTGTGGTGAGCACTGTCACTTCCACTGCTGCTGGGAAATGGACCTTGCCATGAGCCAGCCCTCAGGTCCCCTGGAGCATTAACCCATGGATTGCTCTGGGGACATTCATGAACAGTCCTGCCCCCAACTGGAGTGACAGGAAGGGAGATGGGCTTTAGCAGAGACCTGGGCCACCAAATCCACCTGCTTGGGTCCCAATGCCTCCTCCCCAGGCATACACAAGAAACTGAGGGAGCTGGGGTTGCTTAGCCTGGAGAGGAGGAGGCTCAGGAAGACCTTACTGCTCTCTACAACTAACTGAAAGGAGGTTGTAGCCAGGTGGGGGTTGGTCTCTTCTCCCAGGCAGCCAGCACCAGAACAAGAGGACACAGTCTCAAGCTGTGCCAGGGGAGGTTTAGGCTGGAGGTGAGGAGAAAGTTCTTCCCAGAGAGAGTTGTTAGCCATTGGAATGTGCTGCCCAGGGAGGTGGTGGAGTCCCCATCCCTGGAGGTGTTCAAGAGGGGATTGGATGTGGCACTTGGAGCCATGGTTTCGTTGTCAGGAGGTGTTAGGTATTAGGTAATAGGTTGGAGTTGATGATCTCTGAGGTCTTTTCCAACGTGGTTGATCCTGTGATTCTGTGAAAAATCCCAGCAGGAGCATTTGTAGGTCATGTTCCAGAGCCCACCACTGCTTTTGGTGGCCCATGGGAGCAGAAAGCCAATTTCTCTCCCAAGGGGAATGACCTTGGCTCTGCCAGAGGCAGCAGAGCTGCTGTGAGAAATATGGTGGCCCTGACTTCCAGCTGGGGACTTTGAACAGCACAGGGAATTTCCAGAGATGAAAGGACCTCTATGCTTTGTTTGATAGCTAACCTCTGCTAGCAACTTCCTTTCATCTCTGGTTTTATTTTGACACCATTCATGGTGCTCTTTTGATCTGCACCTCCAGGGTGCCACCCTGGATCATCATTTCCAACAAAGGATTCAGGATTTTGATGTCTCCACAAGCAGCAGCTGCTGCCACCCTGGCTTGCAGGCAGCTGCAGTGTCTCACAGCCCTTATGCTTTGGGGCACAGAAAGCTGATCACCAAGGTCAGGAATCATAGAACTGCTTGGGTTGGAAAACCCCTCTAAGATCATCAAGTCCAACTGTCAGCCCAGCACCACCACAGCCATTAAACCATGTCCCACAGTGCCATGGCCACAGGGTTCTTGCACACCTCCGGGGGTGGGGACTCCACCACCTCCCTGGGCAGCCTGTGCCAATCCCTGGCCACACTTGCAACAAAGCAATTTTTCCTAATCTCCAACCTAATCCTCCCCTGGCACAATTCCAGGCCATTTCCTCTCCTTCTATCACTTGATATGAGGGACAAGAGACCAACCTCACTCCAACCTCCTTTCAGGGAGCTGTAGAGAGCAATGTAGTCTCCTCTCAGTCTCCTTTTCTCCAGGCTAAACACCCCCAGCTCCCTCAGCTGCTCCTCCCCAGCCCTGTTCTCCAGACCCTTCCCCAGCTTTGTTGCCCTTCTCTGGACACCCTCAGCACCCAGATGTTTTTTCACTGGAACCCCCAGGTTGCTCAGGGCCATGTCCTGCTGAGCAGGGACAATCAGCCCATGGTAACTATATGCTGTGAAGCACTCTTGCTGCCATGGCTAAAGGTCAAAGGCAAGACACAACCAGTCCAGCCATCAACCCAACACCATCATAGCCATTAGAATCATAGAATCAACAAGGTTGGAAAAGACCTCAGAGATCATCAAGTCCAACCTGTCACCCAACACCTCATGACTACTAAACCATGGCACCAAGTGCCACATCCAGTCCCCTCTTGAACACCTCCAGGGATGGGGACTCCACCACCAACCTGGGCAGCACATTCCAATGGCTGGCCACTCTTGCAGGAAAGAAATTGTTCCTAATATCCAATCTAAGCCTCTCTTGGCACAATTTCAGGACATTCTTTCTCATTCTGTCATCTGATACCAGGAAGAAGAGGCCACCTGCATGTGCATGCCCCTCCAACAGCCTGTCCATCACACACACTTCATGCAGTGGATTGGCAGTGAGTCTGATCAGCCTTCTCTGTTGGTTCCCATGGGTGATGGGCAGCAAACCCCATCCCCTGCCAGGGCAGGCCATGCTACATCAGCTGTGACAAAGCCAAGCCAAACACTGAGGTAAAAACTCCCCTGCCACCAAACTTCAAACCACAGGATGCATGCAGTGTTGTGCAGGGGGAGAAGAACTTTGTACAAGGGCCTGTAGTAACAAGATGAGAGATGGTGGATTCCAACTGAAAGGGAAGAGTTAGACTGCAGATTACTTGACAGTGAGGGTGGTGAGACACTGCAACAGGTTGTCCAGGGAGGCTGTGGTTGCCCTCTCCCTGAAGGTGTTCTAGGTGAGGTTGGATGGCACTCTGAGCAACCTGATCTAGTGAAATGTGTCACTGAATCACAGAATTAACCAGGCTGGAAATGACCTTCAAGAGCATCAAGTCCAACCTGTCACCCAACACCACCTGATCAACTAAACCATGGCAGTGGAGTGGGACTGGTTGATCTCCACAGCTTCCTTCCAACCCCAGCCAGTTTGTGATTCCATTATGACACCTGCATCATGAAATCTCTCCAGCAGTGGCATGAGCCTGGCTCCAGAGCTGGGCTTGAGTAGGACCATCAGTAACCACCCAGCCACACTCTGAACAGCCAGGAGGAAATCCTTAGTGATGGACCCTGTCCTGCATGTCCCAAAATGGGACATGGGCAGTGGGGAGAACAGTGCAGGTGCTCCTCCAGACTGTGCCATCACACCCCCAAGCAGCAGCCATGGGCAGCCTGACATCCCCAGCTACTGAGATCTGCACTGAGCAACCCCATCTCAGAGTACCTTAAATATATGCACAGGACAACAGGCAGGAGAAAAGGGGCAGCTGAGAAGGCTTCTGCTGGCTCAAACTGAAGGCCATGACCTGACATTAGCTAGTGGCAGAGGTGGAAAGAAAGCTCCTGCAGGAGAGGTCACAGAATTCTCTTCTCCAGGCTAAACCAGTCCCAGGTCTCTCAAGCTTTCCTCCTTGGAGAGGTGCTCCAGTCCCATCCACGAGGGTGGTGAGACACTGGCACAGGTTACCCAGGGAGGAAGCCTCACCCCTGGAGGTTTTTAAGGCCAGGCTGGCTGTGGCTGTGATCAACCTGATCTAGTGTGAGGTGTCCCTGCCCGTGGCAGAGGGGTTGGAACTGGCTGATCCTTGAGGTCCCTTCCAACCCTGACAATTCTAGGATTCTATGATTCTACAGTCAGCATCTCTGTAGTCTCCATTGGACTTTCTTCAGTAGCTCCCTGTCCCTCTGGGAGCCCACAACTGGACCCAGGACTCCAGATGTGGCCTCACTAGGGCAGAGTAGAGGGCTTCAGCAGTGAGACAGCCTGACTGAGTGGAGCCTACCTCACTGCTAGCTCAGAGCTGCACTTTGCACAGGGGTGAGAAGCACAGAGGCACCAGCACATCCATCCTGAGAGACACTTGTCTCATTGCCCTCAAGGCCCAGGGCTTGCTGTCAGCTCTCCTGCAAACATCTGACTCCCCAAAACCAGCAGCTGTGATTGGAGCTATGTGCCTTTTCTGGTGACTTAATCCCAAAGCAGACAAAATCCACCTGGGCTGGCTTGCATTACAAACCCTCAGCTGAAACCACCCTCCTGGCAAACCCCAGGGGCACCTTCGAGCTGTGCCAAGGCTGGCTGGTGACAGGAGCATGGCTCCAGTTCAGCTTGCAGTGGTAGCCTGCCAAGTCACAGTACTTCTGATTCCCCCCTGTGCAGAGCCAGCAGCCAGCCTCCTGGCCAGCTGCCCTTGGCTCCTCTCTCACTTCAGGACCATGTGGCCCCAAAGAGCAAACCAAGCAGCTGGATTTTACTCCACTTGGGATGCTGGAGCTTAACAGGGTCTTGAGTAGATGAAAGATCCAAGCATGGCCAGGCCAAAGGGGTTGGTAAACTGAGTCTTAGGCCCTATGAGCAGAAGCTGAGGGAGCTGGAGTTGCTTAGCCTGGAGAAGAGGAGGCTCAGGGGAGACCTTCTTGCTCTCTACAGCTACCTGAAGGGAGGTTGTAGCCAGGAGAGGGTTGGTCTCTTCTCCCAGGCAACCAGCACCAGAACAAGAGGACACAGTCTCAAGCTGTGCCAGGGGAAGTTTAGCCTGGAGGTGAGGAGAAAGTTCTTGACAGAGAGAGTTGTTAGCCATTGGAATGTGCTGCTCAGGGGGGTGGTGGAGTCACCATCCCTGGAGGTGTTTAGGAAGAGCCTGGATGGGGTGCTTGGTGCCATGGTTTAGTTGATCAGATGGTGCTGGGTGATAGGTTGGACTTGATGATCTCAAAGGTCTCTTCCAACCTGGTCTGGTCTATTCTATTCTATTCTATTCTATTCTATTCTACTCTATTCTATTCTATTCTATTCTATTCTATTCCATTCCATTCCATTCCATTCCATTCCATTCCATTCCACTCAAGGAGCAAAGCACAACAGCTCTGTCTCTCCCATTGTGTCCTCACCTTGCAAACACAGGCCAGGCTGAAAGGGTTGTTCAGCCTGGAGAAGAGAAGGCTCCAGGGAGACCTTCTGGTGGCCTTTCAGTGCTCAAATGGGCCAGTCAGGAAGGGTTTTTCTCAGGGCCTGTTGTGACAGGACAAGGGGTGATGGTTTGAACTAAAAGAGGGAGATTTAGACTAGAGAGAAGGAAGGAATGTTTGACACTGAGGGTGCTGAAAGCCTGGCCCAGGTTTCCCAGGGAGGTGGGAGATGCCCCATCCTTGGAACCATCCCAGGTCAGGTTTTGTGGGGCTGTGAGCAACCTGCTCTAGCTACAGATGTCCCTGCTGAGTGCAGGGGGGTTGGACTGGGTGACCTTTAAAGGTCCCTTCCTACCCAAACCATTCCATGATTGTAGACCACAAGGCTGCGTCAGCTCTCCCCGCGGCTTGGAAGTGTGGCAATCTCTCCTCAGTGGCTGATGCAACTGGAAGGGAAGGAGCTCACAAATCCTGACATTTTCTGCTCAGAGGGCCTGGGTTTACTGCAGCCCAGCAGGGAAACCACCCTGCTCTGACGCCAGCCGCCGGCTTCGGGGCCATTATCTCTGCTGAACACCAATACCCACGAGCAAACAAAGGCATGAGGCTGGAAGGGAAAGAGTCCCACCCCAGGAAGGAAGGCACTCTGCTGTTTTTAATGCAGTTGCACTGAAAAGTGATGCTAAACTCAGCTTCAGCAAAGGTCACTTCCCATGCAGGCATGGATGTGGAGCTCCCACGTGCCCAGGAAGGTTCAGGGGTTGTGACATTACCACCGAGGTGAAGACCTTGGTCATGCAAGACAGCAGTGGAGGCCTGGCAGGGAGCATAACTGCAACATGGAGCCATGGTTTGGTTGACAGATGGTGTTAGGTAATAGGTTGGACCTGATGATCCATGAGGTCTTTTCCAACCTGGTTGATTCTGTGATTCTTTGAGACTTGTGCCCCTGTGCTCAGCACTGGTTAGGCCACACCTTGAGTCCTGGGTCCAGTTCTGGGCCCCTCAGTTTAAGAAGGACATTGAGACACTTGAAGGTGTCCAGAGAAGGGCAACGAGGCTGGGGAGGGGTCTGGAGCACAGCCCTGTGAGGAGAGGCTGAGGGAGCTGGGGTTGTTTAGCCTGGAGAAGAGGAGGCTCAGGGGAGACCTTCTTGCTCTCTACAGCTGCCTGAAGGGAGGTTGTAGCCAGGAGGGGGTTAGGAAGAGACTGGATGAGGCTTTCGGTGCCATGGTTTAGTTGATTAGATGGTGTTGGGTGATAGGTTAGGCACAATGATCTCTGAGGTCTTTTCCAAACTGGTTAATTCTATTCTATTCTATTCTATTCTATTCTATTCTATTCTATTCTATTCTATTCTATTCTGTTCTGTTTTATGATGATCAAACCCAGACTGAACCTGGACAGCAAGGCAGGGCACAGGGGACACGTTGAGGAAAGCCTTCATACAGAGAAGACATAGCCAAGAAGATGCCAAACCTTCCCCTCCTCACCCCCCGCCAAACCTATTGCACCTTTCTTCTGATAGCATCAGAAGATAACAGACTTCTGCTGGCAATGTGGGAATGAGAAGGGCAGCTTTGCCCACAGCTGTGAGCAGCTGGGACACTCACTGCAGGGACCTCCTGCTCAGCCTAGCCTGAACCCCCAAAAAGTTGGCTGATGCCTCTCCCCCACAGCTCCTGAAGTTTCTTGGCTGGCTGGGGTCTGATGGGTGGCTGCTGGTTCCTGGATGGATTTTTAGTGCCAGTGGCTCCAGCTGGTCTGCTCTGCTGGGGAGAGTTAGGAGTGGAGGGAATAGGAACATAGGGAAGGGAAAATATGAGAGTGTGGCTTTGTTTTGTAATCCAAGGGCACTTTGGGTTTAATCAAGCTTGGGAAAACCCTGAGGGATGTCTCTGCAAGGAGAAGAGGGAGAGAGCATGGAGCTGTCAGGGTCAACTAACTCCTTGTGTTTTGAGAGAGGGCACAGCCACAGCAAGGCTGAGCTACAGACAAGGCTCTGCCTGAGCTCCAAGGCAAAAGCAAGGTCTGAAGACCAAAACCACAATCCACACTAGTTCCATCATGCTGTGAGTGAACTGAGGCCAGGACAGCCCCTATGGACAGGCTGCCATCTGTCACTCACCCTGGCTTCAACCTCTGCCCTACAATCTGGATGTGCAAGACCTTGGACACCATTAATGTACCAGAAGTCTGGAGGACCCAGACCTTCATAGAGTAATAGAATGGGTTGGAGGACCCAGAACCTCATAGAGTAATAGAATGGGTTGGGTTGGAAGGGACATTAAAGATCATCCAGATCCAAGTCCCCTACCATGGGCAGGGACACCTCCCACCAGCCCAA
Organism: Dryobates pubescens; assembly: GCF_014839835.1. Taxonomy (NCBI): domain Eukaryota; kingdom Metazoa; phylum Chordata; class Aves; order Piciformes; family Picidae; genus Dryobates; species Dryobates pubescens. The sequence goes on from NC_071634.1 coordinate 5,073,536, forward strand.
GTTGCTCAAGGGCTCACCCAGCCTGGCCTTGAACACCTCCAGGGAGGAGGCAGCCACAGCCTCCCTGGGCAGCCTGTTCCAGTGTCTCACCACCCTCACTGGAAAGAATTTGTTCCCAATCTCCAGCCTAAATCTGCCCTCCTGAAGCTTCAATCCATTTCCCCTCATCCTGTCACTACAAGCCCTTGTCACATACACACACCTCCCCAACCCTTCCCCAGCACAGGGCTCTGCCTGCTGCCTCCAGGCTTCAGCCAGCCAGGAGCATTTGGCTAGCCCTGCCTTCCTTCCCCAAGAACCTTTCAGGCTGTTAGACAGGTATCTGGGCAGGGTACATCTCCTTTCCCAGCTCAGGGTGGTTGGGGAAGGTTCAATGTTCAGCAAACACCCCATCCTGAGTCCTCCTAAAGAGCAACATGGTGGGAGGAGGATGGGTCTTGGGTTCATTTCTTGCTGTTCAGATATCAGTGATTCTGGTTGTGTTTTGCAGTAGTCATCAGACAAGCAGCTCAGGGTGTCCTACCTCCCTGAGAGAAGGATTCAAAGCTCAGCCTTTCCTTTAGGACACACAGGCCATTTCCTCCCCAGATCACACAGGATCACAGGCTCACAGGATGTCAGGGGTTGGAAGGGACCCAAAGAGATCATCCAGTCCAAACCCCTGCCAGAGCAGGACCATCCAGTCTAGCTCAGGTCACAGAGGAACACATCCAGACAGGCCTCCAGAGAAGGAGACTCCACCATCTCTCTGGGCAGCCTGCTCCAGTGCTCTGTGACCCTTGCAGTAGAGAAGTTCCCCCTTGTGTTGAGGTGGAACCTGCTGTGCTGCAGCTTACATCCATTGCTCCTTGTCCTGTCCCAGGGAGCAAGTGAGCAGAGCCTGTCCCCTCCCTCCTGACACCCAGCCCTCAGATATTGATAAACATTGATTAAATCCCCTCTCAGTCTTCTCTTTTCCAGACTGAACAGCCCCAGGTCCCTCAGCCTCTCCTCACCAGGCAGTGCTCAGTCCCCTAACCATCCTCACAGCCCCCTGCTGGACCCTCTCCAGCTGATCCCTGTCCCTCTTGAACTGGGGAGCCCAGAACTGAACGCAGTACTCAAAGGTATTTCTAGAGCCCCTTGTTCCCACCACCCCTGTATCTCCATATAAACCCTTGGCACCAGATGGTCAGGTGTCCTCTGCTGTCCCACAAGCTTCTCTCCAGCAGCAGCAGCAGAGGCTGGAGGCAGCTCACCACACGGCAGAGATGCTCACCCTCTCAGAAATCACGTTCCTAAGCCGTTTTTTAACCCTGTGCCAAGCTCCAAGTGGCTTTCCCCCCACCCCTCATGGGTTCAAACACGGGTGGGGAGGAAGGCAAAGTGTTAAAGAGGTGAAGCAGGAGACTTCTGGTACCTCCCAGCTGGGGCTTGGAAGGAGGGGGCTGAAATCAGAGGCTGGATCTTTCCATAACGAAAGGGCCAAAGGCTGCCAAGAGGGTTTTTTCCACTCCACAGCTACTGTAGGCTTGATGACAGGAAAGCTAATTATATCAACATCCTGTTTACCCAGCAGCATGGAACAGGAGCCCAGCTGTACTTGGGTGCTGAGGGCATGCTCTGCCCTGCTGGCCTGGAAGAAACGTCTCAGCCGTGTGTCTGAATCACACACAGGGCTCTGAATGTGTCTGAACCACAAGGGCTGGAAGGGACCTCCGGAGGTGATCGTCGAGTCCAACCCCCCTGCCAAGGCAGGTTCACCAGGTCTGGGTCCTTTTCTTCTGCAGGTGAAGAGCTACCTGCTCCCACTGTCCCAGATCTCTGTTGGCTTGCCCAAAGGGAGATCCTGGAAGCAGCTCAGGCAATGTCAAACTCGTGCAGCTCCTGCTGAGCACAGCTGGCAGAACCGGGAAGCTGCTTCCCCTGCTCTTGTTGGGGGGTTTTGAAATCCCCATGGCTTCCTGCTAGCCCTGCACCAAGCCCCAGCCCAGAGCCTGGGAGGGAGCTTTCCCTGGGAACTCCCTGAACAAGCAACACTTTTCAGAAGAAGGAAACCACCCAACAGAAACCACCCAGCAAGTCAGGACACCTTGGTTTAGTTTCCCTCTGTCAGAGCCAACACAGCAGTGCCTTTTTTCCTGTGCCCTCCCTGCCCCACACCTCAGACTTCTGGCTGGCAGGCCAGATGTGGGTTTGGTTTCATCCTCCACCAGATTGCTTCACATCAGCCACAACCTCTCTGCTCATCTGCTTGCTGCCCTACTCCATTTAACTATTCCACAGAACCACAGACTGGCCTGGCCTGAAAGGGACCTCAAGGATCATCCAGTTCCACCCCCTGCTGCCATGGGCAGGGACACCTCACACTAGAGCAGGCTGCTCATGGCCCCAGGCAACCTGGCTTTGACCACCTCCAGGGCCAGAGCCTCCACAACCTCTCTGGGCAACCTGCTCCAGTGCCCCACCACCCTAAGCTTCCCCATCACTTAAGCCTGGAACATGATGGGACAGCCTAGGGAGAGCAGAGTGGAAGGAAGGAGGAGGCCACCTGGTGTGCTCCCTGGTGTGTTGCCACCATGTCCTGTGCCTAAAGACCTTGAGGGTATGGGTTATGGGTTGTGGTCAGCATGCACTGGCAGCAGACTGGGCACCATCCTGCTGGCCTTTCCTCCTTCAGTAACAGTTAAATGTTAATGGCAAACCCAGAAAACTCAAATCTTTTGTACAAACCTGGAGAGACCAGCCAGGAGCAGAAAGTGTCCATTGATTCTCTCTCTTCTGAGGAATCAAGAAAGCAGCTGGAGGAAGCATCTCCTACCCTGTCCTGGCCAAGAGAGCTGGTGATGTGATGCTGCGTAGAGAAGGAACTGAAGGGCACAAATTCCTCAGGCAGGGCTAGAGCTGCCAGGCAGGGGGTTTGGCACCTGGTTGTGGTCCAGGGAAGGTGCTCAGACCTGCCTCCAGCTGTCATAAGCTGCCAGCACCTTTCTACAGGAGAATCAGAAACGAATGGAACAGAATATTTCAGTTGGAAGGGGCCAACAGTGATCACTGGATGAGGCACTCAGTGCCATGGTCTGGCTGATTAGATAGGGTTGGATTGATTAGTTGGACTTGATGGTCTTGGAGGTCTCTTCCAACCTGGTTGATTCTATGATTCTGTGACCCAGTCCCAGTGCCACATCTTATTGATGGAGCCAGGAGAGAAGGAGATGGAGATCCATGTCTGGATCTGAATTTACCAAGGGCTCCAGCAGGTTCAGCAGAGTTTGGGGTTGGGCCCACCCTGGTCAGAGCCCATAGGTTGGGCCAAGGTATTTGTAGCTACCTTTTGAAGTGTTCAGCTTTCCTTTACAGATGCTCTGGTCCCTAACCACCTTAGGGTACCAAAAGCAAGTTGCTGGACTGCTGGAGGTCCTGCTTCCACAGGAAATCAATCACATCTTCATTAGTAGTGACCCTCCAGCGGTTTTGGTGAGGGCTATGGCACTGACAGTGAACCCTTCCCAAAGTGCACTTAGCTCCAGCCCCCTTCAGGTGCTGCTACAGTTCCCAAGGGTTGTACAACAGCCAAAAAAAAGCACAGTGGTGTGGGGCACAGCTGCATGGCCAGATGTCCCCTCTCAGATGGGCTGCCCTGCAGCAGCCAGGGTGCAGCCTTTGCAGTCACATCTAGGGTATTATGAACACTAATGACTCAACTCCCAGGAGGTACTCTGAAAAGAGGAACAGGTGGGGAAAGAACAAGGAGAACCTGAAGGACCAGTCCCAGAAAGAGTGTGGCCAGCACGAGTAGGGCAATGCTGGTCCCACTGCACTCAGCCACCCCTTAAACACTGGGCTCAGTTTTGGGGCTCTCACTCCAAGAAGGACATTGAGGTGCTGGAGCAGGTCCAGAGAAGGGCAACCAGGCTAGGGAAGGGTCTGGAGAACAGGGCTGGTGAGGAGCAGCTGAGGGAACTGAGGTTGTTTAGTGTAGAGAAAAGGAGGCTGAGGGGAGACCTCATTGCTCTCTATAGCTCCCTGAAAGGAGGCTGGAGCCAGGTGAGGGTTTGTCTCTTCTCCCAGGGAACAAGTGGTAGGAAAAAAAGGAAATAAACTCAGGTTGTGCCAGGGGAGGTTGAGGTTGGACATGAGGAACAATTTCTTTCCCAGAAGGGCTGTGCAGCCCTGGACCAGGCTGCCCAGGGCAGTGGTGGAGTCCCCATCCCTGGAAGGATTTTAAAGCCTTGTAGATGTGGTGCTGAGGGACTTGGTTTAGTGGTGAGCTGGCAGTGCTGGTTTAGTGGTTGGATTAATGGGTTAATAGTCAGGCTCATGAAAAATATGGATTTTAGTGGCCAGAAGAATTCCCTTTGGCCATGTGAAAAAGAAAAGGAAAAAAAAAAAAGATAAAGAAAGAAGAAGAAGAAAAAGATAGAAGAAGAAGAAAGAAGAAGGTAGTAAAAGAAAGATGAATAAAAGGATAGAAAAAGATAGAAGAAAGAAAAAGAAGAAGAAAAGAGAAGAGTAGGGGAAGGGAAGGGAAGGGAAGGGAAGGGAAGGGAAGGGAAGGGAAGGGAAGGGAAGGGAAGGGAAGGGAAGGGAAGGGAAGGGAAGGGAAGGGAAGGGAAGGGAAGGGAAGGGAAGGGAAGGGAAGGGAAGGGAAGGGAAGGGAAGGGAAGGGAAGGGAAGGGAAGGGAAGGGAAGGGAAGGGAAGGGAAGGGAAGGGAAGAGAAGAGAAGAGAAGAGAAGAGAAGAGAAGAGAAGAGAAGAGAAGAGAAGAGAAGAGAAGAGAAGAGAAGAGAAGAGAAGAGAAGAGAAGAGAAGAGAAGAGAAGAGAAGAGAAGAGAAGAGAAGAGAAGAGAAGAGAAGAGAAGAGAAGAGAAGAGAAGAGAAGAGAAGAGGAGAGGAGAGGAGAGGAGAGGAGAGGAGAGAAGAGAAGAGAAGAGAAGAGAAGAGAAGAGAAGAGAGAGGAAAAGAGAAGAGAAGAAAAGAAAAGCAAAGAGAAGAGAAGAGAAGAGAAGAGAAGAGAAGAGAAGAGAAGAAAAGAAAAGAGAAAAGAGAAGAAAAGAGAAGAGAAGAAAAGCAAAGAGAAGAGAAGAGAAGAGAAGAGAAGAAAAGAGAAGAAAAGAAAAGAGAAGAAAAGAGAAGAGAAGAGAAGAAAAGAGAAGAGAAGAAAAGAGAAGAGAAGAAAAGAAAAGAGAAGAGAAGAAAAGAAAAGAGAAGAAAAGAAAAGAGAAGAAAAGAAAAGAAAAGAAAAGAAAAGAAAAGAAAAGAAAAGAAAAGAAAAGAAAAGAAAAGAGAAGAAAAGAAAAGAAAAGAAAAGAAAAGAAAAGAAAAGAAAAGAAAAGAAAAGAAAAGAAAAGAAAAGAAAAGAAAAGAAAAGAAAAGAAAAGAAAAGAAAAGAAAAGAAAAGAAAAGAAAAGAAAAGAAAAGAAAAGAAAAGAAAAAGAAGGGAAAAGGGAAAAAGGAAGAAGAAATCCCCCCAGGCGGAAGGGGCGTTCAGAAAGTCAACATTTGCCGCAGCCTGTTCACACCAGCAGCACCAAAGCCAAACAGAGTGAAGGCTGGAAAACACACCACCACAGGTCTTGTTTTGGGTCAGGTTTCCTTTTTCTTCTCCCAGTCCCTGTTGTCAGTGGAGGGAGCTCCTCTGTTGTCCTTGTGTGACTCAGCCCCAAGCTCCCCTTGGGTTTGGCGGTGGAAGCTGCAGGCCGGGCTGGGTTGTTTGCTCAGCTGTCTGCAGAGCACCAGCCCCTCGTGATGGAGGACACAGGGACAGCTGCTCAGGGTCACCCCACAAGTGTCACATGTGATGTCCTGGGATAGAAGAGGGGTGGCCACAACACATCCCAGCCTTTCCCTTGTCCTCCAGTGCCCCGTGCAAAGGGATTGTGTAGTCACACAATCATGGAATGGGTTGGGTTGGAAGGGACCTTTAAAGGTCACCCAGTCCAACCCCCCTGCAGTCAGCAGGGACATCTGCAACTGGAGCAGGTTGCTCACAGCCCCAAACAACCTGACCTGGAATGGTTCCAGGGATGGGACATCACCCACCTCTCCGGTCAACCCTCACCACCCTCAGAGTAAAAGGTTTCTTCCTTCTCTCCAGTCTGAATCTCTCCCCTCCCATCTTAAGCCCATTCTCCCTTCTCCCTGGTGGAGCACCGCAGGCAGGAGCAGCTTTGCTGTGCCACGAGGAGGTTGTGATGGGCACATGGCCAACAGAGGCTGCCAGCCAAGGATGAGATCTGCTCAAGGGCAGAAGCCCATCCTTGGCAAGCACTGCTGGTACAGCGAGTGCAGAGACCTTCCCCTGCTCCCACTTTCAGGGCCCCTTCTGATGCACAAGGAACAAAAGGGCTGACAGAAAACCACTGGAATCCTCCCTCTCCACCCAACAAGGGAAAACAGTTCCCTTTTTTTGTGTGTTTCCCTCTCCTAATCTCATTCTTGCAAAATTCTAGCTGAAATTTTCCAAACCCATGTCAGCCTGGAGGCACCAGCCAGCCTGCAGAAAAGGTGGAGTCTGGCAGAGCTCTCTGGGATTGAAGGCAAAGCCTTGGAATAACAGGAAATGGGGAGCAGGCTGCTGATGGATCCCAGCCCTGCTCTCAAGCAGGCAGCACCTCACCAGCCTCTGAAACACAGCTGCCCCGGGGCACCAGAATGGAGAAACTGATGATGGGTGGATGGGTGGATGGATGGATGGATGGATGGATGGATGGATGGATGGATGGGTGGATGGATGGATGGATGGATGGATGGATGGATGGGTGGATGGATGGATGGATGGCTAAGAACTCTCTCTGTGAAGAACTTTCTCCTCACTTCCAGCCTAAACTTCCCTTGGCACAGCTTGAGACTGTGTCCTCTTGTTCTGGTGCTGATTGTCTGGGAGAAGAGACCAACCTCCACCTGGCTACAACCTCTCTTCAGGGAGTTGTAGACAGCAGTAAGGTCTCCCCTGAGCCTCCTCTTCTCCAGGCTAAGCAACCCCAGCTCCCTCAGCCTCTCCTCACAGGGCTGTGCTCAAGGCCTCTCCCCAGGCTCATTGCCCTTCTCTGGACACCTTCAAGTGTCTTGATGTCCTTCTTAAATTGAGGAGCCCAGAACTGGACACAGGACTCAAGGTGTGGCCTAACCAGGGCACAATGACTTCCCTGCTCCTGCTGGCCACACTGTTCCTGATGCAGACCAGGATGCCATTGGCCTTCTTGGCCCCCTGGGCACACTGCTAGCTCATGTTCAGCCTACTATCAACCAGTACCCCCAGGTCCCTTTCTGCCTTTCTGCTCTCAGCCACCCTGACCCCAGCCTGTAGCTCTGCATGGGGTTGTTGTGGCCAAAGGCAGCACCTGGCACTTGGACTTGTTGAATGCCATCCTATTGGACTCTGCCCATCTGTCCAGCCTGGCAAGGTCCCTCTGCAGAGCCCTTCTACCCTCTAACAGATCAACACCCTGGGAAAAGCAGGTTCATGACCCACAAGCCCCCAGTATGTGTTAAGACCTTTTCAGAGCCTCACCAGGATGCAGTCCCAAGCTGCACAGATGGACCTGGGCCATTTCCAGCCAGCTCAGCCACTGAGCACATGCAGAAACATCCCTGCAGAGCTCTGGGCTTGCTCACTCCAGGGGATGTGCAGCTGGAGCCTGTAATCCAGCAACAGGCAGCTGGAGGGAAGCAGACTTCCATCAAAACCACTTAGTGAGGCAAAAGCTGGGAACAACCTGAAGACCAGCTTTGGATTTTCATCTACATAGAATGGAATGGAATGGAATGGAATGGAATGGAATGGAATGGAATGGAATGGAATAGAATAGGAATTAACCAGGTTGGAAAAGACCTTTGAGATCATCAAGTCCAACCTATCACCCAACACCATCTGATCACAGAACTGTTAGGGTTGGAAGGGACCCCAAGGATCATCCAGTTCCAACCCCCCTGCCATGGGCAGGGACACCTCACACTACATCAGGTGGCCACTTCCAGTCTGGCCTTCAAAACCTCCAGGGATGAGGTTTCCACCACCTCCCTGGGCAACCTGTGCCAGTCTCTCACCACCCTCCTGGGGAAGAACTTCCTCCTGACCTCCAATCTGAATCTCCTTTGGGATCAGCAGGATCAGACCTGCTGATCAGACCTCAGACCATTCAGACCTCAGTGACACAGACTCAGGAATTCTTGGACTGCTAAAGTGTCTCATTTGGGGTTTGGGGAGGGGTCTGTCTTCTTGCTGTTGGACCATTAGGATCTATCTTCTCATCTCCCTCCTTGCAGCTGAGTGGAGGAGGTATTTCTCTGCATTGAAGATCAATTCATGCAGCACTCCTGTGCATGCAGATTGGGGGCCCTCACTCTAAGAAGGACACCAAGGTGTTGGAGCAGGTCCAACGAAGGGCAGCAAAGCTGGGGAAGGATCTGGACAGCAGGGCTGGGAAGGAGCAGCTGAGGGAATTGGGGTCGTTCTGCCTGGACAAAAGGAGGTTGAGGGGAGAGCTCATTGCTCTCAACAGCTCCCTGAAAGGAGTTGGAGCCAGGTGGGGGCTAGTCTCTTCTGCCCAGAATCAGGTGATAAGACAAGAGGAAATGGCCTGAAGTTGTTCCAGGGGAGGTTTAGGTTGGGCACAGGAGCAATTCCTTCCCCTTGAGGCTTGTCAAGTCCCTGGACCAGGCTGTCCAGGGCAGGGGTGGAGTCCCCATCCCTGCAGGGGTTTCCAAGCTGTGTAGATGTGGTGCTGAGGGACTTGGTCTAGTGGTGAGCTGGCAGTGCTGGGTTCATGGCTGGACCTGATGACATTGAAGGGCTCTTCCAACCTAACCAATTCCATGATTCTGTGATTCTAATTCTCACACAAGTCAGGGCAGTAAGAACAATCATCAGAGATCCCAGCCCTCATCTGACCCACTGGTGTGTTGCTCTTCATCAGCTGTCACAACAATCTTCCTGTTAATTGATTTCATTACTTTGGTTCCCAAGGGATCCACTCATGGGCCAGGATCACCTCAGGCAAGATGCAATGCAGCAAAACCCCACAACAGCTCCTGGTGCAAAGGGATGAGATTCCCACTACATTCTCAAGCTGTGTTTCAAATTTGCTGCAAGCCAAGAATTGGGAGAGGATTCAAACCTGCCTTCCCTTGGACAGGAGATGGATAGGGAAGGAGGATCAGCATTCCAAAAGGCCTGTCTGGAGTACATCCAGCTCTCCAGGTCTGAGCTGGAACAGAACTGCCTCTGCTCAGGGATTTGAATTCTCAGCTCAGACTCTGCTCAGTGAGGCACTTTCTGCAGCTCAGGGCAGGTTTGCATGGCCAGGAACTGCTTCTAGCAGTGAGAAGCTGATGGGGAGAGCTCCTGCCAAGGGCTGGGCTGCAGAAAGGATCTGGCTGGGACTTGCTCCTGGGCACTCCAAGGGCACTGCTACGTCTTGTGTGCCACCTGGAGGTGCAGGACGGCAAAGGTGGTACCTGCAAGGAGGAGGGGACAGGACAGGTGACCCTCAACTGACCAACAAGGGATTGCAGCTCAGGGACATCAGAGAAGAGAAAGGAATAGAATAGAATAGAATAGAATGGAATGGAATGGAATGGAATGGAATGGAATGGAATGGAATGGAATGGAATGGAATGGAATAGAATAGACCAGGTTGGAAGAGACCTTCAAGATCACTGCATCCAACCTATTATCCAACACCACCTAATGATCTTGAGGAGAAAGCTGAGGGATCACCAGGGTCAAGCCTCTTCTTCAATGGCCAGTGTCCAAGGAGAACTGCGTTGCTTCTGCCTTTGATCCCAGTCCATATCTTCCTGAGTCCAGTTCCAGAATCCAGCTCCTGAATGTGGTTCCCATCTGCTGCCCAGTCCACTCTGGAACTTCCCCAGTGCCTGCCCCAGGCATCAGTGGTGACAATGGTGACATCATTGCCATCGGGGCTTGGGTTGGATATTGGTTTGTACCTATTTGTAGCTGTGTCATTGGATTGTTCTGATTGCTATCCCAGCTGGTTTAGTTTCTTTCCCATCCCATCAGTCTCTCTCCCTTATTCCCTTTCTACTGTGTCCAGTTCTGGGCCCCTCAGTTTAGGAAAGATGTTGAGTTGCTGGGCAGAGAAGGGCAACAAAGCTGGGGAGGGGTCTGGAGCACAGCCCTGTGAGGAGAGGCTGAGGGAGCTGGGGTTGCTTAGCCTGGAGAAGAGGAGGCTCAGGGGAGACCTTCTTGCTCTCTACAGCTACCTGAAGGGAGGTTGTAGCCAGGTGGGAGTTGGTCTCTTCTCCCAGGCAACCAGCACCAGAACAAGAGGACACAGTCTCAAGCTGTGCCAGAGGAGGTTCAGGCTGGAAGTTCTTCACAGAAAGAGAGACTGGCCATGGGAATGTGCTGCCCAGGGAGGTGGTGGAGTCACCATCACTGGAGGTGTTTAGGAAGAGACTTGATGGGGTGCTTGGTGCCATGGTTTAGTTGATTAGAGGCTCTCCCCAGCCTTGTTGCCCAACCAGTGCTGAGTACAGGGCAGAATGACCTCCCTGCTCCTGCTGGAGCAAAGGGCAAAGCATCAGTCCCTGAGCAAAGCACCACCAGCAAAGCAGAGTGTTAAACACAGCTCTCCAAAGCCCATGGTACTGGGCATCAAGACCTTTGGGGGCAAGAAAAGCTGCCCCCGACCTTCACTGCTGATGGAGAGAGGTAAAAGGGGAGCACCCATGAGGCTCCTTCCAGCCTGGCTCCCCCCAGAGAAGATCCACACGCCCTGCATGGTGCTTGTGGCTCTAGAGACCTCTGCTCCACCAGCACTGCTGTGCTTCTAGATGTAGCCACTAGAGGATGACAATGTCCCAGGCCAGGGAGCCTGGGCTGAAAACTGGCTCTATGGACAAGAGGAATCGGTCTCGAGTTGCACCAAGGGAGGCTCAGGTTGGCTATTAGGAAAGGTTTCCTCACTCGAATGGTTCTCAGGCATTGGAGCAGGCTGCCCAGGGAGGTGGTGGGGTCCCCATCCCTGGAGTCGTTTATTAGTGATGTAAATGTGGTGCTGAGGGGGCAGGGTTTGGTTGAGGACTTGCCAGTGCCAGACTAATGATTGAACTCCATGGTCTCAAAGGTCTTTTCCAATCTAGGCAATTCTGTGGGGATCTCACCAGAGCTGAGGCCACCAGAAACACCCATCCCATGTCACTTGTGTCCACTTCACACCCCAAGCAAAGGCAGCCCCATCAGGCACTGATTGTGGAGATCACACAGGGGATCAGCCCAAATATGCCCCCTGGGCCCCTCAGGACACAGGTCAGGGGGCCCTGAGTTACCTGGTACGTTGACAGATGTCACTGTTGTCCCCCCACCAAGGTTTTGTGACCACAGGACAGTCAGAGCCCTGTCAGCAGAGAGTCTCTGCCATCTCTGCTGTTTCCTTGCAGCCACCATCAGATGTCTGAGGAGAGGCTGTAGCCAGGAGGGGGTTGGTCTCTTCTCCCAGGCAAGCAGCACCAGAACAAGAGGACACAGTCCCACGCTGCACCAGGGGAAGTTTAGGCTCAAGGTGAGGAGAAAGTTCTTCACAGGGAGAGTTTTTGGTCATTGGCATGTGCTGCCCAGGGAGGTGGTGGAGTCCCCATCCCTGGAGGTGTTCAAGAGGGGATTGGATGTGGCACTTGGTGCCATGGTTTAGTAGCCATGAGGTGTTGGGTGACAGCTTGGACTTGATGATCTCTGAGGTCTTTTCTAACCTTATTGATTCTATGGTGCTATGGTTCTATGACTCTTGAGCAGAACAATGACCTTCTGGGCTCTGTACAGAGCTGTGACTTCCAGCAGAAAGCAGGGAACCTTGCATCTCCCACCTCTCTGGGCAACCTGGGCCAGGGTCTCACCACCCTCAGGGGTCAAATATTTCTTTCTTCTCTCCAGTCTCAATCTCTCTCTTTTAGTCTCAAACCATCACCCCTTGTCCTGTCACAACAGGCCCTGAGAAAAACTCTGTCCCAAACTTTCTGATCAGCCTCTTTAAGCGCTGAAAGGCCACCAGGAGATCTCCCTGGAGTCTTCTCTCCAGGCTCAACAACCCCAACTCTCAGCCTGGCCTCACAGCAGAGGGCTTCCAGCCCTCCCGGCATTGCTGTGGTCTCTTCTGGCCCCACTCTGACAGGTCCCTGTCTGTGCTGAGGACTCCAGAGCTGCCCCAGCACTGCAGGGGGGGCTGGGTGGGGGGCACCCCACACCTGTCAGGAACATCTTTTGGCCACCTGCAGCAGCTGTTGAGTGAGGGCCAGAGAGGCACAGTAATATCTCCTCACCCTCCCCAGGGAGGAGGACCTGGTGGCACAGCATCCACCCACAGCATTCCTGAAACACTTTCCCACTGCTAATTAAAGACTCTGACGTTGTTGGTTTAATGCCAAGCAGTTCCCATAACACCTGGAGGTGTCCAGGGCTGCAGCAAGGGCAGGGATGGAAATAGATCCTCCAAATCCCAGCTCCCCACCTCCCTCCTTGCAGCCATGCTGGTGGCCTCCAGGCTGGCACAAGCACAGGAGGGATGGAGCAGGCACTGACCCCAGGGTAGAGGTTGTCCCTCTCCATAAAGAGGGGCAGGTGGTAGCAGAAGCAGTATGGAGCAGCACTGCTGGTCTCCCACCCTGTGGGGCTTTCAGAGGGGGGGCTCAGCCCTATGTCCCCTGTCACCAGATTCAGAGCCACAGATTGCATTGGCTTGGAAGGGACCCCAGAAAGTCCTGTCCAACCCCTCTGCAGGCAGCAGGGACACCTCCAGCCAGATCAGGCTGCCCAGGGACACATCAAGTCTGATCCTGAATTTCTCCAGAGACAGTCTCAAACACATCCCTGGGCAACCTGTTCCAGTATTTCACCACCATCACTGTGAAGAACTTCCTCTTAATGTCCAACCTAAATCTCCCCTGCTCCAGATTCAGACCACTTCCCCTCACCCTATCACCACCTGCCCTTCTAAACAGTCCCTCCCCAGCCTTCCTGGAGGTCCCCTTCAGGTATTGAAATGCTGCTCTAAGGTCTCCCTGGAGCCTTCTCTTCTCCAGGCTGAACAGCCCCAATTCTTTCAGCCTGTTCTCACAGGAGAGGTTCTTCAGCCTCCTCAGATCATCTTCGTGGCCTCCTCTGGACCCACTCCAGCAGGTCTATGTCCCTCTTGTGTTGAGGTCCCCATAGCTGGGGACACAACCATCTAGCCAAGCATCCAGACCCCTTTGTCTGCAGTGAGGCTTTGCCATGGTGGCTCAGCTTTCTCCATCCAAACAGAGCTACAAAAAGACACAGTGAGACCTGAGGCTCACCCAGCAAGTTCCTGCCAGCCAGAAGAGCAGGTTCCACAAGGGACTGGGCTGAAGCTTCAGGGCTGGAGCTGAGGCCAGCTGAGTCAAAGCTCCCTAGCACTTACCAGCTGGATGTGATGCACCCCAGTTTTACAGGAAAGGCATCCAGCCAAGCACATGAAGCACTGCCCAGGTCAAGTGCTCCTCACCCAGGCACAAACAGGGCATCAGCTACGTGAATGGAGGCAGGTGCCTCCTCCAGGGGACCAGCCTTCTCCATCACTCATGGATAATCCTTGCTAACCCACAGGAAAGCCCTCGGGCTGGAAGGGCACTCTGAGCTCTTCTGGCTGTCCCTGGGGCTGGTGGGACAGCTGGTGAAGGGCATCTTCTGGAGCCCCTCAAGGAGGGGGAAAAGTGTGGCCAGCAGGTCTAGGGAGGTTCATCTCCGCTTCCACTCTGCCCTGCTCGGACCACACCTGCAATGCTGTGTCCAGTTTTGGGCTGCCCAGGTCAAGAGAGACAGAGACCTGCTGTAGACAGTCCAGTGGAGAGCCAGGAGGATGCTCAGGGGACTTGAGCATCTCCCCTGTGAAGAGACACTGAGAGCCCTGGGGCTGCTTAGTCTGGAGAAGAAAAGGCTGAGAGGGGATCTGATCAATGTGGATCAATAGCTGAGGGGTGGGTGTCAAGTGGAGGGGGCCAAGCTCTTTTCAGTGGTGCACAGTAATGAGACAAGGAACAGCAGGTTTAGGCTTGAACAGAGAAGATTTGACCTCAGTATGAGAAGAAACTTCTTTACAGTGAGGGTGACAGAGCCCTGGAGCAGGCTGCCCAGGGAGGCTGTGGAGTCTCCTTCTCTGGAGACTTTCAACAGCCACCTGGATGCATTCCTGTGCAGACTACCCTGGGTGCCCCTGCTCTGGCAGGGGGCTTGGACTGGATGATCTCTGGAGGTCCCTTCCAACCTCTAATGTGCTCTGATACTGTAGTACTGTGACTGCTGAAGCACCCAGGCTCAGGATGGACTTTGGCCAGCTGCTGAATGAGGTTACCCAGTGTGACAGCTCTGTGCTGGCCCCCCAAGTCTGAGGACACTTCCCAGGTGCTCTGAGTCCAGCCTGAGCCTGGCTGCTCCAGCTGACACCTCTGTGATCTTAGAGGCCTTTTCCAACCAAAATCATTCTCTGATTCCCAAGGCCAACTTTGTGCTGAGCTGAAGGTCTTCTGCCCCTCCTCTGCAGAAGTCATAATCACTTTTAGTTTAAGCCAAAGTGCTGGCTTGGAGGTCTCCAGTCTGGGGGGAGCTGCCACATGATTTGCAGGCCCTCCTGCTCTCTCCTTTCCATGTGGTGGTGTCCCACACATTTCCCATGGGAGCTGCTGACCTTTTCCCCCTCTGTTCCCAAGGCCAACGTGAAAGGGCATGGCTGGGTGTCTGGAGAAGGACAACATGATGAAGCCACACATCTCTGAGGAGAACAGGTCACCCCAGAGGGCCGTGCCTCAGTTTCCCCAGCTGTCAGAAGAGGATTAGTTCACTTCCAGGATGTCATGGGGCTCAGGAATGAACAGCACTGGGGCAAGCCCAAGCATCACGTAGGCAACAGCTTATCTGGGCTGCTCCCAGCACTGCCCAGGAAGAGAAGATCTGGTGAAGCCTTGCCTCCCCAGTTAGCCCAGTGAGAGGCAAGGACATCACTGGTGGATGTGTGGCATGCAGGGTTTCCTGTGCCCAGAAATTACTGCAGTTACTGAGCACTGGGTCTTCCAAGTCTCCTCATGTATCTGCAGGGGTTAAGTGCAGAGGGGGTTGATGTGGAGGGTCCTGGGGGCACACCTGCCCTACAAGACCTGCCAGCTGCACATCATGGAGGGAGGAGAGGTGAAGCCCTTTCCTAGCATGACTTCCATTTCGTGAAGGTGCTCCTGGGCTGGGATTTCTCCTGCTGAGGAGAGGTTTGCAGGAGCATTTCATGGCAGAGAGGAACAAAAACACCTTAAGGTGGGGTCAACGTCCCTGGAGGTGCTCAAGAAAAGCCTGGATGAGGCACTTAGTGCCATGGACTAATTGATTAGATGGCTGATCAGTTGGACTTGATGATGCTGGAGGTCTCTTCCAACCTGGTTGATTCTGTGATTGTCTCCATCACCCTGTCTAGGAAGCCCAAAGCCCAAAACCTTCAAGGGTTTTCATCCACATCTTACACCTGGGGAACCTGAGGCCTGGGAGTGCAGTTTGGCCAGAGGTTCAGAAGCCATTGCCTCTCTGTGAGTGCTGGAGGATTTTTTGGTGCAGCCAAGGTCTTGCACCTTCTCTCACTTTCTTGGCCCAGCTCATGCAAAGCAAGGGATGGGACCTTCCCTTCTCGTCCCTCCTTGGGCAGCTGCCTTAGCTAGGGCTGTGCTGGAGGATCTCACCTCTCCCTCCTCACCCACTGCTGTTTCCAGCTGGACCATTGCACAGTGATTTACTGCTGTGTGAGCAGCTTTAATCCCTGTGAGGAGCTAACCTTCTCCTGTTACAGGGCTGGGGTGGCTTAGGGGACATCACTTGGGATGTTTCCCACAGCACGGAGCGGTGAGAAGACATCTGAGCTTCTCTGCCCAGGCTCAGGCTGCAAACTCAGCTCTGCCACGTCCCCCTGGCTCAGTCATGAATATTCCTGAGTTCCTCTGTGATGCTGATGCCAACCTCCAAAAAACACCTCCACTCCCCTCCATGGCTGGCCAGGGCCCAGGAAGCTTGGCAGAGGCATCATGGCTGCTGGCCACAGGTGGCATGGGAAGTCTCCTCTCAGCCTGCTTTGGTGTGAGGGGGTGATGGCAGCACTGAGAGCTCCACACTCCCATCAAGATGTAAAGGCAGAGCCTGAAGCTCAGGTTGGACAGTCAGGGTGACCGTGGGGCCTGTGAGAAAGCTGGGGGCAGACTTTAGCAGAGCCTGTTGTGACAGGCCAAGGGGTGATGGTTCAAAACCATCAGCTGCTGCCAGTGTGGCACTGTGCTTGCAGGGTGCTTTGGTGGCTAGGTCCACTGAAGAGGTTTGGCAAGAGAAAAACCAGTTGGAAATCACCCCTGGGCAGGATTCACTGACCCAGCCAGTCCTCAGATCCTTCCTTGGACACCAGGTAGGGCAGTAGTTGGAGCTGGAAGGTGCTCTGGGCAGGGACTGCATATTTCCTGAGCAAGCAGCTGCAGTCAGAGATAGCTATTTAAAGGTCCCTTCCAACCCAAGGCATTCTGTGACTCCTATAAAAAGAGGTGACATTTCCTCTAACCACAAGGCAAACAGCTCTGAGAAAGGCCAAGCCCCACACCCCCCACAAAACCCTTCAGAGGGGCAAGGAAGGATCTGAGAAGAGCCATCCTGGGTGGCTTCTGAAGCATGCAGCATCTCCTCCTCTCCACTCACCTGCCCAGGCTCTGCCAGCTCCACAGGAAGGCTTTGCTGGCTCCCAGTGCTGACTGGTGCTTGATGCTATCAGGAGTCCTGGCTGTGCCCATACTTGCAGGAGGTTAGGCTGCACTGGGTACAAAGGGTGGGGACTTTCCTCACTCCTGACTTAAGGAGAACTTCAGAGGAACAACATCTGCCTCCCTTCAGTGCACAGCAAGAGCCAACACTCAATGACCACTTCACCAGGCTTTTTCCAACAAGAAAGGGACAGGGTAAGTGGGCCCTCTGGCCTGGGACCAGTAGAAGCAATAAGAAGGTGTCATGTCATGAAGAATCAATGGTTTGGGTTGGAAAGGACCTCCAGAGGTCCTGCAGTGAGCAGGGACATCTCCCATCAGCTCATGTTTCACAGGGTGCTCTATCTGCCCCCAGGAAGAGCTCAGGTTCAGAACTGCAAATGCCCAGCTCCTGCTCCACCAAGCAAAGTACCAGCACTGACCTGAAAAGCCTTGGCAACCATTCCATAGCCCCAGGAAACTTGAGGGTACCACCTTTACTTCAGCTCCTGACAAGAGATGCTTTCCAGTGATCTCTATTTGGGCTCTGTAAGAGGTGTTACCCCCAAACATCTCCTCCAACACTACCCAGTCTATGGTTGTATGCTTTGCTACCTAAAGCTCACCCTCTTCAGGATTTGCTCTTCACATGAGGCAGGAGGGTCACCAAAAGAGTGTGCTGAGCCCCACATTCAGTGTCCTCAACTTGAAAGCATGAAGTGATCAGAAGAGCTCTGCTCATCCCATTTACAGGATGCTGCAGTGGTGGCCCTCCACACTCAGAGATCCTTGCTGCTGTCCACTGCATAAGCCCCCCTCTAATTCCTCCCAGACTATACCATCTCCTGCTCACAGCACCATCTCCACCTCTTCTTGACCTGCCATGGGGCAGGGGACATCTCCCACCCCCACCCACCTGCATCCAGACTAACTTCTGATGCCACAAGCCAAGCAGCACTGCCCCCCTCCATGCCACCAGTGTGTCACCCCCAATTTTCACCTGCTGGGGAATTGTCCTCCATGTGAGAGCTGGCCCCAGCTTTACCCAGCAGCCCCTCTCCCTGCAAGAGTTTTTCCAGCCTCATCTTAAACCAATTTCAGAACAAGAGGACACAGTCTCAAGCTGCACCAGGGGAGGTTCAGGCTGGATGTTAGGAAGAAATTCCTCATAGAGAGAGAGAGATTGCCCATTGGAATGTGCTGCCCAGGGAGGTGGTGGAGTCACCATCATTGGAGGTGTTTAGGAGGAGACTGGATGGGGTGCTTGATGCCATGGTTTAGTTGATTAGGTGGTGTTGGATGATAGGTTGGACTTGATGATCTTGAAGGTCTCTTCCAACCTGGTTTATCCTATTCTAGTCTAGTCTATTCTGGCTGACCAAGTGTGATCCCAAACTGAGGCATCTCCATGGGGATCTGGGGCAAGGACACTATTGAACAAAGGTGCTCAGGGCTGTCTGCTCACCTCCTCCTGCTTTGATTGTGGATGGACCATGAGATGGATACAGAACTGACTTGATGGCTGCACCCAGAGAGTGGCTGTCCATGGGTCCATGTCCCAGTGGAGGCCAGGGACAAGCAGAGTCCCTCAGGGATCAGTCCTGGGACCAGGCTTGTGGGTGCCATGGACAGTGGCATTGAGTGCACCCTCAGCAGGTTTGCTGATGACACCAAACTGTGTGGTGCAGCAGACACACTGGAGGGAAGGGATGCCATCCAGAGGGACCTTGACAGGCTGGAGAGCTGGGCACAAGCCAACCTCATGAGCTTCAACAAGACCAAGTGCAGGGTCCTGCCTCTGGGTTGAGGCAGTCCCAGGCACAAATCCAGGCTGGGCAGGGACTGGCTGGAAAGCAGCCCTGAGGAGAGAGACTTGGGGGTGCTGGGGGAGGAGAAGCTCACCAGGAGCTCTCAGTGTGCACTTGCAGCCCGGAAAGCCAAGCAGAGCCTGGGCTGCAGCAAGAGAAGTGTGGCCAGCAGGGCAAGGGAGGGGATTCTGCCCCTCTGCTCAGCTCTGCTGAGACCCCACCTGCAGTACTGCCTCCAGTTCTGGAGCCCCTATTCCAAGAGGGATCTGGAGGTGCTGGAAGGTGTCCAGAGAAGGGCCACAAGGATGAGCAGAGGGCTGGAGCACCTCTCCTGTGAGGACAGACTGAAGGAGTTGGGGTTGTTCAGTCTGGAGAAGAGAAGGCTCCCAGGTGATCTCATTGTGGCCTTCAAGTATCTGAAGGGGGCTACAAGAAGGCTGGGGAGGGACTGCTCAGGATCTCAGGGAGTGATAGGACTAGGGGGAATGGAATGAAGCTGGAGGTGGGGAGATTCAGGCTGGAGGTGAGGAGGAAGTTCTTCCCCATGAGAGTGGTGAAGCCCTGGAATGGGTTGTCCAGGGAGGTGGTTGGGGCCCCATCCCTGGAGGTGTTTAAGCCCAGGCTGGATGAGGCTCTGGCCAGCCTGATCTAGTGTGGGGTGTCCCTGCCCATGGCAGGGGGGGTGGAACTAGATGATCCTTGTGGTCCCTTCCAACCCTGACTGATACTATGACTGCTCTCTACAGCTCCCTGAAGGGAGGTTGGAGCCAGGTGGGCTTTGAATTCTTCTGCACAAAAGCAAGTGGCCTCAGCTTGCACCAGGGGAGGTTTTGGGTGGACACTGGAAGAAACTTCTTCCCTGAAAGGATTCTCAAAGACAGGAGCAGGCTGCTCAGGGTGGGTGGTTGAGTCCCCATGCCTGGAGGTGTTTCAAAGAGGCAGAGCTGTGGTGCCCAGGGACATGGTTTAGCACCAGCCTTGGTGGGGTCAGAGAATGGTTGGACTTGATAATCTTAGAGGCCTTTTCCAACCAAAACAATTCCATGATCCTGTGATTGCAAAATCCTCATTTCCACCAAAATAATAATAAAAATTGCCCTCCAGCCCCTGTGGGAAGTGATGAATTTTAGTCCCTCACTCCACCTTATGGCTAAATGGATGTCTTAGAGGGAAGCAGCTGCTCCTGGTAAGGTGGGAATCACCTTCTGTATCCAACACAGCTGCTTGGAGGGGTGTCGGATCCCTGGGACTGCTGAGTCCTGGGGGGATGCTGGTGAGATGGAGCAGACAGCCAATCACAGAAGCTGCCAGCTCCAGCTCCTGACCAAGCAGGCTCCAAAAATGCCCCTGGGATGGATTCCACCTGCAAACCCCAACCACACCTAGACAGGATGCAGCGACAGCAGAAGCCGGATGGGAGCCCTGGCAGAGCTGTGGGCTGAGACAGTGTGTGCCTGTGTGCGACTGTCTGAGGCTGCAAGGGCAGCCTGGACCCCTTCCTAGTCTGCAGCATTCCTCTCTCTGTAGGGCTGATGTTCTCCAGATGTTTTGTGTTGCAGGCTGATGCGGAAAGCCACTGGCCCCGGGGCTGAATCCTGCTGGGCTCTCCACATTGCACCCTGCAGAGAGGAGGAGGAGGGTGGCTGGAGATGGCTGGCTGCAGGCATTCCTGGCACTGAAAGCACATCTGAGGAGCCAAGGCTGCACACAGAGCAGCTCCTCCAGCACTCCCTCCTCTGAACAGTTTTTCCCAAGGCACCAGCACATGGGAGCACCTCAGCCCCACAAGGCCACCGAGTGCCTTGGAGCAGCAAGTCAGGGATGCAGCCTCGGGCTCAGGAAGTCCTGAAGCAGCCAACTGCTGGAAACACAGCGAGTGGGAAGCACTTCCCTGGCCTGGGCCTCGCCTTGTGCTCCTCCTCAGCAGCTCCCCTGGGTCCCAGCCAGCAGACAGAGACTGAGATGAATCACGGCTCTGAGCCAGGAGGAGCTCTCATCCCACTCTGTGTGTGTCCCTTACCTAGCCAGGCCAGTTCTGGTGGATTTTGCTGAGGCTGCAACCAAAGACTCAGCCAGTTTTAGAGCCAGATTCTGCTCAGTGGTGGCCAGGGACAGGACAAGGGGCAGTGGACACAAACTGGAACCCAGGAGGTTCCACCTGAACAGGAGGAGAATATTCTTTGGTGTGGGGGTGCTGGAGCTCTGGAGCAGGCTGCCCAGAGAGGTTGTGGAGTCTCCTACTCTGGAGAGATTCCAAACCCACCTGGACACTGTGATCCTGGGCAAGCTGCTCTGCTTTAGCAGCGGGGTTGGACTGAATGATCTCCACAGGTCCCTTCCAATCCCATTCTGGGATCCTATGATTCTGTGTTCACTTTCTGCCTGCGTCCTCTAAGGGTGGGAGGACATGCTTGGTGCAGTCCTAAAGGATAAAGGGAATTTTGCTTCCCCTCCTTCAGCTCTGCCCAGGCCTGGTCCCTGCAGGCAATGAGTGTGGCAGCTCTCAGCTCGGTCCTTACCTGCAACCATCCCACCCCCAGCAGGGCCATGGTGGCCATGGCAGCATCAAGGCACCAGGGCATCACATTTTCCTTGTGTTAGTCACCATGCAGCCAGTGCAGGCAGTGCCTTGGACAAACTGCCTCTGCCTCCATTTAGGGAACTTTCCCATCTGCTATTTATAGATTCACATTTTTCCTTTCCAAAGACCTCCCTCCCCTGCCACCCTTCCCACTCCTCATCCCTCTGTGGTCCCTGCATCACAAAGGGCTGGAAGCCCTCTGCTGTGAGGCCAGGTTGAGAGTTGGGGTTGTGCAGCCTGGAGAGGAGAAGGCTCCAGGGAGACCTCCTGGTGGCCTTTCAGTACTTAAAGGGCTGATCAGAAAACTGGAGACAGATTTTTCTCAGGGCCTGTTGTGACAGGACAAGGGGTGATGGTTTGAGACAAAAAGAGGGAGATTGAGACTGGAGAGAAGGAAGAAACGTTTGACCCTGAGGGTGGTGAGACCCTGTCCCAGGTAGCCCAGAGAGGTGGGAAATGCCCCATCCATGGTACCATTCCAGGTCAGGTTGTCTGGGGCTGTGAGCAACCTGCTCTGGTTGCAATGTCCCTGATGGCTGCAGGGGGGTTGGACTGGGTGACCTTTAAAGGTTCTTTCCAGCACAAACCATCCTGTGATTCTGTGAGGGCAAGGAGCTGCCCTGGAAGCCCAGGCCTGGAGGGATGAGATCATGGAGGCTTTGTGGGCTCTGCTTTGCCCACCTGTGCTCGCACCAGTGCTGGGTCATGCACAGGACAAGGACACTGGGCCTTGATGAGGGTTTTTTCCTGGAGCAGAAGGCACAGGCAGAGCCCAGTGGTGTTGGAGGGGTGAGGGAGAGTCTGGCTGCCTGATGGGAATTCCCAAGCACTTCCTCAGTCTCAGGAAACCACCTGCATCCACCACTAAATGCTCCCTGCTCTAGAAGGAGCCACATGAAAAGTTTTGCTGACCTTAATTGCAGGAAAACACCCATGGCCATCAGCTCTCCATCCTGACTGGGCTGAGTCCAGCTCCAGGTCATGCCAGACACTGTGCCAGAGCCTGGTCACTCTCAGCAGGGTCAGCCCAAGCTCTGCAGCCACGTCTCCCTCAGCTTCCAGCACTGCCCAGCAGCCATGGCCAGGTTGTTCATTTTTTCTCTGGCATGCTTTTGGCTTGGGCTGGGAGGGCAGAGCAGAAAGATGAGGATGAGGCTGAGGCTGCCTTGGGCCACCTCCAAGCACCTGAAAACAGGTTACTTCCCATTGCCTTTTACTTCCCAGCATGGATGGGAGTGCTGATTCCCCAGAGCTCCTCTTTGCTGTGTGGTCTGGCAGGATCCTGCTCTGCAGCTCAGCCCCACGGTGCACTGATGGAGAGGAGCTGCAGGGTTTGGGCTGCCACCCGGCTGCAATACCTGCTCCACTCGTCAAGCTGGGCGTGATGCAGAGTGAGATCCCACCCCTGGGTGGGTGCAAGGACCGAGGAGGTGGGTCATGAGGAGGTGGGTCATGAGGAGGTGGGTCACCCTCGGGCAAGCCCTGGAAAGGCAGCATTGCTCCTTGACTCACAAAGCCATTCGTGAGTCAAAGCTCCCAGGTAATCATGCCCTGCTACAAGGAAGAGGAAGACTCTGCCCTGCTCCACCCTGCCCCACATCAGTCTTGTGAAGGCCAAAATCAAAGTGCTGCTGCAAAGGGGTGGAGAAGAGCTCTGAGAAAGCAACCCTGCAGCCCAGGCGCGGAGCAACGCCTGAGCTACCTGCTGAGCAACGCCATGGTGGCAGGGATGGAGGGAGGGAGCTTCCCCACATCCCACAGCAGAAACAGAGGCAGGATGGGCACACTTTGACCATGTCTGATGGTCACAAGCCAGTGTCCTCTGCTGGCCATGTTCCCTCTTGGATCAGCCAGCAAGGCCTCCTCATAGACCTCCAGTACAAGGGAGGAGGAGGCAAGGAGTGAGAGACCAAACAGCTGTGGTGGATGAAGAAGGAAAAAAGGGGCAGAGGGGGATTGCTTCCAGCAAAGGAACTGCAGGAAGATGCTTGGATCATGAAGGTGTCCAGGAGCTGGCAGTGCTGAGAGCAGTGAGAAGGATGGTCTGCAGGAGCCCACCAGGTCTCCCAGTCACAAGCCCTCTATGATCAGCTTGGCCAGGCCGGTGACACTGAAGGTCCCTTTGACCATCAGAGGCACATGAGGGGATAGGCATTCCAGGTAGGCTGTTTTTAAGTCCTCTCTACCAGTGACAAATGCCAAGATGGCCAAAGCCCACTTCTGCTGGCAGAGTTGAGCCCACATCACATCTGCTGCTGCTGCTGGCAAATGGGGTGAGGGCTGAAATTTTGGCAGCATGGACCTCACTCAGCAACATGGCTCAGGAAAAAGCCCCAGGGAAGCAGCCAGAGGGTCAGTCTCAGTGGTGAGAAGGGAAGGCCAAACAGGAGTCCTGCTCTGAGACCCACTTACATCTTCTTCTGCCTCATTTCATCAAGGCCTCAGCCAAGCATGCACCCTTGATGCCCTCTGTGAAATCCTGGCTGCAGACAGGGAGGGCTCCAGGGGGACATATGTCACCAGGCAGAGGTAGCACTGCAGAGCTACACCTCCTCCCATCTCCTCCATGCTGCCAACCAGGGGGTGTGCCTCCACACAGCCACCTCATCAGTTTCCATCCAAACACAGAAAATGACACCCCAGTCCCTGCTGAAGCTGATGTTCTCCTGCCTGCCAGATGAATGTTGCTGCAGTGAGGACCTTTGAGCAGCACCCAGGTGGCTATCAGGATCTCAGAGGGGAGAGCACCAAAAGTGCCTCATTGGGTTCACCCAGCTCACTTCTCCATTGGCACCAGACTGGGGCCACCAGGCCAGTGGAACAGCCCATGGCTTTCCTTGTGCTGGGTGGGTGGACACAGGTCCAGCTCACCACAGGGAACCCAGAACTCTGCCAGCACACACAAGCAAAGCTGCAATGCCAACAGAAAAACACCTGTCCCTCTCCCACAGCCCAGTCATGATCTACCCAAGGCAAACCCAGAGCAGCAGAAGAACCTCACAAGGTGCAAGAGGTGATGAGTCAGGGCTGCTGCCACCAGTCCAGCCTCCACCTGCTTCACAGGTCCCATCCCTAGGATTGTTACCTCATTTGTCTTGGGATGACCACAAATCTGCTGTGGCATTCATGGTCCAGCACCAACTGAACTCAGGACTGGGCACCACAACCACATGGCTCTGAAACCCCTCCAGGGCTGGGGACTCCACCACTGCCCTGGGCAGCCTGGTCTAGGGCTTGACAACCCTTTGGGGGAAGACATTTTGACTAGTGACCAACCTAAATCTTCCCTGGTGCAGTTTGAGGCCATTTCCTCTTGTCCTGTCACTGCTTCCAAAGCAAAAACATCCCAGAGATGAATGAGAGGAGATTAGAGACATCTTCCCCACCTTCCACCTTCCCAAGCAGACAAATTCACCCTTCCTTATGACACCATTTCTCTGCTGCAAGGTCCAGTCACGCAGCCAGGCTGGAGCTCAGTTGCCTTCACTCATCAAACAGGATAACCTGGATCCTCTCATACAGAGAGAAGGAGAAAGTGGCCAGCATGGCTTCCTCTGTAGCCAGGGTGGTGAATCATGTCCTTGCTCCCCCAGATGAGTCAGCTCTGCCTGCCCTCCTCCCACAACAGCAGGACACTGCTCATCCCACCCTTCCACCAGGGGAACCTTCTCAGCCACATACCTACAGAGGCTTCCCAAATGGGAAACGAAGGCAGGGAGGATGGCACATCACAGGGAGGATGGCACATCACAGGATGAAGCTGGCAGCAGAGCCTGGGTGCAGGGCAGTGACTGGGATCCCTGTGCCACTGCTGGAGTCCCAAGGGCCACCCTGCCCTCCAGGACACCTCCCTCACAAGCAGCTGGTGTCCAGAGGCAGCAGGTCTCTGCCTGAGGAGCTGGGTTTCAGGTTTTTTCCCTATTCCAGGGAGCCTCTCCCTCTGGTGAAATGTCACAACCTGATTTCCACCTGCACCATGCCTGTGTTTGCCACCACCTCAGGTGGATGTCAAGTTCTCCTCAGTCTCAGCAGCTCAGAAGATCCAGAAGAGGAGATGGTACTTAAGGAAAGGTGGACAGACTGAGCTGCAATCCCACTCTCCCCAGCGCAGACCCCCATCCATCAGCCCTCCATCCTTCCAGATCTGGGAGGTCTAATAAAAGCAGAGGAGCAGCCTACAGGGAGGCTTTGCTCTGAGCATCCTTGGACTGCAGTGACAGGGCCCACCTGAGCCTCAGGAACCTTGCTGAAACAAGACCAAGCACAAGGTCCTGCACACAGATCAGGACAAGCTCCAATATCAACACAGGCTGGGGGTGAAGGGCTGGAGAGCAGCCCTGTGGAGAAGCACTTGGGAGTGCTGGTGGGTGAAAAGCTGGGCATGAGCTGGCACTGAGAGCTCATAGCCCAGAGCCAACCTGTCCTGGGCTGATCCCCAGCAGGGTGGGCAGCAGGGGCAGGGAGGGGATTCTGCACCTTTGCTCTGTTCTGCTGAGACCCCACCTGCAGTGCTGGGGCCAGCTCTGGAGTGCTCAGCACAGCACAGACAGGGACCTGTTGGAGTGGGGCCACAGGCTTGTGGTGGCTTTTCATCACTTAAAGGGGCCTAGAGGAAAGGTGGGGAAGGATGGTTTATTGGGCAGTATTGTGGTAGGAGGGAGACAATGGCTTTAAACTGAGAGAAGATTTAAACATGAGGAAGAAATTCTTCACTGTGAGGGTGGTGAGATACTGGAACAGGATGCTCAGAGAGGTTGTGTATGCTGCATGCCTAGTACTGTTCAAGGCCAGGTCGGGCAGGGCTCTGAACAGCCTGTTCTAGTTGAAGGTATAAATGACCATGGCAGGAGCTTGGACTAGATGATCTTGAAGGCCCCTTCCAAACCAAACCAAACACTCTATGATTCTACAACTGCCAAAGGCAAAGGCTGT
The DNA here is from genome assembly GCF_014839835.1 of Dryobates pubescens. NCBI lineage: Eukaryota > Metazoa > Chordata > Aves > Piciformes > Picidae > Dryobates > Dryobates pubescens. Next base: position 5,099,567 of record NC_071634.1, read on the forward strand.
GTGCACAGCCAGCAGCTCTGCTCTCCACCAGCTGCAGCTCCAGGCTTCAGCCCAGGGTACTGGGAGCTGGCTGGGGTGGGAAGAACAGCAGAACCTGATGTCCAAGTGCATTTGCTTCCCAGATTCATCCTGTTAGCTGCTGGAGGCGAGTCCACACAAGGCCCTGGCTCTCCAGTCTCTGTGTGGGCACCAGGACTCCCAGCCCAAGCAGCTCCAGCATGTCCAGGCAGAGGCCTGCTGTGTGAAGTGGGGATTCCCACAGCAGGAACACAGCTCCGCTGCATGAAGGCATCCAGCAAACCGGCTCCCTGCCGCATCCCCCGGGCGTGCCGAGGCATCCCACACAGCCTGGACTGCAAGTGGGACGAGGTCATGGCTGGAATCCCAGGCTCTCACAGTGCCTGGGGACCATCTGCTGGAGAGCAAGGCAGGAGAGCAGCGTTGCTCCCTGCTGCAGGAGGAGCTCCCCACCCCCACGTCGATGGTCATCTGATTTCACCAGCATGTGGTTGCTGCCACGGCACGGCCCCATGCGTGGGGCCAAGGAGGGAAACACCAAAGATGCTATTCCTGGGTTTCTCATTATTGCAGCTAATTATGGCTGCCTCTCCCTGCCCAGCCCACCACTGGATCTGCCCTTGCTGGTCTTCACCCACCCCAGCTGAGAACAGAGAATCACAGAATCGCAGCATGGTGTGGGTTGGAAGGGACCTCTGGAGATCATCCAGTCCAACCCCCTGCTAAAGCAGGGTCACCCCCAGCAGCTTGCCCAGGACCACAGTGTCCAGGTGGGGTTGGAATCTCTGCAGAGAAGGAGACTCCACAACCTCGCTGGGAGGCCTGCTCCAGGGCTCCAGCACCCCCACAGCAAAGAAGTTTCTCCTCATCTTCAGATGGGAGCTTCTGGGTTTCAGTCTGTGCCCACTGCCCCTTGTCCTGTTGCTGGGCAACAGTGAAGAGTCTGGCCAAAAAGATAAGGCTTTCCTTGCTCATTAATAACATCCTCCAGTCAAGACTGAACACCTCACACCTCGTGAGGAACTCTGATAATGCTGAGATGAGTCACTGATGTAGCCAAGATCCTGGGCTCCATGAATTGCCACAGTTCATGACACAGGTGCAGACAGGCATGCCACCATCATGCTGGATGTCACCCAGTTCTGCTCCAGCTCTGCTGTGCTGGGACAGAGAGGCCCTCCTGCGCTGGTGTGTGCTGTCTCCATCCTCCTGCCCACCTGCTTCATCTTCAAAGGGCAGGAAGAGGAAACACCTTGTTCTCAGGACAACGAGAGCTCACCCCAAGGAGGTGACACCAGCTGGCTGACATCCCAGAGCCAGGGGCTGATGTCATTTCTCTCACAAGGATGGGGACAGGGATGGATTCTTCTCCTCCTGTGCAGCCAGCTGGTTATGGATGCTGACAGAGATGACCAGAGCAGGACAGTGCCCACTCACAGCCCCCCCGGTGTCATCTCCTGTCTGCTCTTGGCCCACTGCCACCCCGCTCCATACCATCTCCCTGTCACCATACCATCGCTCCATGCCCACTGCCATGCCCTGGCCCCATTTTCACCTGCTGCCACCACCGTCCCTGTCATCACTGCTGCCTCCCATCCCCACACTTCATGTCTCCAAAGCCCTTGGTTCCACAGTCACGTCGTGTCCCTACATCAGCCCCCCTGCACTCCTTGCCACCTTGGTGCCACTGCCACCACCTGTCCCCATATCATGCCCGTGTCCTCAGTGTCACCTTGTTTCCAGTCCACCTTTTGTCCCCACACCATCTCTCTGACCCCACAGTCACCTCACGTCCCCGCTACATCATCCCTGTTTCTAGTGCACCCTCCTGCCCTCACAGTCTGTCTCCACTTATCACCTCGCTGCTGTCGCGATGTCCCCACAGCCCCCATCGTCATTGTCACACCTGCACTGCCTGTGTACACTGTCCCCCGTCCCCGCGGCCCACCTCACTGTCCTCAGCCCGTCTCTATTGTCCCCCCTGTTCCCTCAGCACCCCCTGCCCCGACAGCCCCTATCCCCCCTGCCCTCAGCACCTGTTCCCATTGTCCCCGCCGTCCCCACTGTCCCCATCACGCCCACAGCCCTCCCGAGCCCGGAGCGCCGACCGCCACGGACCCCCCGGACCCCTCCCCGTCTCGCAGGCACCTTCCTCCCTGCCCCTCCTCGCTGTGACGTCACCGCTCCGCCGCGGGTGGGGCCTGGCGCATGCACGGATCGGATGGGACTGGCGGGGCGGGGCCAGGCGGTCTGGGGGCGGGGTCTGGCCGGGCGGGGGCGGGGCCGGCTCCATCCGGGTCCCTCCCGCCGCCGGGCAGTGCGGGCGGTGCGAGCCTCGGCGGGACAGCGGCGGGTGAGTGCGGGGCGGCCGCGGCGGGGCGGGAGCCCCCTGGGGGGCCGGAGGACCGGGCGCCCCTCCTTGGGCGCCGCGCTGTGGGGCAGGGCGCCCGCTCCAGCAGCCCTGTGGGGCAAAGCCCCCTCTACGTGCACCGCTCCGTGGGGCAAAGGCCCTTCCTCCGGCTCCCCCTGTGGGGCAGGGTCCCTTCTCCGTGCATCGTCCTGTGGGGCAGGGTTCCTCCTCCAGCACTCCTGTGGGGCAGAGCCCCTTCCCTGTGCGTTGTCCTATGGGGCAAGGCCCCTCCTTCAGCATCCCTGCGGGGCAAGCCCCCCTCCCTGTGCACCGCTTTGTGGGGCAGGGGCCGTGCACTGCTCCACGGGGCACGGCCGTCCCTGTACCCCTCCCTGCGGGGCACGGACCCTCCTCAGCAGCCCTGCGGAGCAAGGCCTCTCATGCACTGCTCTATGGGGCAGCACCCCTCTGAGGCAGGGACACCCCCTCCTTGGCATTCCCCGCTAGGGACAGGCCACCCCCTCCCGGCTCCACAGGGAAACGGTGCTGCCCCAGACTCTGCCCTGCAGGGCAAGCCTGAACCCCACGCAGACCCCTGTCGGGAAGGCTCTCCTCAGGGTGACCCGAGGGTGCTTTTGGGGGGACTGTTAGCCCTGTGTGGATGTCATAAGGTGCCTGTTTATGGAGCAGAGAGGACATGCAGGAGGGGTCAACGGAGTCCGGGCCCCTGCTTGGGGCTGCCTCACCCAGGAGTGACAGGAGGGCGCTGGGATGGCACAAAGGGGCAGAGGTGTGCGTGTGTGTCCAGCACCCGTCCTGCCGGGGCCCCTTTCACAAGGGGGAAGCTCCTGAAGGTCCCACCGCAGGCTCAGCTGGAGGCCCCTGGGTCACTCCCATTCCCGGTAGCTGCTGGTTTGGAATCGGGCCTGTCCTCTCGCCAAGGCAGGACACTGCGGGCTCCCTTGGCTTCAAAAGCAAAACACCCAGGAACGGGAAAAGCTGCTCCTCAGAGCGGCTCAGGGCTGCTGCTCCTGCCCTGCAGGCACGTAGGGAGCCCTCCCAGCATCCGCCTCACTGTCATTGCCGGGGGACGAGCGTGGGTCCCAGGGGACTGAAAGCACACGGTGCAAATGCACCTCCTGGGATTTGGGGGCGGGGAGGAGGGTTGTTCAGCTGAGGATGTCTTTGTTTTATTCTGGGCGTGTGGAGGAGAGCATCTCCATGGGTCCAGTTGTCCTGCGTGCCTGTGCGCGGTGCCAGCCCCTTCAGCGGTGCCAGCGTGTGTGTCTGGGGCTTGCTTCCCCCCCCTTGCGCACCTTTGGCAGGAGGTTTGGATGACATCTTGCTCTGGCACACTCCTCGCCTTTGATCTCGAGTTTCCTGCCATGTCTAACGTGTTCGGCAACACGCGAGCGAACCCGGCTCCGCCGCTGCCAGGGAGGGTGAGGGGGGTGCCTCCTCACCCCGGTTTTCCCCAGCTGGCTCCTGCCCACAGCTCCTGGCTTTCTTTTGTCTCTGCTGCCTCTGGGACAGGCTCTCGCAGCCCGAGGATGCTCTGAGCAGAGCAAAGGGAAGCACAACCCCCCCCCGGCCCTTTGTTTCCAGCCCTTCGCAGGCTCAGCTGATTTTATTCAGCCTTCCCTGTGCCCAGGCAGATAAACCAGCTGCTCTCATCTCTTTGATTTCCCCCTGTTCCCTGGGTTATTTTGGGTGCTCCAGTTTGCAGGGAACATCTCCCGGCTGCAGGCTGTGCCAGAGGGATGTGGCAGCGAGGAGAATTAGCCAGAAGTGAAACTGGAACATCTGGTGGTTGTCCTCTCACGTCTCCTTGGGTGAGCAGAGCCACGAGCTCTCAGCACACCTCAAAATCCACCTTCACCAACCCTTCTCCTTCTCACTTGGAGGAGGAGCTCAAACCCAGGTTGCATGACCCACTGCTGACAGCGGCTTGGGGGCTGGTGAGGCCTGAGGGAGGAGAAGGAAACCCAGGGCCAGGGTCTGGCCTGGCTGAAATGAGCCTCTTTTTTTTGTGCTTGACTTGCAAGGAAACAAAGTAAAGGTTTAAACATTATTCTTTGTTAGACTCCTGTGGTTGTCTGTGTTGCCCTGGCTGTCAGGTTTGATAGCAAGAGCGTGGCCAGTGTCCACGTTAAGGCTCCTTTTACTGTGGGTGGGGTAAACAGAGCTACCCTGAGCGTGTCGAGCAGCCCCTGAGTAAATCAGGTTATTTGCTCTATCACTCTATTCATACAGGTTAGATGCTCCAGCTGATGCATCTAGAGTGCTGTGCCATCTGGAGCAAAAATTAAACACAAATTTGGCCCCCAGCCCGGAAAAATAACAAGCCTTTGCCTCCAGTAACTGGCAGCAGAAGAATACGGCCCCTGACAGGAGAAATGCTTGGGGGCAATGTGGAAGGAACCCAAAATGTGCTAACAGAGGTATTTAAATGAGGGAAAGGAGGGAAAAAAAAAAGGAAGGAAAAATAACTCCTCCTGCCCTTGCAGTGCCTGGGGAAAGCAGCCAGGAGGAGTGGTGCTGGGGAGCTGATGCCCACAGGTGGAGGCCCTGGTCCCTGAGCTGGTGATAGAACTGCTGGTGGTGAGGGTGGTGATGGCTTTCTGGGTCTCTCAGTCTTGGCTTGGTGTTTGTTTATTTTGTCACTGCTGAGCCTGGTAAAAGTTTATGCCAGGGCTGGCCCACTGGCTGGGACTTTCCTTCTCAACTCCATCAGGGTTTGGATGCTCTAGGTCTGCTGGTTGGGTCGCCAGCATTGCTGTGTGGTCAAAGGCGCTCTCTGACTGGGGAGGACAAGCTGTGGAGGTGGGTAAGCTGTGGTGGGACCTCTTGCCTGTACAGCTCAGGCTCCAATCTGTTCACCTCCAAGCATGATTGGAGATACCTGTGATAGACTAGCTGTGAGGGACACGTTGATTAACATGCTCTGGATGTTGTGGCATCTGTCTGAGCTTCAAATAAGGAAAAGCCTATGTGCCAAATGGGAAATGGGATGATGGCTGCTGGTTGCTACTGCTGTTCTTGGCCAGAGAATGGTCCTGGCAACGCTCTGGGGGAGAGGCAGGTGATGGAGAGAAGAAGGTTGAGGGTTACATGGTGAGGAAGTGGCTGAGCTGCTTGTGGGGTGCCTGCAGACTGAGAGTGAACTGAACCCAGAGATTTTATCCAACAAGGACTGATGTTTCCAACTGATGCCCTGGTCTAAATGATTTGTTGGATGATATGAGGACACCTGGCTTTGCTAGGAGGGTTTTGCTACTCATGGGCCACCTCAGCACATGTTCCCTCTTAGGCTATCCCTCCCAGTGGAGGCCCAGCTGTCACTTCTGCATTGGCCACGTGGCAGAAGAGGCATTGCAAGTGATTAGCTCATAACCATAAACCACCACCTGGATGTTGGAAAGGTGGAGAGAGGCATGACTGGGTGCCCTCATCCCTGCTCCCTCCACCATGACCTGAAAGGCTCCTGCTGTGCAATGACAGGCTTGGCATGGCTGAGACGAGGTCCTCTCCCCCTGGGTCAGACTCTTGCTGTCTCCTGTGGGTACACAATAAACGCAGGCAACCTCATCCCTCAGGCCAGCAAAGGAGGTGCAGGTGGTCTTCAACCACCTCGGAACCATGAGTGTGGAAGCCTGGAGGGTGGCTTTATTGTTCGAAGCTTCCCTTGATCTTCAGGCACCTGGGTGTCAGCTTTGGTCGGTGTTGCCGAGCTGGGTTCCTGTTTATTTTTGTGTCCTGCAATCACTCCTCATAAAGCTGAGTGTTGTTGACATCAGATAACATCTACCTTGCCTGGACTTCCTTCCCCTGCCCCTTGACGGTGACATCGCCCTGGAGCTGCTCAGAGTTCAGGTCGGGAGCGGCCACCCTGCCCGCAGCCCCACCCTGCCTCACCGACAGTGCTTTGCAATGACATCAGTGACGATGCCATGCAGGGGCTTATCTGCTGTCACCTGAGCCCAGCCTTGCCTCTTGCTTGGTGGACAAATGCGTGCTGGAGGAGAAGGTGCCAAGCCCCTGCGATGGGTGGAGGTTGAGCTGCATCGGTCTGGGATGCTTTACCCTCTCTAAGAGCGATGATGGGAGCCACACACATCTCATTTCTCTGCCTATATGGACGCATTTGATTTCCTTCAAAGAAAAAGAAGAAGCCCCAAGAGTTCCAACCACACTACAAGGGTGGCTGTGTCCCGTTAATGAGCTGATGATGGTGCCAGCGGGATGTCAACAGGAAGAAAGAGCAGCTGGCCAAAGCACCTTGAAGGAATGCCAGCAGAGGCCACGGTGGTGCTGTGAAACTCCTGAGGTAGGGATCATGGAGTCATAGAATGGCTTGAGCTGGAAGGGACTTTAAAGAGGAGTGGGGGCAGAGGAGGAGAAGATGCACTTGGGGAAGACAGACAACGCAGAGAAGTCAGAAGCCTCAATGTCAATGTGTGGACGGGTGGTCGGAGCCCACGGACCAGATTAGCTGCCAGCAGCTGCCTTGGCACAGCCAAGGGCTGCAAGGTCTCAGGTTGCTCCGAGGCTGGAGCTAAAGCTGGATCAGCCTTCGGAAAAAGCAGGCGAGGCACCGAGGAGCAGGAGGAGGAGCAAGGGCCGGGAAGCCCCGGGCAGGGAAGTCCTTCAGCCAGTCGCTTTTTCTGCTCCAGCTCTGGGGAAGGAAGCAGGAATAACTTCTCCTGGTTTACTTTGTTATCCCCGTGGAGGATTAATCTCGCTGCTAATGCAGCTTTTGACTCGCAAAGCGCCTTAGAGGAAACGGTGCCAGGAGGCTGCGTTGGCAAGAGAGAAACTGAAAGTACTGGGAGCAGCCACACTCCTCCTGCAGCCCGCAGCCAGCTCGGGGTTGCTGCTGCTCTCCCTGCCCACAGATTGCGGGGGCTTTCCCATCTGCCCACCTTGGAAGAGCATTTAGGGGAAAACGGGAATCCTCAGGCGTGGAGGTTTGGCCTCTTTGATCGCTCTGTTTGAAGCCAGGAGGAGCAGCCCAGCAGGTAGGATGATGGCTGAAGCCAAATCACTCCTCAGAATCAGGTGGGAGGGAGCGTGGTCACCCACCTGATAGCTTCCAACTCCAATAAACTCATCCCAGCTCCCTCCCAACCCCTCTGCCCGGCCTCTCGGTGCTTCCAGCCTGCGCGAAATTGGATTGCCAGCGCAGGGAAGGGATCGCATTAAACTCCTCCCCGCGCAGAGCCTTCTCGCCAGCAGGAGAAGGGGAAGGTTTCCGCGGCGCTTTAAAGACGCGCATGTTGCTATTGTTCAATACAAAACCCGCTGCCAGGCCGGGCTTCCCCCGGGGCAGTTTCCTGGCTCGCTGGTTATTAACGCAGCTGCAGGGCTGGGGGTGGGTTTTGTTCGCTTTTTTGAGCTGAGAAGCGCTGGATTAGGAGCCGGCATCTGGGTCCCTCGGCGTCTGGAATACGAGATGAGGGGTTTGGAGGCTGTGTGACAGCAGCGGGCCTGGGCTGCGCAGCGGCGGGGGGGGTTTGTGACTGAATAGTAAAGATCATCCGCCCCCAGAGCTGCTGCAGCTTGTCCCTGGGTGCTGGCGGCCAGCTGAGCCCTGCTCCCTGGCCCCGCACTGAAAAAACCCTCACTGCTGAGCCGAGCCTTGCTGGGGGCGGTGCTTTGGGAGTAAAAGCGAGAAAAAGGGATCATTTCCGTGGCTGCGGCTTTGGCAGTTGTCATGTGCTCCCCGCTGCGCTCAGAGCTTCCCCTTGCATCTTCCTCCTGCATCTCGTCTCCTGCAGCGTCCCTCCCCCCTTGCATCTCGTCTCCTGCAGCGTCCCCCCGCCTTGCATCTCGTCTCCTGCAGCGTCCCCCCCCTTGCATCTCGTCTCCTGCAGCGTCCCCCCCCTTGCATCTCGTCTCCTGCAGCGCCCCCACCCTTGCATCTCCTCTCCTGCAGCGTCCCCCCCCCTTGCATCTCGTCTCCTGCAGCGTCCCCCCCCTTGCATCTCGTCTCCTGCAGCGTCCCCCCCCCCCTTGCATCTCGTCTCCTGCAGCGTCCCCCGCCTTGCATCTCGTCTCCTGCAGCGTCCCCCCCCCTTGCATCTCGTCTCCTGCAGCGTCCCCCGCCTTGCATCTCGTCTCCTGCAGCGTCCCCCCCCTTGCATCTCGTCTCTTGCAGCATCTTCCTCCCCTGCGTCTCCTGCAGCACCTTCCCCCTGTGTCTCCCATGGCATCTTCTCCCTCGAAGCCTGGTGAGAGGGATGGGGCTGGAGATGGTCCTAGCCCTGGATGGTTTGTTCCAGTCTGGAAGAGCCTTGGATGCTAAAGCTGAGAGCATAGTGCTGCAGGATGTCAGGAGCTGGGCTTTGTTCTTCCAAAGCCAAGAGACTGTTTTTTTCTGTGCCTGAGGAGACAAACCCCTCTTGGCTCCCCATTAAAATGGGCTGGAGCAGGGGGGTTCTGCTGCCATCCCACCAAACACTTCCAAAAGGAGTGGCTTTAAGGCAAGCCCTGATGAGGCTGAGTCCTGATTTAGCCTGAGATTGAAACTCGAGACGCTTTCGGTTTCTGTTTTGGGTGGAATTTCACTGAGTAGAGAAGGAACTGACAAAAGTTTGCTTTCTTTGTTAGAAAACTTTTCTAACCAAAGTGACTTTTCCTCACCAGAGGATCACCTGAATCCTTTTGGCCTGAAGCCTCTTTTGGGTTTTGATTCATTCCAGCCATTAATGTTTCTCTTAAGAGCCAGAACATGCAACATAGGAGTGAGCTGTGGTTGGTATCTCACACCAGGCTGCATGTTGCCTGCTTCATCTTCCAACCCAAATGATGTATTCTTTGACACCATCAATTATTCACTGCAGCAGCTTCACACAAGGACCTAGATAATGTGGCTTGAGAAACTGGGGGGGGGGGGGGGGGGAAGGGGGGGGAAGGGTGCTGTGAAGCTGGGTGAAGCTCAGGTTTTGTGTGAATTGCCCCATTTGCTGCTTAGAAGTTAGTCCAGGTGGCCAAGAAGGTCAACAGCATCCTGGCCTGGATCAGCAATAGTGTGACCAGCAGGACCAGGGCAGTGATGGTGCCCCTGCTCTCAGCACAGTTAAGCCACACCTTGAGTGCTGTACTCAGTTTTGGGCCCCTCACTCCAAGAAGAAGATTGAGGTGCTGGAGCATGTCCAGAGGATGGCAGTGGGGCTGGTGGAGAGTCTAGAGCACAGGTCTTGTGAGGAGCAGCTGTGGGAACTGGAGTTGTTCAGCTTGGAGAAAAGGAGGCTGAGGGGAGACTGCCTGGCTGTTTGCAACTCCCTGAAAGGAGGCTGGAGTGAGGTGGGGGTTGGTCTCTTGTAACAAGTGATGGGACGAGAGGAAACGGCCTCAAGTTGTACCATGGGTGGTTTAGGTTGTCTATCAGAAGAAACTTCTTGACTGAAAGGGTTCTCAAAGACTGGAACAGGCTCCCTGGGGAAGTGGTCACATTCCTGAAGGTGTTTAAAAGATGTGCTGAGGGATGTGGTGTAGCAACAGCCTTAGCAGAGTTAGAGAATGCTTGGACTCCATGATTTTAAAGGTTTTTCCAACCAAAACAATTCTGTCATTCTAAGCTTGCCTTCTTTTTATTGTACTAATAAAGTGAGGTTGTCCTTAGCCAGGGCAGAACAAGCTGGGGCTTTAGGGTGGAGGTTGTTTTGGCTGGACCCTCATTCCCTTAAGAGCGGGACTGCAAAAATGTGTCCTGATGCTCACCCAAGCTGAGCTCTTGCCTTCTGGCTGCAGCCAGGTGAGCTGACAGGGCTCCCTTTGGATACCAGCCCCCCTCCATACAGCTCTCTGTGGTCCTGGGATGGAAATTGCCCTTTTCCACCCCAAAGCCAGCCCCGGGGAGGATTGCCGGGCGAGGACTCGCTGTGTGGCAGCCGCCTCTGCGGGCTGCTCTCTGCTTTTGTTTACAGCTGGTAGAAAACCTCTGAAATTTACTGGTGAGGGAGTAATTCTAATCCCTTTCAATGAGATCAGCGGATTAGTGTCTCAGACGCTTATAAAACTGTGAGGATTAGCTGAGCCTTCCCCCCTCCCCCTTCTCCTCTCCCTGCGCCGCGTAATGTCACCGCCGTGTGTTTAAAGGGGATCTCTGTGCTGTTACTAAGAGCTCCTAGGAGCTTGTGCCAATGGGAGCCTTTCAAAGCAGTCTCTCCATCCTCTCCCTCGCTTGCTGGGGCTTTCTGTGCAATATTAGGGTTTGTTTTGTTCTTTCTTCCAGCCTCCCCGGCAGCCCTTGAGCAGATACCTTGGGTGTGTGTGGCTCGGCTGCGGTGCGGCACCCGTGCGGGTAAGTAGGGAGCCGACCCGGAAGCTTTTCACAGTGGAGACTTGGAAGTTTGGGGGTGACACCCAGCTGAGTGGTGTGGTCAACGTGCCTGAAGGATGGGATGTCATCTAGAAGGGCCTGGGCAAGCTGGAGAAGTGGGCCTGTGTGAACCTCATGAGGTTCAATAAGGCCAAGTGCAAGGCCCTGCACACGGGTCAGGACAATTCCCAGGATCAACACAGGCTGGGAGGTGAAGGGATGGAGAGCAGCCCTGTGGAGGAGGACTTGAGGGTGCTGGTGAGTGAGCAGCTGGACATGAGCTGGCACTGTATGCTGCCAGCCCAGAGCCAGCTGTGTCCTGAGCTGATCCCCAGCAGGGTGAGCAGCAGGGACAGGGAGGGGATTTTGCCCCTCTGCTGCAATCTGCTGAGACCCCCCTGCAGTGCTGGGGCCAGCTCTGGAGTGCTCACCACAGCAGAAACATGGACCTGTTGGAGTGGGGCCATAGGAGGCCACAGCAATGCTGGGAGGGCTGGGAGCCCTCTGCTGTGAGACCAGGCTGAGAGAGTTGGTGTTGTTGAGCCTGGAGAAGAGAAGGCTTTAGTGAGACGTCCTGGTGGCCTTTCAGTACTTAAAGGGCTGGTCAGAAAGCTGTGAACAGACTTCCTCAGGGCCTGTTGTGACAGGACAAGCAGTGATGGTTTGAGACTAAAAGAGGGAGACTGAAACTAGAGAGAAGGAAGATACTTGTTTTACCTTGAAGATGGTGAGACCCTGTCCCAGGCTGCCCAGAGAGGTGGTAGATGCCCCATCTTTGGAACCACTCCAGGTCAGGTTATCTGGGGCTGTAAGCAACCTGCTTTAGTTGCAGATGTCCCTGTTGACTGCAGAGGGATTGGACTGGGTGACCTTTAAAGGTCCCTTCCAACCCAAACCATTCTGTGATTCCATGAAAATCCCACATGGGGGTGAGCAGATCCTGACAATAGAATAGAATAGAATAGAATAGAATAGAATAGAATAGAATAGAATAGAATGGAATAGAATGGAATAGAATAGAATAGAATTAACCAGGTTGGAAAAGACCTTCAAGATCATCGAGTCCAACTGATCATCCAACACTTCTAGTCAACTAAACCATGGCACCAAGTGCCCCATCCAGTCTCTGATGTTACCTCCCAGGCTGCCCTCTATTACAAAGGATTTGGGCTGTCATGGCCTTTCCCCAGCAGGGCACAGTGGTTTGGGGTGGATGGGATGCTCTCAGCAGCGCTGGTGGCAGCATGCTGCTCTCCACACGCCCAACATTCTTGCGTCCTCTTAATTCCAACCTGTGCTGCGATTAGGAGGCGGTCAGCGTGTAGCTCACAGGAAAGCCTGACAGGGAGCTGAGGTGGAGGAGGGCTTAGTCCAGAGCCTGTTGCTGTGTCTGCTGGTGCAGCCCCACCCCTGCCTTTCCCTGCAGGGTGCTCTTTAAAGGCCTTTTCTGGCGGGTGGGTGGCTGCGCGGCGCCTTGACCTACGTGAGCCGGGCGATCCCCAAGCGCCCGGCGGGAGCAGCTCCCGGCCAGGAATGTCTGGCCCCGACCCAATCTACTTTCAGAGGCAAGCTTTTAAATATACACAAAGGCAAGCTCATAATTTCCACTCTGCTAATGAGGCCACGGCGTTTTCATTGAGCTGTGCCAACAGGCGCCGCGGTGGCATTTTCACAGCCTCGTCTTCTGCATCCGAATGTGATGTGAGGTGGCAGCCCCTGCCGTGCCGAGCAGAGCTGCCTGCTCCCCTGGAATGTCAATGGTGCTCCTTGCTGCTGCCACCCAACACACCCCACGCTGCTGGGCCCTGCCCTGCCAGAGCCTGCCCTGGCGGGGCCTTCCCTGGCAGAGTCTGTCATGGAATCTGGGGGTTGGAAGGGAGGGAGGTGGTGGAGTCCCTGTCCCTGGAGGCCTTCAAAAATGGATTGGATGAGGCACTTGAATCACAGAATCACCAAGGTTGGAAGAGACCTCAAAGATCATCAAGTCCAACCTGTCACCACAGACCCCATGACTAAACCATGGCACCAAGTGCCACATCCAATCCCCTCTTGAACACCTCCAGGGATGGTGACTCCACCACCTCCCTGGGCAGCACATTCCAATGGCCAACAACTCTCTCAGTGAAGAACTTTCTCCTCACCTCCAGCCTAAACTTCCCCTGGTGCAGTTTGAGACTGTGTCCTCTTGTTCTGGTGCTGGCTGCCTGGGAGAAGAGACCAACCCCCACCTGGCTACAACCTCCCTTCAGGCAGTTGTAGACAGCATTGAGGTCTCTCCTGAGCCTCCTCTTCTCCAGGCTAAGCAACCCCAGCTCCCTCAGTCTCTCCTCAGAGGGCTGTGCGCTGTGCTTGAGGCCTCTTCCCAGCCTTGTTGCCCTTCTCTGGACACCTTCAAGTGTCTCAATGTCCTTCTTAAACTGAGGGGCCCAGAACTGGACACAGGACTCAAGGTGTGGCCTAACCAGTGCTGAGTACAGGGGCACAGAAGCCATGGTTTAGGTGTCAGGAGGTGTTAGGTAATAGGTTGGACTTGATGATCTCTGAGGTCTTTTTCAACCTGGTTGATTCTGTGATTCTCTGATCATTGAGTCTGCCAAAGCAAGTTAATTTAGAACCATTAAAATAACACATAAGTTGTAGAGTATGAATTTCATTTAGTCTGCAGGGCTGTGGTGAGACCACATCTGGAGTGTTGTGTCCACTTCTGGGCTCACCAGTTCCAAGAGGGGCAAGGATATACTGGAGTGAGTCCAGTGGAGGCTGTGAGGATGCTGGAGGGACTGGAAGATCTGTCTGAGGAGAACAGGCTGAGAGACCTGGGGCTGTTTAGCCTGGAGAAGAAAAGACTGAGAGGGGATCTGATCAGTGTTTGCAAGTATCTGAAGGGTGGGTGTGTCGAGAAGGAGGAGGGGCAAGTCTCCATTTTAAAGGCTGGCTATGGCAGGTGCATGTGTGGCCAGTGTGAGGTGGCAATTTAAGAACCAGGCTGGCTGGCAGTTTCGTTAACTTGTAGTACAAAACCAAACTTGAGGGCTCCCAGGCATCATGTGCTCTCTTCATGGTATCATGGAATGGTAGGGGTTGGAAAGGACCTCTGGAGATCCAACCCTCCTGCCAAGGCAGGTTGACCCCAAGAAGGTCACACAGGAACACATCCAGTTGGGTTTTGAATGTCTCCAGAGATGGAGACTCCACCAGCTCTCAGGGCAGCCTGCTCCAGTGCTCCACCACTCTTAAATAAGTTCCTCCCTGTGTTTAGCTGGACCTTTAGGAAGACACCAGAGCAGTCTGCCTGCATGTTGCTAAGCCCACTCCTTAGTGCCACTCATCTATTTTGCCTTCTTGTAGGAAATTCATCACCAGGGAATTTGGAACCATCCCACAGCAGACTCTTCCACCCCTGAAAATCCCCTTGGTGGTTTTGAGCTGTGCTGCCCAAGGAGGCCCCAGTAACCTTGAGGCGGTCAGGGGAACGGTTAGAAGGTTTTGTTGAGTCAGCTGCAAGAAGAAAGTGCAAAGTTTATGTAACTCTCTCCAAAGTTGTTTGTTGGGGTATGGGGTTTTCCTTGATGAATGAGTCCAGCAGCAGCACAGCTGTAACTTGGGGTTTTACTTGTTTAGGGCTGAATTCATGAGAAGCTTGTGTGAAAAGCTTTGGGCCAAGCAGGAGGGTGGGTAGGGGATGCTGAGCACTGACTCATGGTTATCTATCATCTCCTGGTTACAGAGCCCTGGGGTGTGGATACCCCTGAATTTTAAGGTCCTTTGACTTTCTCTGTCCCCCTCTATTTTTGCCCTAGTGAGGACACATCAGGAGTACTGAGTCCAGTTCTGGGATCCTCGGAGACAGGGAACTACTGGAGTGAGTGCAGCAGAGGCTACAAAGGTGATTCAGGGACTGGAGCATCTCTGTGAGAAGGAGAGGCTGAAAGACCTGGGGCTGTTGAGCCTGGAGAAGAGCAAACTGAGAGGGGATCTTATCAATGCTCAGTAAGGGCTAAAAGGTGCAGGGCAAGAGGCTGGGGCCAGACTCTTGTCAGTGGTAGCCAGCAACAGGACAAGGGGCAGCAGGAACAAGCTGGAACCCAGGAGGCTGCATCTGAACAGGAGGAGAAACTTCTTTGCTGTGAGGGTGCTGGAGCCCTGGAGCAGGCTGCTCAGAGAGATTGTGGAGTCTTCTTCTCTGGAGAGATTCCAAACCTACCTGGACACTGTGATCCTGGGCAGTCTGCTGTGGGTGACCCTGCTTTAGCAGAGGGCTTGGACTTGATGGTCCAAAGAGGTCCCTTCCACCCCCTGTGTTACCAGGGTTCTGTGATCTCCATGGGGCACCTCACTTGGACACTTCTGGGAGTGGAAAAGTTCAGCTTTCCATTTCCAGCTGAAATGTGAGGGGTTTGTGATCCTTGCAGCCCCTTCTGCTTGTGTTGATGCTGTGGGAATGAAGCCATATCCCATGGCTCTGGGGTGGAATTTTTCCTGGATTCTAAAGTGTTGCAGGATCCCCCCCTGGGTCTCTGTTAGCAGAGGAGAAGGAAGGATGTGAAATCCCAACCCCAAAGCCCAGCCCTTTGGTTAGAAGTAGGGGAAGGGCAGGCTGATGGCACAGCTCAGGGACAATAGCAGAGGGCAGTGAGGTGGCATTGGGGTGAATTCCTGGCAGGCTGAGGTCTGGATCTGCTTGGCTTTTCCTGGCTGCTGTCAGCTTCTCAAAACACAACCCCGCAGTGTCCACGCAGGCTTTGGGGGCAGCTCCAACCATGGGGTTTAGTTTCATGACCTTTTCCCAGTGTCCAGACAACAGCTTTTCCACCTTTCTACACCCAGCTACCTCTGCTCCTTCACTTTCACCATGGCTGTAACTGGAGTGGTTACAGGGCTCCGTGCAGAGCATTCCTGAGGAGTGCAAGCCAGGCTCCGGGAGCAGACGGCAGCAGCATAAAGAGGAATTCTTCCCTCTCAGGCCTCATGCTGCTTTGCCACCACGAGGCTTTATGGCCATCTGGATCCCCTTTCAGATTATGTGTGTTCCTCCTCCTCCCTCCTCCCCCCCCCCAAAAAAAAAAATCCATAACCTAGCAACCTTCCTTAGTGCAAAGGAGAGCATTGTGCCCTCCTGCATCCCAAATCGTGCTGCCTGCTCTGGCTGCCGTTAGCTCCGCTGCCGTTCCCGGCGCGGGCTCCATGCCTCCAGCGCGACTTTGTAGGGATTATTGATCCTGGGATCTTGCACTGATTTATGGGGTGGGGGGTTCCACACTAAAGGAGCTTAGGAAATGGAGGCAAAAAGGTTTCAGGAGGTCATTTAGTCCATCTGCTTCTCACTATGAAAGAGTGGAGAAGGCTGGTTTGCTCTTCTGCTCCAGACGAAGGGATTTGCTTTTGTTCCGCCTGAAGATGACTTGGATCAAAGTGAAGTCTTCTTCCAGGTGTGAGACCAGGAGACCTTGTTGTATTCCAGTCCTGAAAGGGATCCATCAGAAAGCTGGGGACAGAGTTGTTAGCAGGGCCTGTTGTGACAGGGGAAGGGGTGATAGTTTAAACTAAAAGAGAGAGACTCAGACTGGATAGAAGAAAGACATGTTTGACACTGAGGGTGGTGAGACCCTGGCCAGGTTGCTTGGAGAGGTGGCAGATGCCCCATTGCTGGAAACATTCCAGGTTGATCAGGGCTCTGAGCAACCTGCTCTAGTTGCAGATGTGATCCCTGACTTCAGCTGTGGATTTTGGTGCTTTGCTTGGTCTGAACCCCTCCAGTTTTCAGACCAAGCCTGTTGTTAATGTTCTAGCATTTGAGCTACATGGGATGGCAGGGTGCTGCTCATGGGGAATGCTGCTCCATGGAGCACTGTAGCAGCAGGCAGGGATGGAGGCAGGATCAGGGTGATGAGGTCCCAGCACCATGACCCCATACAGAGCACTGGGGCCTCCCACCTCGTGCTTTCCTCCACCATGATGAGGGACAGGGCTGGGGGCAGGAGGAGGCAGCGGCACATCCTTTCCCACCACGCTCTTGAGAGGAAGAGTGAGCTCAGCAGGTTGTGACGTGGGATCCAGGATGGAGCATGCCAGGAAAAAGGGGGAAAAAAATTCCCCTGGGCCAGTGGGGAAAAATTCTTGCAGAGTGACTTCATCCTGAGGAGCAAAGTGAGCCATGCAGAGGCAGCTGGCCTGCGCCTTCCGAAGCGGGACGCTGCCGGCTTCAGACCCTGCCCAGCCGTGAGGTCCGTTCTGGTGGGAGCCTGAGCAGGGCTCTCCTCCAAACTCCACTCTCCCCGTTCCTGCAGCCCAGTTTAAAAATATCTATTGATGTTACTTTTTTTTTTCCATTTGTTTGTTTATTTTTGCCCTTTTTTTCCTGGAACTTGCCAAGCCAGCCCAGAGGTTTGCTGCTAGCGACGCTGAGGGAAAGCCTTTGATGGAAGCTGCCCCTGACCTGTTTTCTACTCATACCTCCTCCAGTGGCAGCAAAAATGGCTTCACCTTTGGAGGGGCTCAGTGCCAAGGTCTTAGGATCATTTGTCTAATAAACAGTCCAGGATCAAAAGCTCTTGCTGAAAATTGAGGGATGTGGTTTAGTGGTGACCTGGAAGTGTTGGCTTAATGGTTGGACTCCATGATCCTGAAGGTCTTTTCCAACCACAACAGTTCTGTAACTCTGTGGTTACTTCATAGAATCACAGAATAGGTTAGGTTGTAAGGGACCTCCAAGATCATCTGCTCCAACCTCCCTGCCAGAGGCAGGGACACTTCTCGACTAGTCTTGGCTGCTGGAGGCCTCATCCAGTCTGGCCTTGAGCATCTCCAGGGAGGGGACATGCACAGCCTGCCTGGGCAACCTGTTCCAGAGTCTCACCACCCTCATCCTGAAGGACTTCTTTCTAAGATCCAACCTAACCCTACTTTCCTCAGCTTAAAACTCATTCCCCCTTGTCCTGTTGCTGGACACCCTTATGAAAAGTCCCTCTCTGCCCTTCTTGTAGACTCCCTTTGGGTACTGGCAGGCAGGTCTGAGGTCCCCCATGAGCCTTCTCCAGGCTGAGCAACTCCAGCTCCCTCAGGCTATCCCCATAGCAGAGGTGTCCAGTCCTTGGATCATCTTCATGGCCCTCCTCTGGACTCTGTCCAAGAGCTCTGCATCCTTATGCTGGGGTCACCAGTATTTGAGGTGGGGTCTCAGCAGAGCAAAGGGGCAGAATCCCCTCTCTTGAAAAAGCCTTGCTGCTTCCCTTCTGTGGGTCTGTGATTCCAAGTGGCAGAGGTACCTGCTGTGTGCTGTGGGTGTTGCTTTCATTAGAAAGACTTCTCTGTTGTTTCCCAGGGCCTGACTGCTTCCTCGTGTTGCCACATTGCTCCCTCCTTGTCCCCCTGCCCCAGGGTGGTGGAGAGGGTTAAGGTTTTGGGCTCAGCGTTGGCCAGGCAGGGAACTCAGCCAGGTTGTTTCCTGATTCCAGCTCAAAACAAGCATCAGAGACTTGCTCTCAGGGAGAAGGGATCAAAGGTTCCAAGGGGTTCTTGCTTGGAGGTCAGTTTGGTTTTCTGGTTGTCCAGGCACCCGACAAAAATCCACCCTCCCCCCCAAGTGAAATGGGTGAAACAAACAGGTTCTGTTCCGACACCCGAGAGCTTCCTCTGTGGCCAGCCGCGCTGCAGCATCGCCCCGGGGCAGCCGTGCAGGGGCTCAGGGGGCTCTGCCCCGTGCCCCGAAGGACCTGTGGGGCCCTTCTCCAGTTGTTAATGGTGCTAATCGCTCACACTGTCACTCACGATCCTCCTCTGCTCGCTGCTGGCTGCTGCTGCTGCTCAAGGAGGGTCTGCTTGCACGTTTGAAGCTGGCACTGGATGTGGCCAGGCTGGGCACCATCCCCATAGGAGCACTGTGGGTCTGCTAGAAGCACAACATGCTGAGCTTTCCCTCTCTCCACCCCCAATCCCGTTGTCCCCTGGTTTTGGAGAGCAAAAGGCAGCGCTCCCACGTTGCCCCTTGCTCTGGATGGTGAAGGACAGAGCAGCGTGGAGCTGGCTCCAGCCCTGTGGCACGGCTGGGGCGAGAGCAGCGCCGGGGCTGGGGGCCGGCTCCGCAGCTGCTCATGATTTTCCCAGCGCTGTGCTGCAGATCCTTGCCCTGGAGCAGCTCCAGAGGTGGAGCTGAAGGAAATTCCATCCAGCTGCTTGAGGTCAGAGCTTCACTTTTCTTTTGGGGTTCACGAGGGGGCTTTCTTTTGCCTGGGAGGCGGAGGCAGGCATCTCCCGCCGCTGCGTTTTTCAACACCGGGAGACATCTTCCGGTGGTTGTGGGGTCTGTTTGAACTGCCGGACACGGCCGGGAGAGAGCCTTCGTGTTGAGGAGGTCTCGCATGGGAGAGCGCTGGGCTCCGCAGCACAAGCTGGGGTGTTGCAGCCGCTCACACTTTAACTTCCAGGCCGGTTAATAGCCGTCGTGCTTCAACCCGGACAAAGCGCGGCGGGGGCTTGCGAAACGCCTTTGAAACCGGAGACGCTGCTCGCACCTGCCCGCAGCCCTGCCCGCAGCCCTGCCCGCAGCCCTGCCCGCAGCCCTGCCCGCAGCCCTGCCCGCAGCCCTGCCCGCAGCCCTGCCCGGCCACACCACATCGCCGCTTGCAGTTCCGCCGCGGCTCGGCATGCCCCTGGCACAGAGATCCCTGGCTTCGACCAGGGGAAGTGGTTCTCCCCCTCTACTCTGCTCTGGGGAGACCCCCACCTGGAGCACTGCATCCGGTTCTGGAGCCCCCAGCACAAGAAGGACCTAGAACTGTTGGAACCGGTCCAGAGGAGGCCACAAAGATGATCAGAGGGCTGCAGAACTTCCCCTATGGGACAGGCTGAGGGAGTTGGGGCTGTGCAGCCTGGAGAAGGCTCCAGGGAGACCTTAAGCAGCCTTCCAGTACCTGAAGGGGGCTACAGGAGAGCTGGGAAGGGACTTTTGACAAGGGCTTGTAGTGACAGGGTGAGAGGCAATGGCTCTCAGCTGGAGAAAGGGCAGGTTTAGCCTGGAGATTAGGAAGAAATTCTTTCCACTGAGGGTAGTTGCGCAGGGAGGCTGTGGATGAACCCTCCCTGGAGGTGTTCAAGGCCAGGCTGGATGAGGCCTTGAGCAACCTGGGCTAGTGGGAGGTGTCCCTGCCCTTGGCAGGAGGGTTGGAACTGGATGATCTTTAAGGTCCTTTCCATCCCAAACCATTCTGTGACTCTGTGAACTGGGCAGCAGGAACGTGCCTGTGTCTGGCTGCTAGTTTTTAAAGCTCCCTATTTCCTAGAGATGAGCTGATGGGATGCTGCTGGGGGCTCAAACCACCAGCTCCATCCACTTTTGGTTCAGACCAGAGCCTGGCTTGGCTTTGAATTCCTGCAGAGGAAGTTGTTGATCTTGAAAAGCTGAGGTCAGTTCCTCTGAAAATGGGGCTTTGTTTCTGGCAGCAGAGGCAGGGCTTGGGCTATATTTAGGTGTGATGCAGAGCACTGGCATGGCTGCTCTGTGCTCTGATGGGATAAATAAATAATGAGGATAAACCAACAAGCCCCCATGGGCAGCTCCTTTTAATAAGTAAAACCTGGAGAAGGAGTGCAAATGGAGACATTCCAGAGCAGACTGCATTTGGCTCTGGGCAGGCAGCCTGATCTAGTTGGAAGCGTCCCTGCTGACTGCAGGGGGGTTGGACAAGATGATCTCTGAGGGTCCCTTGCAACCTGATGCAGTTTGTGCATCTGTTTGGGCACCACAGGAAGGACATGGAGATGCTGGAGCATTTCCAGAGAAGGGCAGCAATGCTGGTGAAGGGTTTGGAGAGCAGGGCTGGGGAGGAGCAGCTGAGGGAGCTGAGGTTGTTTAGACTGGGGCAAAGGAGGCTGAGGGGAGACCTCATTGCTCTCTACAGCTCTCTGAAAGGAGGTTGGAGCCAAGTGGAGTTTGGTCTCTTCTCTCTTGTATCAGGTGATAGGACAAGAGCAAATGGCCTCAAGGTGCACCAGGGGAGGTTTAGGTTGGAGATTAGGTAAAAACTCTTCCCTGCAAGAGTGGTCAGGCACTGGAACAGGCTGCCCAGGGAGGTGGTGGGGTCACCATCCCTGGAGGTGTTCAAGAGGGGATTGGATGTGGCACTTGGTACCATGGTTTAGTCCTGAGGTGCTGGGTGACAGGTTGGACTTGATGACCTTTGAGGTCTTCTCCAACCTTGTTGATTCTATGATTCTAAGGAAAGTGTGGCCATGGCACTTGGGGACGTGGTTTAATGGCTGTGGGGGTGCTTGTTAGGTCAGTGGCTGGAGCTGATGGTCTCAGAGGTCTGCTCCAGCTCAATCAGTTCTCTGGTTCTGTGCTGCTGCGTTTGAAGGATGAAATCTGTGCAACTTTCAGCCCATGAGTGATGCTCAGGGCATCATCCACTGTGGACCAGCCATGTCCTCACTGTCAGCCCTGGGCTTAGGGACTATGGTTCCTCTGCCTCACTCTGCCTCAGTTTCCCTGCCTGTGAGAAGATCACTGCCTCCTTTGTTAATCCCTTGGAGATCTCCTGATGAAAGCTGTGGGTGAGACCTTGGTTATTAAGCGCATTAAGCGCTTGCTGTGATGATAATAGGGATTCCTGTAGCTCCATGGCTTACTTAGCTTTGCCTTTACCAGCTCAACTGGTAATCAAGGCTCTGCCAAGCTGACCTGGACCACTTCCTGACATCTGGAGAGGCCATTAACCCAGACCTGGCTTTTAATTAGAGCTCATTTGTGTGGTTGTCGAAGAACCGGGGTTGCGCCGGGCCCCGCGGGGTTGATTCACTGTGGGCTGTAGCAAGGAGGAGGCCTGGAGCTGGGGGTGCTCTGCCCTCCCTGCCTCTCTCCATCATTCATATGGCCTCGTTGTGAGGACACCACTGTTCCTTCTCAGTTTTGCAAGCTGTTGGGTTGTTGAAACACAGCAGAGACATGGACCTGCTGGAGCAGGTCCAGAGGAGGCCACGAAGATGATCAGAGGGCTGGAGAGCCTCTCCTACAAAGGCAGGCTGGGAGAGTTGGGGCTGTTCAGCCTGGAGGGGAGAAGGCTCTGGGGAAACCTTAGAGCTGCATTTCAATATCTGAAGGGGACATACAGGAAGGCTGGGGAGGGACCATTTAGAAGGGCTTGGGACAATAGGATGAGGGGCAGTGGTTTGAGACTGGAGCAGGGGAGACTTAGGCTGGACATTGAGAGGAAGGGTGGTAAAATAATGGAACAGGCTGCCCAGGGATGTGCTTGAGGCCCCATCCCTGGACACATTCAGAGTCAAACTTGATGGGGCCCTGAGCATCCTGCTCTAGTTACAGATCATAGAGTCACAGAATGGTTTGGGTTGGAGGGGACCTTAAAGGTATCCAGTTCCAACCCCTCTGCCATGAGCACCTTCCACCAGCCCAGGTTGCTTAAGGCCTCATCTAATCTGGCCTTCAGCACCTCCAGGGAGGAGGCATCCCCAGCCTCCCTGGGCAACCTGTTCCAGTGTCTCACCATCCTCACTGGAAAGAATGTCTTCCTAATCTCCAGTGTAAGTCTCCCCTCTTCCAGCTGAAAGCCACTCTTGTAGAGTGGCCCTTGTAGAAGGTCCCTCCCCAGCTCGCCTGTAGCCCCCTTCAGGTACTGGAAAGCTGCTCTGAGGCCTCCCTGGACTCTTCTCCAAACTGAAACACCCCACACCTCTCAGCCTGTCCCCATAGGGGAGATTCTTCAGCCCTCTGATCATCTTCAAGGCCTCATCTGCACCTGCTCCAACAGGCCAATGTCCTTCTTGTGCTGGATGTCCCTGCTCATCCCTGCTCACTGCAGGGGGGTTGGACAGGGTGACCTTTGAGGGTCCCTTCCACCCTGATGTGTTCATGATTCTATGACTTCCCCCTTCCCCAGTAACCTCAGGCCACAGCCAGGGTCCCATCCAGCCCTGGGGAAATCCTCCCCTCCATTGGGTTTCTGTGCCCCCAACTCCATGCCTCTTGTGTCCTCCATCCTGAGTGCTGCGGGGACCTCCCAGGGACAGTCAGTGCCCCAGGAGGGCTGGTGGGTGCCCCAGGAGGAGCATCTGCCTGCTTTGCAATGCCTTGGCCCTGGTGAGAGCAACAGGGAGGCTTTTGTTCTGCACCAGAAACTTTTCATCCTGCTTTACAGCTCCTTTTTTATTTCCCTTGGCTGCGCTCTCACAAATCTGAAGCAGATTAACATGCAGTCCCCTCCCCCCCTCAAAAAGAACCCAGCCCCAGAGCTTGGCTGCTTAAAATCATCAGATTTCAGTGAAGGCTTTCAAAGTTAACAGTTTCCTGCATCCTCTGCAGGCTAACTTAATTTTTCCCTCTACCCTCCGTGGGTTTTGCTGTTCAGTTCCTCAGCTGTTGGAGCAGGAGGGAGGAAGGACCAGGGTGGCTCTGATGTGGAGAAGGTTACTTCACACAGGGGGAGGATGAATCTGAGCTTGCCCTGTGTAAGGGCCCAAAGGGTTGTCCTCAGGAGGCTGAGCCTGTGGTATGGCCACAGGCAGGTCATGGCTGTAGAGGTGAAAGCCCTTTGGGGTAAAATGTTAGGGACATGGTGCCACTGGAAGAGGAGAGCAGCGCTGAGATGGAGCTCTCTTTCTCCCAGCCAGGTGTTTGCTGGAGGCTGGGATGATTTGTAGCTGTGGAGGCTGTGAGAGCCTGTGGAAGATCTGCATGGCTTGGCTGGACACAAGCATAAGGAGCTTTCCTGGCTTGATGAGTGAGGCTTAGTGCCCTAAATGCAGCCGGGGTCCTCCTTCCTCACCGGCTCTGCTTTTGGACATCTCCTGGTGGCTGGGAGGGCTGAACCAAAGCCCTGCTGAGAGGAGCATTGGAAGTTAGAGGAGTTGTAAAGGAAAGAACAAACAGTAGTGCAGTGCTGATTGGTTCTGCTGCCTGACCTCCCAGCGTGGCCTCTGCTTCCTTGCAAAAACTCACCTGCATCTGACCCAGGTGGAGGACATTTGGCTTCCTCTTGGGGGTGCTGATTGACAGCTGGCTGAACAGGAGCCAGCAGTGTGCCCAGGGGGCCAAGAAGGCCAATGGCATCCTGGCCTGCATCAGGAACAGTGTGGCTAGCAGGAGCAGGGAAGTCATTGTGCCCTGTGCTCAGCACTGGTTAGGCCAAACCTTGAGTCCTGTGTCCAGTTCTGGGCTCCTCAGTTTAAGAAGGACATTGAGACACTTGAATGTGTCCAGAGAAGGGCAATGAGGCTGGGGAGAGGCCTCGAGCACAGCCCTGTGAGGAGAGGCTGAGGGAGCTGGGGTTGTTTAACCTGGAGAAGAGGAGGCTCAGGGGAGACCTTATTGCTGTCTACAACTACCTGAAGGGAGGTTGTAGCCAGGTGGGGGTTGGTCTCTTCTCCCAGGCAACCGGCACCAGAACAAGAGGACACAGTCTCAAGCTGCACCAGAGAAGGTTTAAACTTGAGGTGAGGAGAAAGTTCTTCACAATGAGAGGAGTTAGCCATTGGAATGTGCTGCCCAGGGAGGTGGTGGAGTCCCCATCCCTGGAGGTGTTCAAGAGGGGATTGGATGTGGCACTTGGTGCCATGGTTTAGTAGCCATGAGGTGTTGGGTGACAGCTTGGACTTGATGATCTCTGAGGTCTTTTCCAACCTTATTGATTCTATGATTGAGGAGCTGGAGCCACCCAACCTTGGCCAGTGCCTTGACCAACACTGGTGCCCATCAGCACAAGCCTGAGGTGGCCAGGCTCAGCTGGGGCCACTCTGGGTGGCGTGAGCGTCGGCGTGACCCAGGGCACCAGCTCTGCGCCACCTCACATGCCTTTGACCCAGCCAGTGGTGCGGAGACGAAAGCCAAACCCAGCCCAGCGCCGCCGAGCTGCCCATTAACTGCTGGAACAAAGGGTTGGGGCTGCCTGGGGGCTGGTTTGGGGCCAGAGGAGCTCAGCTGGGGCTAGCAAAGGCTGCTGCGGGAGCCTCAGCTGCCAGCCCATCGCTCTGCTGTATAATCCCGGCCCCGGCAGCGCTTGCCGGGGGAGGGGTGCTGGCCCCCCAGCTCTCAGAGCCTTTCCACGTTGGCTGGGAGAGTCTCTGAACATGTGTGCTGGGCTCTGGAGGCTTTAATCAAATCCAGGCTTTAGCAGACATTGCCTGGAAACTCCCCGGGAGCCGAGGAAACCGAAGGCAGCGGAGCAGGGAGGCCGTGCGGAGGGCGCTGGGGGTGGTGGGTGAGCGCTGAGTCTGCTCCTGCTCCAGCAAGGGAAAGATGAGCAGTGCCTGCGGGGTGGGAGCCTGGAGGACACTGTAGTCTGGAGGAGACTGAGGGGGAATCTCATCAGTGCTTATAAACCCTGAAAGGGTGGGTGTCAGTCCTTGTTCAGTGGCACCCAGCGACAGGAGAAGGGGTAACAGGCACAAAGTGGGACCTAAGAAGTTGCATCTGAACATGAGGAGGAACTTCTTTAAGGGTGAGGGAGCACTGCAACAGGCTGCTCACAGAGCTGGTGGAGTCTCCATCTCTGGAGACATTCAAAACCCACTGGCACCTGCTCCTGTGTGACCTGCTCTACGTGGACATGCCTTGGTGTGGGGGGTTGTGGAGATGTGAGGGGCCTGGAGCATCTCTGTGAGGAGCAAAGGCTGAGAGCCCTGGGGCTGTTGAGCCTGGAGAAGAGCAGCCCCAGAGGGGATCTGCTCAATGCCCAGCAAAGAGCTGAGTTTGGGGGGATGAGAGGATGAGGCCAGACCACGTGTAAGTGGTGCCCAGTGACAGGAAGGTGCAGTGGGCACAAGCTGGGGAAGGGCACAATGGGCATAAGCCCAGGAGGTTCCACCTGAATGGCAGGAGAAACTTCTCTGCTGTGAGGGTGCTGGAGCCCTGGAGCAGGCAGGAGCAGGCTGCCCAGAGAGGTTGTGGAGTCTCCCTCTGGAGAGGCTCCAAGCCCAGCTGGCCATTGTGATCCTGGGCAGGCTGCCGGGGGTCAGGCCCGGCGGTTTCGCCGCCGTCTCCTCACCCCGTGCCGAGCCCAGCCGTGCGGTGAACCTGCCACTGACAGCTCCCTGCTCTGGGGGAAGGGTTTGTTATCCCCTGGGAATTCTATTTGGGAAACAGGGCTCAGACTTCAGGTACTTTCCCTGCTTGTTGTGAAACCTGGGTGCGGGTCCGGCCCGCTCCCCCGGGGCACAAAGGCAAACAAGGCGGAGCGGTGAACTTCCCTCTCCAAGCTGCGGGGGGCTGAACTTTATGCCGGGCCACAGACGGTTGTGATCGTTCAAGGGTGAACGGCTCAGGGGTGGCTGCAGTGGGAAGGAACACTGAAGGTGTGCTGCCCAGGAAGGGTTTGATCGGCCTGGCCTCACAGCAGCCGCGGGGGTGGTGGTACAGAGACACTGGGCTGGTGTACTGCCCGACTCCTAGCCTGGGCTGTGCTCAAAGCCTCATCTGCCCCGTGGGGAATCGTGGAGCTGAAGGCACAGGAGAGATGATCCGCTGAAGTCGTTAGCCCAAGCAGCTGCTCGGGGTTCCAGTCGGTCTCTGGGAGGGGAGGGAGGGCTCAGTCACATGCCCCAGACGTGGTCCCTGCACAGCCGAGCTCCTGGCTGCTGCTCGGGGCCGCTGCGGGCTTTTACTGGGGGGAAGCAGCCTGGGCTTGTACTGAGGAATAGAGCTGAAGCTTGCAAAAGTGCCCTTAGGCCTCCAAGCCTGAGCCTCAGGTGGTGAAAACAAGCCCAGTGCCTTGTATGGCCCCTGCCATTGCTTGGGGGCACAGCCGTGCAGCACGGGGAGGTCCTTGGCCTCTCCTGGCTGCTGGGGGCGTGCTGGACCCCTGCTGGTTCCTCTGCCTCTTTGAGGCTTCTACAGAATGAGAAAGCCCCAGGAGGGGAAGGGGAGGGAAAGCTGCCTTGCTGTGAAGCCTTCAGTCTTCTGGTTTAATCAGGAGGGGCTTGGGGGACACTGGCTGCAGCTGGAGCTCCTCAGCTGCAAATCCCCACCAGCACTTGACTTAAAGGATGATGTGTGTGATGAGGAAGGGGCAAGAGCTGGAGGAAAAGCTCACAGGAGGAGGAAAACCAATCCCAGCCCCAGCTTTGTTTTCAGGGTTCATGGCCAAAGGTCTGGCTTGGGGCAAGGATTCCTTCACCTCAATGAGCGAGCAGGGAGCGCTGCTGGCTGCTCTCCCCTTTCCCCTGCCTGCCTTTGGAGGGGTTGCTGGTCTCAGCAGGACATCCCATGCTGCTGCAGGAGCCTCCCCTCACATCCCTGCGTTTCCTCCCTGTCTCTGCAGCCTACCCATGAGCTCAGACTTCCAGCATTACAGCTTCAGGATGCCGAACATCGGGTTCCAGAACCTGCCTCTCAACATCTACATCGTGGTTTTCGGCACGGCCATCTTCGTCTTCATCCTCAGTCTGCTCTTCTGTTGCTACTTGATCAGGTAAGGGAATGCCCCCCAGCTGCTTCCAGGAGCTGCCTTGGTTCACACTGAGCCTGTCACCCATCCCTCACAGTCACAGACAGGTAGGGGTTGTAAGGGGCCTCTGAAGATCACTGAATGCAGCCCCACTGCCAGAGCAGCATTACCTAGGGCAGGTCACACAGGAACACCTCCAGGCAGGCCTTGAGAGTCTCCAGAGACAGAGACTCCACCAGCTCTCTGGGCAGCCTGCTCCAGGGCTCTGCCACCCTCACAGCAAAGAACTTCCTTCCCATGTTTAGATGGAGCTTCCTGTGTTGAAGTTTACACCCATTACCTCACTGATCTCCAAGGTCTTTTCCAACCTGCTCTCTTCTTCTCTGCTTTCTTCTCTTCTGCTCTGCTCTCCTCTCTTCTGCTCTGCTCTCCTCTCTTCTGCTCTGCTCTCCTCTCTTCTGCTCTGCTCTCCTCTCTTCTGCTCTGCTCTCCTCTCTTCTGCTCTCCTCTCCTCTCCTCTGCTCTCCTCTCCTCTCCTCTGCTCTCCTCTCCTCTCTTCTGCTCTCCTCTCTTCTGCTCTCCTCTCCTCTCTTCTGCTCTCCTCTCCTCTCTTCTGCTCTCCTCTCCTCTCTTCTGCTCTCCTCTCTTCTGCTCTCCTCTCCTCTCTTCTGCTCTCCTCTCCTCTCTTCTGCTCTCCTCTCCTCTCTTCTGCTCTCCTCTCCTCTCTTCTGCTCTCCTCTCTTCTGCTCTCTTTTGTTCTATTCTATTCTGCTCTCTTCTGTTCTGTTCTCTCCATGAGCTGTGCAGGTGCTGGACTCAGCAAGGCCAGCCTACATGAGCTAGGAGGCTGTGTGTGCTGCAGCAGGCAGGGGAGCGAGGCTGGCGGCTCAGAGCGCAGCCCGGGCGGATGAGAGAGGGCTGATTCATGGTGGCTGCCTCCTGCTTAATGTTTCCCCACGTTCTGCTGTGTAATGAGTAACTGGAGGGCTGTGTGCTGAGGCAATGTTTAATGCCTGCTGCCTGGCTTATTGGACACCAATTGCTCATTCAACAGTGCCCTTTGCAGGTTAATGATGCAGGCTGCAGCTGCCTGTGCCGGCGGCGGGCGCTGCGCGCCGGGGTTAAAGGTTGCTGCGGTTTGGGGCTTGTTTCAATTGTTTTATGGGCCACTGGGGAGAGAGCTGGGACACTCCTGGGGAGGTGAAGCTCTTCCTGCTGGAAGGGAAGGGAGAGGCAAACAGGGAAAAACACAGGGCCTGGGAATCAAGGTGGCTGGGGGGGAAGGTTGTGCCAGGCGTGAGCTGAGTCAGCCTGTGCCCAGGTTCACTCAGCCTGTGCCCAGGTGTCACCCATCCTGGCTGG
Source organism: Dryobates pubescens (assembly GCF_014839835.1). Classification (NCBI taxonomy): domain Eukaryota; kingdom Metazoa; phylum Chordata; class Aves; order Piciformes; family Picidae; genus Dryobates; species Dryobates pubescens. The sequence goes on from NC_071634.1 coordinate 5,128,011, forward strand.
GATCAGCAACAGTGTGACCAGCAGGGTAGGGAAGTGATTGTCCCCCTGTGCTTAGCACTGCTGAGGCCTACTCCTGGAATACTGGGTTCAGTTTAGGGGCCCTCACTGCAAGGGGGCCACAGGTAAGCACAGACACATCCTGCACTGGGGGCACTACAACCCCCTGAAGGCTCCAGGCTCAGGGCAGAGTGGCTGGAAAGTGCCCAGCAAACAGCACCTGGGGGGGCTGGCTGACAGCAGCAGAAGGTGAGCCAGCAGTGGGACCAGGGGGCAGAGAGGCCAACAGCAGCCTGGCCTGGATCAGCAATGGTGTGGCCAGCACTGATGGTGCCCCTGCACTGGGCACTGGTGAGGCCACACCATGAGTACTGGGTTCAGTTTTGGGTCTCCTCACTTCAAGGACATTGAGGTGCTGGAGCAGGTCCAGAGAAGGGCAGCCAAGCTGGGGAAGGGTCTGGAGAACAGGGCTGGGGAGGAGCAGCTGAGGGAGCTTGGGGGTCTTTAGTGTGGAGAAGAGGAAGCTGAGGGGAGACCTCATTGCTCTCTATAGCTCCCTGAAAGGAGGTTGAAGCCAGGTGGGGAATTGATCTCTTTTCCCAAATAACAAGGAATGGGAGAAGAGGAAGTGGCCTCAAGGTGCACCAGGGGAGGGTTAGGTTGGACATATGGAAAGATTTCTTCCCCCCAAAGTGTGGTCCAGCCCTGGAGCAGACTGTCCAGGACAGTGGTGGAGTCCCCATCCCTGGAGGGACTGAAAGGCTGTGTAGATGTGGTGCTGAAGGATGTGGTTTAGTGGTGGACTTGGCAGTGCTGAGTTAATGGTTGGACTCACTGATCCTAGAGGTCTCTTCCAACCAAAATGATTCTTGATATTCAGTAATTTCCACCAATTTTCAGCTGTGCACAAAGCAACACCTACAGCTTGTAGGTGAGCCCAAACCCAGGCCTTCCCAGGTGTGGTTTGGACTGCCTGGGCATTCTGTTTTCACTTTTGCCCACAGATGTGCACCAGAAAAGGACATTTGAGGCTACAGCACATCTGCCCACCCAGGCAGACAGGGCAGAACCAGATCCAGGGGGCAGCCAGGCCACCCTTAGTGCTCAGTGTTAGCAAGCTCTGTGCTGGGGCTTTGCTTCTGTGTCCAGTGTTCATGCTTTGACTGGGATGCCAGTGGGAGAGGGCACAAACCCAACAGATAAATGGTGTTCAGAAGGCCCCAGGAGGTGTTTTGCCCAGCTTGAGCCTGGATCTCTACAGCTGGCTGGCAAAAATGAAGAGGTGTTTGGACTTCCAGCCTATTTTTCCTGGGCACCAGGTCTTGCTGGGTGTGTCCTCCCCCAAAGATGAAATAACAAGTAGTAATGTCTGGGAGATCAAGCCAGAAAAGCTTTATATTTAGAAGCTGGAGGCATGTTGTAAGAGAGAGGGTGAGTAACTGGAGAGAGGAGCCAGCAAGGGGAGTGCAAGCCCTGTCTCCTCCTGTCATTAGCTGAAGGCAGAGCCCCTTTCTGGATGAGGCTCCCACTACCAGGAGTAATGAAGTGCTGCTTAAGGACCTGTGCTAGATGGGAGGTTGGATTGGGTCATCTGATGATTCCCTTCATAGCCCCAGGCTCTATGAATGGCTCTTCAAACCACCCCCCCAGCTCTGTTGCTGGCAAGATGGAGCCAAACTGGAATTCTCCAGCCCCTCTTGTGGAGGGTTTGGCCCTGCCACTGGTTTTAGCTGTGCTGATGCACCCCAGGAGCAGCCATCTCCTCTGACTTTGCTTGTGTGGGGTGGAGGAGCTGGAGCTGCACATGCCTTGGAAAGCCTTGTAGATGACCTGCAGGGTGAGGACCATGTGCCTGCAAGTGCAGAGCATCCCAAACAATTGCTCTGGGGAAGGTTTGGCATTGAGCACTGAGGCACTGCTGATAGGGCTGTGGAGATGTGAGGGGCCTGGAGCATCTCTGTGAGGAGCAAAGGCTGAGAGCCCTGGGGCTGGGGAGCCTGGAAAAGAGCAGCCCCAGAGGGGATCTGAGCAATGCTCAGCAAGGGCTAAAGGGCAGGGGCCAAGGGGATGAGGCCAGACTCTTGTCAGTGGTGCCCAGTGACAGGACAAGGGGCAATGGGCACAAGCTGGGGAAGGGCACAATGGAAGCAAGCCCAGGAGGTTCCACCTGAACAGAGGAGAGACTTCTTTGCTGTGAGGGTGCTGGAGCCCTGGAGCAGGCTGCCCAGAGAGGTTGTGGAGTCTCCTTCTCTGCAGAGATTCCAACCCCAGCTGGCCATTGTGATCCTGGGCAAGCTGCTGTGGGTGCCCTGCTTTAGCAGGGGGGTTGGACTGGATGCTCTCCAGAGGTCCCTTCCACCCCCCCTGCACACTGTGATCCTGGGCAAGCTGCTGTGGGTGCCCTGCTTTAGCAGGGGGGTTGGACTGGATGCTCTCCAGAGGTCCCTTCCAGCCCCCTCCATGCTGGCATTGCAGTGCCTGGCTGTGTGGCAAGCAAATGCCCCCAGCCCTGCAGCAGGAGGGTTGGGGACACAAAGTAAGATCCTGAATTGAAATTGAGTTGTTCCCTGTCTCAAACCAGCTTGCACCTGGAGGCTGTGTGCAGGAGAGGTGTTAGCAAGCAGGTGCAGCATGGGTCAAACCATGGCACTGCAGAGACACCAGCCCAAGGCAGAGGGGAAACAGCCTCCCATTGCACCAGAGAAAGTTTAGGTTGGACATGAGGAACAATTTTCCCCCCAAAAGGGTTGTCAAGCAGGCTGCCCAGGGCAGGGTGGAGTCCCCATCCCTGGAGGGCTTTGAAATAGAATAGAATAGAATAGAATAGAATAGAATAGAATAGAATAGAATAGAATAGAATAGAATAGAATAGAATAGAATTGAATTGAATTGAATTGAATTGAATTGAATTGAATTGAATTAACCAGCTTGGGAAAGACCTCAGAGATCATTGAGTCCAACCTATCACCCAACACCATCTAATCAACTAAACCATGGCACCAAGCACCCCATCCAGGCTCTTCCTAAACACCTCCAGTGATGGTGACTCCACCACCTCCCTGGGCAGCACATCCCAATGGCAAATCTCTCTGTCTGTGAAGAACTTCTTCCTAGCCTCCAGCCTAAACCTCCCCTGGCACAGCCTGAGACTGTGTCCTCTTGTTCTGGTGCTGGTTGCCTGGGAGAAGAGACCAACCCCCACCTGGCTACAACCTCCCTTCAGACAGTTGTAGACAGCAATAATGTCTCCCCTGAGCCTCCTCCTCTCCAGGCTAAGCAATCCCAGCTCCCTCAGCCTCTCCTCACAGGGCTGTGCTCAAGGCTTGGCAGCACCAAGCTGCACTGGTGCCCAGCCCTCAGCTTTGAAGAGCCACAAGATTTGGGGCAGGCAGAGTTTCAGGCAAACACCACCTGGAGAAGCAGACCTGGGGTTGTTCAGTCTGGAGAAGAGGAGGCTGAGGAGAGACCTCATTGCTCTCTACAGCTCCCTGAAAGGAGGCTGAGTGAGGTGGGGCTTGGTCTCTCCTAAAGAACAAGCAACAGGGCAAGAGGCAACAGCCTCAAGTTGCACCAGGGCAGGTTCAGGTAGGGCAGTAGGAACAATTTCTTCCCTGAAAGGGTTGTCAGGGGCAGTGGTGGAGTGCCCATCCCGTGAAGGATTGAAAAGCTGTGCAGATGTGGTACTGAGGGACCTGGTTCAGTGGTGAGCTGGCGGTGCTGGGTTCATGGTTGGAGTCCATGACCTTAAAGGTCTTTTGCTACCTAAACAGTTCTGTGATTCTGTTCCAAAGCTTCCTCCTCTGCTTGCTCAGCCAGCCCAGCTGGTCTCTTGCTGAATGCTTCTCCCTGAGAGTTTGGGAGGCAGAGGCAGCACAACTGAGCTTATCACTGAAGATAAAGCTGTGCCTGAGGAAGCCAAGCAGCAGGCTGGGGGCTTTGGTGGGAAGGCTGTGAGTGGGGAGGTCTCCTTCCCCACCCCTGCTGGAGCAGGAGCTTTGCTGGGGTCTGGAGGAGGTGCTGTGGCCAGTCTAGCAATGGCTGGCAGCACAAGTGGTTGGAAGCTGGGGGTGCTTGTGGCAGCTCCTGCTTTGCTCACTGGCTGCTGCTGCTCTGTGTGGGGCAGGTGGTGTCTGCACAGAGAATTAGGGTGCACATAAGGGGAAAAGAGGAGGAGGTCCTGTGCTTGTGGATGGAGATGTGGCCTTGCCAGCTGCAGGGGAAGCTGGGTGTTGCTTAACTCCTCCTGCCATGTGGGCATTCTCCTTTCTGAAGGGCAAGATGAGACCTCTCTGACAGTGAGACATCTCACTGAACCTGGGGAGGAGGGGCTGGCTGGGCTGGGGTGTTAGAGCCAGCCTGGTGGGGTGGCCTGGCTTCATGCTTCTCTCTCTTTTGATTGCAGGCTCAGACACCAAGCACACAAAGAGCTTTATGCCTACAAACAGGTGAGATGGTGCACAGTCAGTTGTCTTCCTCTTCCCTTGGCCTTAGCACCACATCCACACTGGAGAGGTCACTCCAGCAGGTCACGTTGTGCTGTTCTTCCCCTTGGGAAGATTGTGGCCTTCAAGGAGGAATTGTAACACCAAGTCAACCCTCTGTCCCCACTGATTTGAGAGTTTTCCTGCCATCTGGGCACTCCAGGAGCATCTCTGACCTGGTAGCTTGCAGCTCTCAGACAAGCTCCCTGAGAGGTGGGGGCATCACCTCAAGTGGCCAACCTCCCCAAACCCTCTCTGTATTCTCTGCTGCTGAGCAGTGATGCCTTCACTTCCCAGCAATTCAGAGATGTTTGTGGGGTCTGAATCAGCTCCTGGGATGGACCTGGCTGCTCTGAACCCCCCACAGCTTTGGGGGCTGTCTTAGGAACCACCTCCAGTTAAGTTCTGTGTGCCCAGCTCTTACCTGCAGGCACCCACACGTGCCAGGGCTTGTGTTAGAATAACCATGGCCAAGAGGTGAGGGTCAGGTTGCTGCTGCAGTCTCCTGTTCCCTCCAGGGCTTGTGCAGTGTTTCAGCCTCTGGTCTGTGGTTTGAGCAAGCAACTGGGAGAAGCTGGGCTGATGTGGTATGGCCACACGTGCTCAGCCTGGAGTTACAGCTCTCTCTCCAGGTGTTCAGCCAGGGGGCAGTGAAAATGAAGAGGCAGATGTCCACCCAGGAGCTTGTTGCAGAGAGTGGGAGCCCAGGGGGTTTGAACCTGGGAGGAGAGCTGCTGGGTTTGGTGCTTGTGTTGTTAGTGCTTGCAGCTGTGCCGGCGCTGCCTTCCTCCGGTGCCGCCGCAGGGCTGAAGGTGTGATGCTGTGCTGGCTTTGCTGGGGGGGGTCCAGTCCCACTGGGACACCAAATGGGCTCTCCTCGTGGAGATCTGTCCTGCCAAGAAGCTGTTGCTCTGTCTTACAGGTTATACTCAAGGAGAAGGTGAAGGAGCTGAACCTACATGAGGTGAGTACAGCCCTGGGGTGGGACTGTAGCAGAACGACTCTGGGGTTGCTTAGCCTGGAGAGGAGGAGGCTCAGGGGAGACCTTCTTGCTCTCTACAACTCCCTGAAGGGAGGTTGTAGCCAGGTGGGGGTTGGTCTCTTCTCCCAGGCAACCAGCACCAGAACAAGAGGACACAGTCTCAAGCTGTGCCAGAGGAAGTTTAGACTGGATGTTAGGAAGAAGTTCTTCCCAGAGAGAGTTGTTAGCCATTGGAATGTGCTGCCCAGGGAGGTGGTGGAGTCCCCATCCCTGGAGGTGTTCAAGAGGGGATTGGACGTGGCACTTGGTGCCATGGTTTAGTAGTCCAGAGGTGTTGGGTGACAGCTTGGACTTGATGATCTCTGAGGTCTTTTCCAACCTTGTTGATTCTATGATTGAGGAGCTGGAGCCACCCAACCTTGGCCAGTGCCTTGACCAACACTGGTGCCCATCAGCACAAGCCTGAGGTGGCCAGGCTCAGCTGGGGGAAGATTAGGCTTGATCTTAGGAGTTCTTCACAGAAAGGGAGACTGGCCATGGGAAAGTGCTGCACAGGGGGGGAGGGGGTCAAGGTCCCTGGAGATGCTTAAGAAAAGCCTGGATGAGGCACTTAGTGCCATGGTCTGGTTGATCAGTTAGGGTTGGGTGATCAGTTGGCCTTGATGATCTTGGAGGTCTCTTCCAACCTGGCTGATGGTGTGATTCCTCACCCTCCTCTTCCTGGTGCTGGGGAGGGGATGGAGGACAGGCAAAGGTTGCTGCAAGCCCCAAACAACCTGACCTGGAATGGTTCCAGCCATGGGGCCTCTCCCCGCTCTGGGTAGCCTGGGTCAGGCTGTCTCCACCCTCGCTGTCAAACGTTTCTCCCTTCTCTCCAGTCTCAACCTCCCTCTCAGTTTCAACCCATCTCCCCTTTGTGCTGTCACAACAGGCCCCTTTCCCATCCCCGGGCCCCCTGTTTGGGCGGTGGGGGCTGCTCTGGACAGTGAGCAGGGGGCGCAGGGGGAGGGGAGGGGTTTGCAATGCCCCGCGGAGCTGCCGGGGCTGGCCCGGAGCCGTGCAGGGGGGAAGCCCCTGCCGCGCTCCTCAGCCTCTCGTTCCTGGGGTTATTTTTGCCCTTTTTTTCCATGGCGCCGCTTCTCGCAGCTGCCCAGATGTGTGTGCTCCTTAGGGGCCGCCCCGGGGCCTCCAACGAGCTTTTGGTGGCTGGAAAGCATCGACGGACGGCACGGCCCCGGGAAAGCCGGGAGCCTCCCAGGTGCCTGCCAGCCGGCGGCATCGGCCGCGGGGCTCTGGGCGGCGGGGCTGGCCCTGCCCTTGCACTGCTGGAGGCTCCCAGGGGAAGTGGGGCTAGGAAAACCAGCCAGGACTGTCCCAGATCTCTGGGATTATCCCAAATGGGTCAGGCAAAGCTGGCGGCATGGGAGAAGGGGATTTCAGCCGGGGCCCTTGCCTGCCGGGGCCACAGCCAGCGGGGCAGAGGTGCAGCAGTTTCCTTCCCCTCCTCCCAGAGTTGTGTCCCTGCGGGTGCAGGCAGTCCCAGAGACCAAGCAGCAGCCTGCATCTGTCCCTGTGCACCCTGTAGCCTCCTGGCATCTCATACAAGCACAGAGTTGTTTGGGTTGGAGGAGACCTCTAACATCATCCAGTCCATCAGCCTGACACCACCAAGGCGACTAAACCACGTCCCCAGGTGCCATGGCCACACGTTCCTGGGACACCGCCGGGGGTGGGGACTCCACCACCTCCCTGGGCAGCCTGTGCCAGTGCCTGACCACACTTGAAGCAAAGAAATTGTTCCTAATCTCCAACCTAAACCTCCCCTGGTGCAATTTGAGGCCATTTCCTCTCCTTCTATCACCTGGCACTAGGAAGAAGAGACCAACCCCCACCTTGCTCCAACCTCCTTTCAGGGAGCTGTAGAGAGCCAGGAGGTCTCCCCTCAGCCTCCTTTCCTCCAGACTGCCTTGCCCCTGTTCTGGGGGGGACTTTGGGACTTTTGGAGCCCCAAACCCCAGCCTATGATCCCAAAGCCTGGCAGGGAAGTCTGGGAAGGCTTTTATGGGTGATTTCACCTCCCTGTGATGCAGGAACCACCCTGACATTCCTTCTGCATCACAGAGGGGTGAAAAAACCCAAGCAGCTTCTGGGTCAGAACAGAGGGCTTGCAGCAAAAGAGAGGTTGATTTGCATCTGGCATGGGGGGTGGGGGTTATCCCCACTCCCAGCGTTTCCTTACTGGCACCAGGAGCCAGACTGCCCCTTTCTGCCCCAGCCAAAGGTGAGGTGAGCTCTGGGCAAAGGGTGGAGCTGGCTGTGGGCAGCACTGGGGGGTGGGTTGGTGTGGGGGGTGCTGTGGCCAGTCTGGGGACATCTGTGCAGCCTGTGCGTGCACTGCGAGCCGCCTGGCCGCTGACCCTGCCCCTCGCCTCCGCAGATCTGCGCCGTGTGCCTGGAGGAGTTCAAGCCCAAGGACGAGCTGGGGATCTGTCCCTGCAAACATGCCTTCCACAGAAAGTGAGTGTGCCAAGGGGCCCCGGGGCTGGGCTGTCCTGGGGCTGGGCTGTCCCTCTTCCTGCCCCGGGGTGCCCTGGTGTGAGCGCTCCGGCTGCTGCTGCTCCTCACCCAGGCGTTCTTCCCACCCCAGTTCCAGGGGGAGGGCAGCAAAAGCTCCTAGTCACAGGAGCTGGAGCATTTGCCTGGCAGAGTCTATCATGCAATCTGGGGGTTGGAAGGGAGGGAGGTGGTGGAGTCCCTGTCCCTGGAGGCCTTCCAAAAAGGATTGGATCACAGAATCACCAAGGTTGGAAGAGACCTCAGAGACCATCAAGTCCAACCTGGCACCCAACACCTCATGACTAAACCATGGCACCAAGTGCCACGTCCAGTCCCCTCTTGAACACCTCCAGGGATGTGGCACTTGCAGCCATGGTTTAGTTGTCAGGAGGTGTTAGGTGATAGGTTGGAGTTGATGATCTCTGAGGTCTTTTCCAGCCTGGTCGATTCTATGATTTGGAGCAGCAAAGGTCCAGTGGTGAGCTGGCAACACTGCTGCAACCCCAGCTCCCTCAGCTGCTCCTCCCCAGCCCTGTGCTTCAGACCCTTCCCCAGCTTGGTTGCCCTTCTCTGGACCTGTTCCAGCACCTCAATGTCCTTGAAGTGAGGAGACCCAAAACTGAACCCAGTACTCATGGTGTGGCCTCACCAGTGCCCAGTGCAGGGGCACCATCAGTGCTGGCCACACCATTGCTGATCCAGGCCAGGCTGCTGTTGGCCTCTCTGCCCCCTGGTCCCACTGCTGGCTCACCTTCTGCTGCTGTCAGCCAGCCCCCCCAGGTGCTGTTTGCTGGGCACTTTCCAGCCACTCTGCCCTGAGCCTGGAGCCTTCAGGGGGTTGTAGTGCCCCCAGTGCAGGATGTGTCTGTGCCTACCTCTGGCCCTGTGTGTGCATTCCTGTTCTAGACATTCTCATGGCTGTGCCCATGCTTTGTAAACCTCTCTCTAAAGGATGTCAGATGTGCTCAGAAACGCCCCTGGACACGGCTCTCAGAAAGCACCTAAGAGAACACAAAGGCACCTCAGTGCTGCCCTCCAGCAGCAGAGCTCCAGGGATGGTGTCAAGGGATCCAAGCTGCCATCACCCGGCGGGGGAGGGTGGAACGAGGCAGCTGCCGCCCCGGAGGGGCCCAGGGGGCACCGAGCTGGGGGTTTATTTGTCGTCTGTGTCCCCCCACAGGTGCCTCATCAAGTGGCTGGAGGTGCGGAAAGTCTGTCCCCTCTGCAACATGCCGGTGCTGCAGCTGGCCCAGCTGCACAGCAAGCAGGACCCCGGCCCCCCGCAGGGCCCCCTCCCCGGCGCAGAGAACATCGTATAGCTGCAGCCCCAGCGCCCCAGGGCCCGCCCCGGCAGCGGCCCGGGCCCCTCGGACACAACCAAAGCACTACGGCGGCCCCGGCAGGCGGGGCCGGGCCAGCGGGGCGCGGGCGGCCCGGAGCGCAGCCCGCAGCACTTTAGCGGGGGACACGGCCCCGACGGCCCGGGGGAGAGAGCCTTGCGCCCTTGAACCCTGCCTCCACGCGGCCCTGCCGGGGTGAAGGGGCTCAGAGCCTCTCCCGGGGGCCTCCCGCACCACAGCCTTCTTCCAGCACATCCCTTCGCCTCCTCGGCGGCGGCGTGGGACACGACGGAGCGGCGCCGAGCGCGCCGCCGCCTTCCGGCCCCGCTGCTCCCCGCCGTGGCAACGGCAATGCCCGAAACGCAGCCGGGGGCCCCTGGAGCATCGCGGATGGCCCCTGCCCGGCCTCCTGGCACCTTTGCCGCCCCTGCCCAGCATGCCGGGGGCAGCGGTGCCGGGCGTGGTGCCGCGGGCGGGCGCCTGCTCAGTGCCTGCTGCTCCTCCCAAAGGGCTAACGGCAAGGGGGGAGCCGCTGTCGCCCCCGGGCGATGGAGCTCCGCGGGGTCTCCTTGGCTTTCCCACCTGCTTTCCACAGGGTGGCTGGCCCCCCTCGGGGTGCTGGGCTACCTCAGCAGGGCTGTTGGGGCCTCTGATGGGCTGGGGCCAAACCCTGCCACTGGGGCTCACTGGGTGGCGCTCCCAGCCTGCCCTGGTGAAGGACACAGGAGCCAGCAGCCAAACCACCCCAAACACCACCACCAGGAGAAGCTGCTGAGAGGAGGAACCTCACCTCCAGCCACCTCCTGGGGAGAAGCTGGGCACTGGAGCATGGTCCCCAGCATCCCCTCTGCCTTCACCCCCCCTCCCTCCTGGGGCTGGGTGGGCTTCTTTTTGGTGGGGGGCAGGGGGTGGCTTTCCCAGCCTCACCCCAGGGCACAGGATGGTGTGGGTGTTGTCCCCCCCAGGTGACTGCCAGGACTGCTTGTGGAGCAAGGAGCCTCACAGAGGTGTTTGGACACTACCAGTTCTGCAGCAGAATCTTTTGTAAAGCAGTTGCTGGGGGGTGGGGGTGGGGGGGGGTGTTCTGTTTTGGGGCTGTTGGGGTTTTTTTGTAAGCTCTATTTTTGTATATTTAATTGCTATTTTCAAAGTCTAAGAATGCCTCTTTTTTGCTAGTCACACTCTTAAGGAAAAACAAACCACAAACAACCCCCCCCAAACAAACAAACTCCCCCCAGCCCCCTCCCCCAGGTTTGCATGTGATTGGACTTGAAATGTAAATAAAAGCAGGTTTGTGGAAGTGGGGCTGTGTCTGCAAGGGGGAGACTGGCACTCAGCCATCATGGCTTGGCTCTGTGGCACCCCCCCCCCCCCCAGGATGGCTCCAGCAGGGCTGGCACCTGCTGGCCCACTCTGGCCCCAGCCCCTCAGCTTGGAGGGGAAGCTGCTTTGGGCCCAGGGAAGGGGTTTCCCAGGGTCAGCGTCTCCCAGGTTGGGGAAATCACCTAAGGGTGCCTTGGAGTTCCCCAGCAGGGCCCAGCATGGTGTGGGCTGCCCTGCTCACCAAGAGGAGAGGTCTTCTCCAACCACCCTGTCACCCCAGCCCAAACCTGCCCAGGGGCCAAGAGCAGGCTCCCAGCAGCTGAGCTCTGGAGAAGTCCAGCTCCCAGCCTCCCTGGCATGGAAGCTGTGGCTGCCTCCTCCCTGGAGGTGTTCAAGGCCAGGCTGGATGAGGCCTTGAGCAACCTGGGCTGGTGGGAGGTGTCCCTGTCTGGCAGGGGGCTGGAACCAGATGATCTTTAAGGTCCCTTCCACCCTAACCCATTCTGTGATGCTATGTCCTGGGAGTTGCTGGGGTGCAGCTGGAAACCACAGCCCCTCACCCTCTTTGTAGAACCACAGGATCATGGCATGGGTTGGGTTGGAAGGGACCTTTCAAGCTCATCTGGTTCAACCCCCCTGCAGCCAGCAGGGACATCTGCATCTAGAGCAGGTTGCTCAGAGCCCCAAACAACCTGACCTGGAATGGTTGCAGGGATAGGACATCTCCCACCTCTGTAGGCAACCTGGGCCAGGGTCTCGCCACCCTTACAGTAAAGCATTGCTTCCTTCTCTCCTGTCTGAATCTCCCTTTTAGTTCCAAACCATCACCCCTTGTCCTGTCACAACAGGCCCTGCTCAAAAGCCTGTCCCCAGCTTTCTGATCAGCCCTTTACATACTGGAAGACCACCAGAAGGTCTCCCTGGAAAGCCTGGGTCCTGTTCTGCAGGCTGACCCCCAACTCGCTGAGCCTGGCCTCAGCACCTCATTTACCCAAGCCTGCAGGGCCCGGGCTCCGCAGGGCGGGCAGGGAGGTCCTTTTCCTCCGCCTGTCCCATCCGGGAGGCCCAGCTGGGCCCATCGCAGGCTGCGAACCCCGCAGGCACCTGGTGCGGAGGAGCAGCGCCGCCCCGCTGCGCCCCGCTGCGCCCCTGCCCGGGCAGCTGCTGCCCCCTAGCGCCGGCTGCGCGCCGCAGCTGCCTGGCCGGCGCCGCTCCCACCTGTGGGTGTTTCTGCTTCACCTCCGGAAGGACCTGCAGGGAGCTAGCGTCTCGCTGCCCTCCGAGCCGTCCTCTGGAAGCTCAAGCCATGGCCAGGGAGAGCTGGGTGAAGATTCCTACGGGTGGGACGAGGCAGCACCAAGGGGTGGAGATATTTTTGTTACTTCCAGCCCACGGATCCTGCTCTGAGGTGCCTGGCTTCCCCCTCCACTTCCATCCCCATCCTCCACCCAGGAAAGGCCAAGGGGCCTCCAAAGCACCACCACCTCCCACCAGCATCAGACCTGAACACACTGCAGTTTGCCCTGGAGCCTCCACGGCTGGACTGAGCAGGGCTGGGAGCTGCTGCTGCCAACGAGAGGTGGTGCCCCTCAGAAAGCCTCTGAGTGTGGAAGCCAACTGCAGAAGGGGCCTGGGACCTGGGGTGGAGCAGAGCACACCCTCAGCAGCATAGACCCCACCCAGTGCTCTGCTTTGAGCCAAGCCTGCCGCAGAGGCCTGCTTGAAACCACCATGAGCCTGGAAGGAGGCCCAAGCGTGGAGCAAACCCGCAGCACCAGGCCAACACTGAAGTTCTGAATGTTGTCCTTCCCCTCCACACAGGGACTGATCTCCAGAGACCAGCAGAGGCAGGCAGCAAGGGGTGGTCAAGGCTTGCTGAGCTGTCTCCAGTGAACTCCCCAGCTCAGCAGGAAGGGCTCATCCACACCCATGGCACCAGCACCTTCTTGGTGCCCCTTCAGCTCAGCATCCCCCCTCTGCCCTGGCACAAGGAAGGAGGAGACAAGAAGCAAAGGAGGGGTTCAGGGATATAAAAAGAAGAGCAACCTTTGGTTAGGAGAGAAAAACCAAAGCCATTTACAAAAGAAATACAGCAGGGACTGTGGTGATGGGCAGCAGCCAGCACAGGGCCTCCCAAAGCCCAGCAGGAGGAGGGACACACAGAAACGTGGAGGAGTCACAGTGGGATGCAGCTCCTAGGGACACCAGCCTGGCACCTAGCCCCAGTGCTACAGGGCAGGGACCTGCAGGCTGGGCTGGTTCTGCAGACTCCTGAGTTCTGTAGAGGTTCCTCACCACTACAGAGGTTTCTCAGCTCTCCAGAGGCTCCTCAGCTGGCTAGGACTTCTTGCAGGTTGGGCTGCAGGGGTGTGGAGGTTCCTCAGTTCTGCAGAGGTTCTTCAGCTCTCTACACCTTGGCCCTGTGCTGTCCCAAGCTTGCTTCTTCCTTGGGTCAGCTCCCACAGGCTGCAGCTATGGAATGCAAGCAGCATCTCTTTCTTTTGGAGGAGACTGGTAGACCCTTCCCACACTGACATGGTCTGTGTAAAACCCACCCAGCCCTCACCAGCCCAGTGCATCATGGAAGCACCACACCACAGAGCCAAGCAGCTCCTGGGCACAAGGACTGTGGATGCCCCAACCCCTGGAGGTGTTCAAGGCCAGGGTGGGACTCTGAGCAGCTTAGTCTAGTTGCAGGTGCTCATGGACTAGAGGATCTTTGAAGGTCCTTTCCAGCCCAAGCCACACCATGAATCTCTATTGCTGTGCTCAACCCCCTCACCTCCAGCAGCACAGCACACTGGACACAGAGCAGGGCATGGCCCAACCCAGCAGCACAGGCAAAGCACCCAGAGGCTCTCCTGCAGCAAGGAGGATGCTCCATGGGAGCACTGCTCTCTTTTTGCCCCTTTTTTACTGCTCTTGTCAAACTACTGGAGCCATGCAGGAAGTTCCAGGCCCACAGCCAGCTGAAGGTTAGGAAACCCTTGCTCAATGCTGTGTTCCCTGGCTGAGCAGAGCTGACAGGACAAGCTGAGGAGAAACACCCCCAGGCTGTGGTTTCACCAAGAGCACAGCTTCTGCATTTGCAGCTCCTTCCCCTGCCAGGCCCCAAAGGGAGGCAGGTGCCACACAACGAACCCAGGGAGCTGAGGAGCACTTGGTGAGTGCTCAGACCTTGGGCTGCAGCACTGGATGGGATCATGGCATGGTTTGGGTTGGAAGGGACCTTTCAAGCTCATCTGGTTCAACCCCCCTGCAGTCAGCAGGGACATCTGCAAGTAGAACAGGCTGCTCAGAGCCCCAGACAAGCTGACCTGGGATGGTTCCAAGGATGTGGCATCTACCATCTCTGGGCAACCTGGGCCAGGGTCTCACCACCCTCAAGGTAAAACATTTCTTCCCTCTCTCCAGTCTGAATCTCCCTCTTTCAACTTCAAACCATCACCCCTTGTCCTGTCACAGCAGGCCCTGCTAACAAGCCTGTCCTCAGCTTTCTGACAGGCCCCTTTAAGTCCTGGAAGGCCACCAGAAGGTCTCCCATAGAAGTGATCTCCTTCCAGTGGTGCCATGGCAGGACAAAGGGCAATGGGCACACACTGGAACCCAGGAGGTTCCATCTGAACAGGAGGAGAAACTTCTTTGGTGTGAGGGTGGTGGAGCCCTGGAGCAGGCTGCCCAGAGAGGGTGTGGAGTCTCCCTCTCTGCATGTTTCCAACCCCACCTGGACACTGTGGTCCTGGGCAAGCTGCTGTGGGTGAGCCTGCTTTAGCAGGGTGCTGGACTGGATGATCAGAGGTCCTTTCCAGCCCCCTCCATGCTGGGGTTTCATGGAAGCCCACTTCACCCCACTGGTGGAAGGACAGCTTCTACCCACAGCTGAGCTGCTGAGCCGGAAAGCCAGCGCAGTGTGCTGCAGAGAACATGCTGAGCCTCTCCACTTAGGTTACACCATCAAGGGAAGGGTGGAGGTGGCTCTCCAGAAGAGCAGCTCTTCACACTCCCTGCCTGCAGAGCAGCTGGAAGTGGTGCTACCAGCATGGGCCAGGAGCACTCTGCACTACAGATCTCCTTCCCCTCGCCACTCCAGCCCCAACCTGCGTGATCAAAGAGCAGGAGACACGGAAGGAAGATGAGACAACAAACCCTGGGCCTGCTGCTTCTCTTCTGCAAACTGCTGCCCACTGCCAGCATCTCCCCTGGGGGCAGGCAACGTTTATTCACAGCTCATTCAGCCATCTCCAAGCCCACAAGGTCTGCAGGGGCTGCAAACAGCAGCACTCAGCTGGCTGCAGGGTGGCATGCAGGGAACACATGGACAGGAGCACAGGGAAAGAAAGAGGCTTCCCCTGGAGCTACAGCCAGGTGAGGAATGCAAAATGAGGCATGGCAGACAGGATCCCCAGTGTGGAACTGGGGGAACAGAGCTCTTTGGTATAGTTATGTGGAACCAAGTTTTGCAAGAGAGAAAGGAAAAGGACAACCAAACAAAAAGCCAACACTGCTTGATCCTCATGTTTGCTACTGGTGGGTCTCCAGGGGGGAGGCTGACAGACTCCTGAGGGGTGCTGTGGTCTGTACAGGCTGCCACAGGCTGAACTGGGAACCAAGCTGAGACACAGGCTTTATGCCTCACCTTGTCTCTGGCACACAGCAGGGAGGAACAGCAGGGAGGGGCACAGGAGCTCCCTGACAGCCTGGTGGTGTCCGGCAGGAAGGAGCACAGAGGAGACAGAGGTGCCAGTGCCATGCTGCTCCCTCTCCTATACAGACAACTTCCTACCATGTGCAAACACAAACCACTGCAGACACTCAGCACCCACAGGAACCTGGATGGAGTGCACAGCTGCTGGGACATCCCCATCACTGGACATAAATAGGGCTCTCAGATGTCAGCCACTGAACACTTCCCTCATGGATGCTGCAGACACAGCTGCCACCTCCAGTCAGCACATCCAGGTACAAAGTCCTCTGGCCAAACCTGTGCTGCCATGGAAGGTGGCTTCACAGACACAGAGAGCAGTCCTTGCCTTCTCAGGGTGGCTCCCACTCCACTGAGCAGTCACTGGGCAGACACTGGGCAGCCAAACGTGGCTTCAGCAACACTGGAAGTGCCCCACAGCTTCACAGGGGCAGCTCTGCCCTGGGTCAGGCTGAATCCAGGAGTTCCAGGAGAGCACCAACTGCACCAAAATACCCCTGAGGAGCAGAGAGGAATGGCCATTAACAACTCCAGCATGGCACACACCACACCAATGAGCTCACACCCATGGGGCAGTCTGAACAACCTGCAAAGGAGGATGGAAAAAAGGGCTCCAGGCAGGTGGGCAAGAAGCCAGCACCCTGGCCTGCATCAGAACCAGTCTGGCCAGCAGGACCAGGGCAGGGATTGTGTCATAGAATCATAGAATCAATAAGGTTGGAAAGGACCTCAGAGATCAAGTCCAACCTGTCACCCAACACCTCCTGACTACTAAACCATGGCACCAGGTGCCACATCCAATGCCCTCTTGAACACCTCCAGGGATGGGGACTCCACCACCTCCCTGGGCAGCACATTCCAATGGCTAACAACTCTCACTGTGAAGAACTTTCTCCTCACCTCAAGTTTAAACCTTCCCTGGTGCAGCTTGAGACTGTGTCCTATTGTTCTGTGGGTGGTTGCCTGGGTGAAGAGACCAACCCCCTTCTGGCTACAACCTCACTTCAGGGAGTTGGAGAGAGCAAGAAGGTCTCCCCTGAGCCTCCTCTTCTCCAGGCTAAGCAACCCCAGCTCCCTCAGCCTCTCCTCACAGGGCTGTGCTCAAGGCCTCTCCCCAGCCTTGTTGCCCTTCTCTGGACACCTTCAAGTGTCTCAATGTCCTTCTTAAATTGAGGGGCCCAGAACTTTCCCTGCACTCAGCACTGGTGAAGACATACCTTGAGTACTGGGCTCAGTTTTGGGCTCAGCACTCCAAGAAAGACATTGAGGCCATGAGGAGCATGGCCAGAGAAGGCCAATGAGACTGATGAAGGGTCTGGAGTGCAAGTCTTGTGAGGAGCAGCTGAGGGAACTGGGGTGGTTTAGTCTGGAGAAGAGGCTGAGCAGAGCCCTCATTCCCTTTATTGCTTCCTGAAGGGAGGTTGGAGCCAGGGGGGAGTTGCTCTCTTCTCCCTAGTAACAGCAGTAGTGATAGGACCTGAGGAAATGGCCTCAAGTTGCACCAGAGGAGGTTTAGGTTGGATACTAAAAGAAGCTGAAAAGGTTCTCAAACACTGGCACAGGCTCACCAGGGAGGTGGCTGAATCCCCATCCCTGGAGGTGTTTCACAGAGGCAGAGCTGTGGTGCAGAGGGCCACGGTTCAGCACCACGCTCGGCAGCAGCAGAGAATGGTTGGACTGGAGGATCCCACAACGACTGTACGGTTCTATGCTGACAAAACAGAGCCCAGCTCTGACGCCGTGCACAGCACCATCTGCTCTGTCAGGAGGCTTAACAGCTCACAAGCAGGGTGAACCCGGCAGCAGAGCACTCTTTTGTGTGAGCCTGCGCTGGGCGCTCCACTGCGGGCGCAGCGACACAGCCCCGGGCAGCTGCTGCGCACCCTGCGCCGCCAACAGCCGCAGCCCGGCCGCCTCGCCGCGCGGCTGCCCCGTGCCACGCTCCTTCCCACCCATCCCAA